>NC_090759.1:77563769-77568769 GCF_036898095.1 Palaemon carinicauda
TACATTTAATGGAAATAAACGTAAAGAAACACAGTTAGTACAGTTAAGGAAAACGTTCCTTCTACATTTGATGGAAATAAACGTAAAGAAAACACAGTTAGTACAGTTAAGGAAAACGTTCCTTCTACATTTGATGGAAATAAACGTAAAGAAAACACAGTTAGTACAGTTAAGGAAAACGTTTCCTTCTACAATTAACGGAAATAAAAGTAAAGAAAACACAGTTAGTACAGTTAAGGAAAACGTTCCTTCTACATTTGATGGAAATAAACGTAAAGAAAACACAGTTAGTACAGTTTAGGAAAACGTTCCTTCTACATTTAATGGAAATAAAAGTCAAGAAAACACAGAAAAATAAACCATAAAACATCGCGCTGACCTCAGCAATAACGAGTTCTCTTGCTTGAGGGTAACACTTGGGCATACTATTCTACCTTATTTCTCTTCCTCTTGTTTTTTTTTTTTTTTAAGTTTTTATATTTTATATATGAAATATTTATTCGAATGCTGTTATTGTTCTTAAAATATTTTATTTAAATTGTTAATTACTTTTCTTGTATTTTATTTATTTCCTTTCCTCACTGTGCTATTTTCCCTGTTGGAACCCTTGGGCTTATAGCATTCTGCTTTTCCAACTAGGGTTGTAGCTTAGAAAGTAATAATAATAATAATAATAATAATAATAATAATAAATTATTATTTCTCTTCCTCTTGTTTTGTTAGTTTTTTATAGTTTATATAGGAAATAACAATAATGGTAATAATAACAATAATAATAATATTAATGATGATGATGATGATAACAACAACAACAACAATAATAATAATAATAATAATAATAATAATAAATACCAGTAATATACCTCCGGCGCGGATACGATAAATATGGATGAAAGAACCTAATAATTGAAAGACAATAGAAAGAGAATAAGGATAGATTAAAATTAAACAACAAAGCCACTCCGCCAGGTAATCCCATCAAAACGCAAATCGAGTGTGTGTGTGTGTGTGTGTGTGTGTGTGACCGGCCAGCCTATATGGCTAGCCCCTCTATGTGGTGAGAAACTCGCGTGGATGATGATGATAGCCTTTCGGAACTAGCCACCTCGGTTAGCTCTATTAAGATAATTGCTGACGACTGGGAAAGGCGGTGAGGAAGGAGAGAGAGAGGGAGAGAGAGAGAGAGAGAGAGAGAGAGAGACCAGGGAAAGGTGTGGACAGTGATGGATCAGATGGGAATTAAGCAGGTTGCATAACCTCACCCAAATGATTAAAAAGCAAAGTATTTGGATTAAATATATATATATATATATTATATTCGGTCACGTTCAACTCTTCCCGTCCCTAGGGTTAGGGGAAGAGGGAGTAGTCATACCTTTTCGAGAGGGTGTGTGCGCGAATATAGAATATCTAGATATTTAGCAGCCATTTTTTGAGGGTTCATGTACACTAGTGTGTGTAAATATATATACATATATATATATATATATATATATATATAAATAATTGTCTCATACTCCCATACACACACACTGGGAAACAAAACCCAATACCTTCCGACAAACTGGAAACGTAAGGCCCACTAGCGGAGAGTAAAAGTGTGCCTCCAAAGTGCACCCTTCCCATTTTCCGAAGCATTCAAGAATACATTAGGGCCTGTTAACTCTTTCCAGGGGGAGGGCTTCAAAAAGGATAATGATATGGTAAATTAACGGTGAAATGTGCTTCGGGAAGAGGGGAGGGGGGAGAGGTAACCTAAGGTAAGGTATGGTGAGGTAAAGGGAGGTGAGGAAAGGTAAGGAGAGGTAAGGTAAGGTAAGGAGAGGTGAGGGTAAGGTAAGGTAAGGAGAGGTGAGGTGAGGTAAGGTAAGGAGAGGTGAGGTAAGGTAAGGAGAGGTGAGGTAAGGTAAGGAGAGGTGAGGGTAAGGTAAGGAGAGGTGAGGTAAGGAGAGGTGAGGTAAGGAGAGGTAACGTAAGGTAAGGTAAGGAGAGGTAACGTAAGGTAAGGTAAGGAGAGGTAACGTAAGGTAAGGTAAGGTAAGGAGAGGTAAGGTAAGGAGAGGTGAGGAAAGGAGAGGTGAGGTGAGGAAAGGTAAGGAGAGGTGCACGAATGCTGGGAGTCTATTCATGATGCTTTATAATTCCATAACAATTTCCATGATAGTTTTCTCCTACTGGAAAGTTTGATTACCATATAATTGTTTTTATATTAAAGGAGGTTGGGTTGAAAATTTATTAAGTCATTTCAGGGGGGAAATTATATTTGAGAACTTTAAAATTGAAACAAGCGCACATCATATATATATATATATATATATATATTATATATATCTATATTATATATATATATATATTATACATGGATAAATATCAACACAATGTCGTGCTCAAATAAAAATAAATTTTTACCTCATACTAGGGATCGAACCCTAGCCCCTTCTAATGAAAGGCCAGGTCGCCTCTGGTGACATGGTTGGAAGCGACCTGGCCTTTCATTAGAAGGGGGCTAGGGTTCGATCCCAAGTATGAGGTAGAAATTTATTTATATATATAATATATATACATATGCATATATATATATAACATATAATTATATATATAATATATACAATATATATATACACACACACATAATAGACCACCATCTATTACGTACTAATTCAGTATAAGAACACAAATTTGTATTTCGTACTCCAAATAATCATCCAGTCCATTGTTACCTACTTTAAGAAATTGTACATTTAGACATTCTTATAACTTAATTTCTACCTAATTAAAAGACATACATTCAATCAGAAATTCATCTCAATACAAAAAAAGGTAAGAACACTAAACCAAAGTTCACTATTAATCTAATCATAAGATTTCTCCACACACTTGAAAACGTTATGGACACTTGAAAACGTTATCTGTCATATAGAAGTTCTCTCTTTCATTAACTCGTGATTTGACCCCAGAGCTTCTTTTCTACAAACGCAGAAACTAGGGCACAATAATCTATCTTATTTCTCTTCCTCTTGTTTTGTTAGTGCTTATAGTTTACAATGTTACTCTTCTTAAAATAATTTTCCTTGTTTCCTTTCCTCACTGGGCAATTTTCCCTGTTGCAGCCCCTGGGCTTATGGTATTGTGCTTTTCCAACTAGGGTTGTGGCTTAGCAATTAATAATAATAATAATAATAATAATAATAATGATAATGATAATAATTCGTAGCTTGGCAATTAATAACAATAATAATAATAATAATGATAATGCGTGGCTTGGCAATTAATAATAATAATAATAATAACAATAATAATAATAATAATAATGATAATGCGTGGCTTGGCAATTAATAATAATAATAATAACAATAATAATAATAATAATAATAATAATAATAATTCGTGGCTTGGCAATTAATAATAATAATAATAATAATAATAATAATAATAATAATTCGT
The DNA here is from genome assembly GCF_036898095.1 of Palaemon carinicauda. Lineage (NCBI taxonomy): Eukaryota > Metazoa > Arthropoda > Malacostraca > Decapoda > Palaemonidae > Palaemon > Palaemon carinicauda. The sequence continues at coordinate 77,567,214 of NC_090759.1, forward strand.
GGCTTGGCAATTAATAATAATAATAATAATAATAATAATAATAATAATAATAATAACTATGAGCATTGATTACAATACTGCTAAAACCCAAAAACAGGAAGTAACTTCTCCACACAACACTTTATATAATAATTTGAAATATCTCTCTGATAACCATTTAGTTGGAAAATAGCGGAATGCAAGTGAATATCTTTAGAAAAATATGTGATAACGAAGCGGTATCATATAATCTGTGATAGCATCACTCCCCGAATTCAAACAAATATTCAAGTGTAACTTATAACTAAGCGTTGGGCAGCTTAAGAATATGCTCTATATAAGCGTAAAAGTAACTCTCACTCTCTCTCTATCTCTCTCTCTCTCTCTCTCTCTCTCTCTCTCTCTCTCTCTGTATATATATATATATATATATATATATTTCCGGTCACGCTCAGCTCCTCCCCCCCCTCGGGTATGGGGGGAAGAACATTCGAGTCATACCCTGGACAAAGGGGGGTTCGCGTGCCGTGCGTATTTAAATATTCAGCAGTCTTTTTTTTTTTTGACGGGCTGCATACACTAGTTTACAAATACCAAAATTTAGCCTAAGGTCAGAAGATCAAGAATAACACGATAATCTCTCTCTCTCTCTCTCTCTCTCTCTCTCTCTCTCTCTCTCTCCAATAACTACTCTTGATGTTATATAAGCTATAAGCTACATTGCCCACAGCACAGAGGATTCCCACTTGACATTTGCACGTCATAATGCAATTATAATTAAAGGCCGATATGACGAGGCTCATAAAAAGCAGGAATCAAAAGAATAAATTTAATTTGCACCAATAAAATAATCTATTACAAGACAAAATTACCTCCTGAATGAGGTTAAGAAAATCACAAGGTTTCGGATAAAAACATCACGAAAATATTCTCTTTTTTTCAACTTGACACTTTCTATTTAAAGGTGGCGCTAATGAAATCAATGTTATAAAATAGCTTACAGTTATCATACCATTTCTCCGAGGTTATATACAAATTTAAAAATAGGTTTCACCAATTATGTGAAGTTGTTATAATTCTTTGAGAATAATCTTAAAAGTGTCGGATAAAAGTGTCGGATAAAAAGTGTCGGATAAAAATATCTCGAAAATATTCATTTTCAACATGAGACCTTTGTGATAATGTTATAATAACATAGCTTACAGTTATCATACTATTTCTGCGAAGTTATAAACACATTCAAAATAGTTTTAGGAATTATGTGAAGCTGTAAAAACTCTGCAAATAATATCACAAATTTTTAAGTAATTTGTATTTTTCCTAACATACTAAGAAAGTAGTTCGAGGCAAGTCTCTGTGTTGGAACAACTCAAAAGTTCAAGAATTGCTGAAAATAGAATCCCACTAGACTACAGAAATAATCTTACTTTGACTCTATTGGCCCTCCAAGAACATTCCCATTCAGGAAATGTTGAAGACGACTCCACTTTCTCACAACCAGATATGTTTGTGGGACACGAATGGGCCAATGGCAGGTCAGGGCCAAGGTCACTAGGCCCGTGTGTCATTTGTAGAGT
>NC_090759.1:77576269-77605348 GCF_036898095.1 Palaemon carinicauda
TAACCCGCCAAGTATTTTTTCAAGTCTAATAAAAAAAAAAAAAAAAAAAAGAAGTAATTTTCGCCTTCAGTGCCGTAAGGGAAAAACAAATACAATTATCCCCGAGACTCCTCGTACGCACATTTTAGTTACTTTCTGTACAGCTTTAACCAAGGAAACATGACCCACCAGCAGTAATTTGAAACCCCACACGGTGAAATTTAATACAGTTTACTTCGTATTATTATCATTATTACTAGCTAAGCTACAACCCTAGATGGGAAAGCAATATGCTGTAAACCCAAGGACTCCAAAAGGGAAAATAGCCCAGTGAGGAAAGGGAATATTAATAAATAAATATGAAAAATAATGAACTAAAATAAAATATTTTAGAAACAATAACATCAAAACAGATATTTCATATATAAACTATAGAAAAGACTTATGTTAACCTGTTCAACACAAAAACATTGGCTGCAAGTTTGAACTTTTGAAGTTCTACTGATTCAACTACCCGATTAGGAAGATCATCCACAACTTGGTCACAGCTGGAATAAAACTTCCAGAATACTGTGTAGTATTGAGCCTCATGATGAAAAAGGCCTGACTATTAGAATTAGGCTAACTGCATGCCTAGTATTACGAACAGGATGGAACTGTCCGGGAAGATATGAATGTAAAGGATAATCAGAATTATGAAAAATCTTATGCAACATGCATAACAAACTAAATGAACGACGGTGCCAGAGATTAATATCTAGACCAGGAATAAGAAATTTAATAGACCGTAAGTTTCTGTCGAACAAATTAATAATAAATATACAGTTATCAGCTCTTCTAGGAGAAGGACACTCCAAAATCAAACAATTGTTCTCTAATCTTAGGTAGGCCATAGCCTTTGTACCATGGTCTTCCACTGTCTTTTGGACTAAGAGTTCTCTTGCTTGAAGGCACACTCTTCCTCTTGGTTTCCTAAAGTTTTTATAGTTTATATAAAAGATATTCATTTTAATCTTGTTGCTCTTCTTAAAATACTTTATTTTTCTTTGTTTCCTTTCCTCACCGAGCTATTTTCCCTGTTGGAGCCCCTGGGCTTATAGCATCCCTCTTTTTCAACTAGGGTTGTAGCTTAGCAAGTAATAATAATAATAATAATAATAATAATAATAATAATAATATATATATATATATATATATATATATATATATATCATAAACCGTATACAATTATTTCTGTCTCATATTACTTAAGACATCTTGTCTTTTTTGCAATCGATCATACATCTTGAAGTCGTCTGTTGTCTTATTTTCAATTTGGAGGGATGCTATAAAGCATCCCTCTTTTCCAACTAAGGTTGTAGCTTAGCAAGTAATAATAATAATAATAATAACAAAAATTTGACAAAAGCAGAGTTTGATAAAGAAAAAAAAGAACATAACTGTATTTGCACTGTTGTTACAAAGAAGAACAACGATGGCATCAGTTTCCAGCCGAACTCCAACAAAACAATTCCGCCACATTCTTCTCTCGAAAGACAACGCCCTACTTAGCTGTTCTGAAGTCCGCCAACGGACGGGACTTTTGCTTCCCAAATGAGTCACACGAAAAAGGTTATAGTAGACTACGTGAGAAATTCATATAAAGCTTTATTATTATTATTATTATCATTATTATTATTAACATAACTATTACTCTTCTATCGTATTCCTCTTCTTGTTTTTGTTATAGTTTTTATCTTATTTCTCTTCTTGTTTTTGTTAAAGTTTTTATCGTATTTCTCTTTTTGTTTTGTTTAAAGTTTATATAGTTTATATAGGATATATTTAGTTTAATGTTACTGATCTTAAAATGTTTTATTTTTCTTTGTTTCCTTTCCCCACTGGGCTATTTTCCCTGTAGGACCCCCTGGGCTTAGAGCATCCAGCTATTCCAACTAGGGTTGTGGCTTGGCGAGTAGTAATAATAATAATAATAATAATAATAATAATAACACCTGGAGAATATATTTCCTAAAGGCTACGTAAAGAAGATTAAAAAAAAAAAAAAAAATTAACCACCAATAGTAAAAACCAAAAGTATACAACCCTTATGTTACCCTTAATATTCTGTCCTTCCTTTCTTGTACTGAAACAAAAACTAATCTATTATTACCTTTTTTTCTCATAGAACTTATTTTAGATCCTAAACATTACAATTTATACATGTGACCACCACCTTCAGCAAATGGGGTTTCTTCGCAAAAAGCACAAGAACTAATCCCATGAGAAATGAATTATAGCATTGAGAATATATTGCACTATAAGTACACTTTTCTAAAGGCGAAAAAAGTATGTGTTGTACACAATCTTTCCCAGTGAATTTTTCGTGGATAAAACACACGCACCCATCCCATAAAAAGGAAAAAAAAATCGTACTAATATCGTACTAATATCATAAATTTCACGAACCTTTATATATGTATATATATGTATATATATATATATATATATATATATATATATATACATATATATATACATATACATCCATACACATACATACATATATACACATACATACATGTATGTATGTACACACACACACACACACACACATATATATATATATATATATATATATATATTGGCATCTCCCCCAATTTTGGGGTGTAGCCGACATCAAATAAAGGGAACAAGGGGAATTTTTGTCTCTTCGCTCCCCCAACCTGACGAGAGATTCATCCCAGTTAGGTTAGTACTGCTAAAGTGCCCCAACCCACCCTTCCCCGTTATCCACCACAAATGAAGTGTCATATGCTGAATCCCCTACTGCCGCGACCTCAGCGGTCACTAAGGCAACCGGGGGAATATTTATAATATTGGAAATAATCATTGGAAACTTTACCTACTAAATGAAGCACTATGACAACAGCAATATTTTAATACAGATACCTATTAGAGATATAGTGAAAAATTAAAAAAACAATTTTTCAAAATTTAATTATTGCAATTTTCCTCTGATTCAAAAGACTCAAATTACAAAATTTGTTTTCTACCAGCCAGTTGAGGGTTGTGGTGGTCTGGTGGTAGCATCCTTGCCTGGTGATTACCATACTGAAGTTCGAGTCCCGCTCAAACTCATTAGTTCCTCTGGTCGCGGCAACCTCACCATCCTTGTGAGCTAAGGACGGGGAGTTTGGGGGAGCAAATAGGTCTATCTGCTGAGTCATTAGCAGCCATTGCCTGGCCCTCCTTGGTGCTATACCGGCGGAGAAAGGGGCTTGGGCGCTGATCAATTGTATATATGGTCAGTCTGTAGGACATTGTCCTACTTGATAGGGCAATGTCACTGTCCCTTGCCTCTGCCATTCATGAGCGGCCTTTAAACTGACAAACGTAGTTTCTCTGGTCGCTGCAACCTCACCATCCTTGCGAGCTAAAGGCGGGGGGGGGAGCCTATAGATCTATCTGCCGTGTCAACAGCAGCCAATGCCTAGCCCTCCTTGGTCCTATATCGGGAGAGTGGGCTTGGGCGCTGATCATATGTATATATGGTCAATCTATAGCATTGTTCTGCTTGATAGGGCAATGTCAAATTCTGCCATTCATGAGCGGAATTTAAACCTTTAATCCAAATTCCAAACCATTGTTCTCTAGTCTTGGGTAGTGCCATAGCCTCTGTACCATGGTATTCCACTGTCTCGGGTTAGAGTTCTCTTGCTTGAGGGTACACTCGGGCACACTGTTATATCTAGTTTCTCTTCCTCTTGTTTTTTTATTGTTTATATAGGAAATATTCATTTTACTGTTGTTACTATTCTTAAAATACTTAATTTTCCTTATTTCCTTTCCTCACTGGGCTCTTTTCCCTGTTGGAGCCCCTGGCCTTATAGCATCTTGCTTTTCCAAATAGAGTTGTAGCTTAGAATTTGATGATAATAATAATAATAATAATAATAATATCGGTCGTAGATTCAACACATCCGCTAGCGAGTGTGTTCGACCTCGGTTGTATTCTCGCAAGGAAATTGCATCTTGCGGTTCGCGGTACTCAAATTAACCAAGGCAAGCCACTCAAACCTTCCGATGAAGTCATATATTTGACTGCGTGTGAGTGTCAGCACATGTCAGGCAAATGGGTGGTTATTTAGTCATTTACTTGATTGTGTAAAGGAAACATCTAGAACTATACGTCCATGGTGAATAAAAAAAAGTTTTTATTGCATGCAATATATAGAAGAAAATACTAAATTTGTATTCCCCATATAATATAGACGAAAACAACAAGAAACTTATATTCCCCACCAAATATTTATGAAAAAGTCTTTATTGCATATAAAATGTAGACGAAAATATTGAAAAACATATTCCACACCAAATATTTTAATGTATATAACAAAGAAAAAATTAAAAATATTCCCGACCAAATATTTATGAAAAAAGTCTTTACTGCATATATGATAGAAGAAAATATTTAAAAAAAAACTCGTATTTCCCATCAAATATTTATTCAAATAGTCTTTATTACATATAGGATATAGACGAAAATATTAAACTTATATTCCACACCAAATACTTATGAAAAAGTCTTTACTGCACATAAGATATACAAGGAAATATATTAAAAAACTAATATTCCCACTAAATACTTATGAAAAAAAGCTCTTATTACAAATAGGATATAGACGAAAATATTAAACTTATATTCCCCACCAAATACTTATAAAAAAAAGCTCTTATTACAAATAGGATATAGACGAAAATATTAAACACCAAATATTTATGGTTTAAACAAAAAGTCTTTGCGAGACAGCTTTCATAAAGGTCATAAAAAAGGTCAAACACAAAATGTTCATGGAACTGGTAGACGATGTACTAAGATACAAACAGGATGCTAAAGACAAGGTTAAATAAAAAAAGAAGAAAGGATAATGGAAAGTCAGACTAACCAGCACGGTGGAAGGAAAAAAAAAACAAAAAAAAAAAAGTTACAACAAAAATCTTGGTAACAAAGGATAGTTAACTAGACCCAAAATTGGAATTTCCAACCCTTAAGGGCTGGCCAAAATGTTTTTTCCCTTAAACAAAATATATTGTACATCCTATTAAAGTTCCAGCTTTGAGAAAATGTTTTCACAGAGTTTAGAGAAATCTTTATTTTTATAGACATATTTTGGCATTATTATTATTATTATTATTATTATTATTATTATTATTATTATTATTATTACTAGCTAAGCTACAATCCAAGCTGGAAATGTAGGAAGCTATAACAGGGAAAAATAGTCCAGTGAGGAAAGGAAATAAGGAAACAAACAAACTTTATGATGAGTAATGAACAATTAAAATGACATTCTAAGAGCAGTAACAACATCTAAACAGATCTTTTACATAATAAAAAGAAACTTACTTTACCCTGTTCAACATAAAAACATTTTCTGCTATCTTGAGCTTTTGAAGTTCTACAGATTCAACTACCCGATTAGGAGGATCACATTCCGTTAATACAAATTGGGTCATGAGGTCAAGCTACTAACCCACAAAATGTTAAACGGGCTAGAAGGGCTATTAAAGATAACAAAGGGAAATACGGAAAAATAGGCTAGAAAATAAAAGGTTAACTCCCCCATAAATGCCATTCTCTTTGTTAAGCCCGAGCAAAGATCTGACTGATATTATCCTTCGGGAAATGTAAAGGTTATAGAGGCTGTCTGAGCAAAGATCGGACTGATATTATCCTTTTAGAGTCATTGTAAAGGTTATAGATTCTGTCTGAGCAAAGATCTGACAGTGATTTGATCCTTCTGGAAACGTTATAGAGGTTATAGAGGCTGTCTGAGCAAAGTTCTGACAGTGATTTTATCCTTTTGGAATCGTTGTAAAGGTTATAAATTCTGTCTGAGCAAAGATCTGACAGTGATTTTACCCTTCTGGAAACGTTGTAGAGGTTATAGATTCTATCTGAGCAAAGATCTGGTAGTAATTTTAGCCTTCTGGAAGGGTGTGTGTGTGTGTGTGTGTGTGTGTGTGTGTGTGTGTGTGTGTGTGTGTGTGTGTGTGTGTGTGTGTGTGTGTAATTATATATGTCCAAAATCCATAAAAGATTTCGAACATTTACCATTTTTTTTTTAAAGAAACAGCCAAATACCATTCTATTTGTTAAGCCCATAAGGAAGACATGTATATAATTATATATGTCCGAAATCCATCAATGATTTCGAACATTTCCTATTTTTCTTAAGAACAAGAACCAAATACCATTCTCTTTGTAAGCCCATTAAAAAAAAAAAAAAAAAGTCCAACAGGACATTCCATTACTATTGTGTGGCTGATGACACCTCCCCTCTTCCATCTCATCCAGTTAATGCCGACTGCCCCTTTATGCAAATGAATAACAAGCTTCCTTCGCTGTGCATATATTAAAATTCTTTTCAGGTCTTCAAAGGTAATTAGTTAACACTTCATACTTTGGAAGGGCTCATATGACTAAACGAGGTGAATCTGCGAGTTATATTCTTTTGTTAATGCCGAATAATAATAACAATAATAATAATAATAATAATAATAATAATAATAATAATAATAATAACAACAACAATTATTAATATCATCATTATCATTACGTGCTAAGATACAACCCTCGATGGAAAACCAAGATGCTTTAAGCCCAATGGCTCTAACAGGGTAAAATAGCCCAGCGAGGAAAGAAAATAAGGAAATAGATAAACTACAAGAGAAGTAATTAGCAATTAAATAAAACAGTAACAATACAATAAATTAAAATATATGGGCTCCAACAGGGTAAAATAGCCCAGTGAGGAAAGAAAATAAGGAAATAGATAAACTACAAGAGAAGTAATTAGCAATTAAATAAAACAGTAACAATACAATAAATTAAAATATAAACTTTAAAAACTTTAACAAAACAAGAGGAAAAGAAATATAGATTAATGTGCCCGAGTGTACACTCAAGAAAGAGAACTCTAATCCAAGACAGTGGAAGACCATGGTACAGAGGCTATGGCACTACACAAGAAAAGAGAACAATGGTGTGATTTTGGAGTGTCCTTCTCCTGGAAGAGATTGCTTGTCAAATTAAAAAAAAAATTATGATTCATTAATACAAACAAAAGACAAAAGAATAAAGTATTTTGAAAATTAGTAAATTTCCTTTTGGTAATACAATATAACTGCTAAAAAAACTTTATATTCATTAACAAAAACAAAAGACAAAGGAATAAACTACTTGAAAAACTAAAAAACTTCCTTTTGTTAATACCGTATAATTATTGTCAAATTCGAAACATTTCTCATTCATTTGTTAAAAAAAAAAATTAATAAATAAAAATTTGAAAATTAATCTGTCTTGTATTCCCTTTTAATAATTGCCATTTAAAAAAAAAAAACACTGTTTATTCATGAAGAAAAAAACAAAAGACAAAAAAATAAACTTAAAAAACGAATAAATAAAAAATAAACATTTGAAAAATTAATCTGTCTTGTAATTCCTTTTAATAATTGCCATTTTAAAAAAACATTGTTTATTCATAAAGAAAAAAACAAAAGACAAAAAAATAAACTTGAAAAAACATTCAACAATAATATTTAAAATACCAGAAGCTCAATGTATCTCAATTATACTGATACATTTCCTTAAACATATAATTTACATAGACTACAAAAAAAAAAAAAAAAAAAAAATTCTAACATATGACTTTTTTTATTTGTAAAAAAGAATCCTCAGGCAATGAATTGAATCGGCAAATTTATTACCCATTGTCAAAACTTAAATGGGCAATGAAATTACCATTTAGGTGATATAATGCTCCATTTTCAAATACCTTTAAAAGAAATGCAATAAACGTTACAATTCGCCCAAGTCGAACATTTTTAGACCTTCAATATAAAACAACAGAAATTGGAATATCTAGAAAAGAAGAAGACAATAGAACAAAAGACAGTCGATGTCCACCACAGTCAGAACGACACTGATAAATTGTTTGCTTTCAGAAAATTTTAAATTCTTAAAAAAATAAATTAAGTATTAAACCAATGCTATCAGTTTTAAGATAAAAAGCACTTAAAGCGTGCAGACCTCCGCTAAGGCAGCTTATTTCTCAAAACCAGCTTGCCTTTCCCAGAATCAATTTAGACCGTAGGCGTATTTGAAGTCTGTGTGACAACTATGTGCGAACTTGGGGGTTAAGGTTAGGGTTAATTCCGTCGACCTTTTGCTTGACCTTGACCTTTGACCTGAGATTTTCAAAATTCAATCATGTCCACGTCTCAACATAACAATTAATCCCTGAAAGGAAGTTATTCACACACAAATAAACAAACAGACAAACAGGGACGATGTAGTAACGTCCCTGACTCGTGAACACCAGACTAGGGTTCGAGTCCCGCTCAAACTCGTTAGTTTCTTTGGTAGCTGCAACCTCACCATCCATGTGAGCTAAGGATGTGGATTTGGGAGAGCCTATAAGTCTATCGGCGGAGTCATCAGCAGACATTGCCTGACCTTCCTTGGTCCTAGCTTGGGTGGATAGGGCGCTTGAACATGCCCCTGCGATTCATGTGCGGCCTTTAAACCTTTAAACCAACTTCGTTAGCGGAAGTAATAGAAGTATAAAACCATGCAAAATAGTGAATGAACCTGACCCAATTCTGCCTTAGCCATAAAACAGACGATAAATCCAACTGAAGCAATTAATCCAAGTAGATAAATGACTAGAGATCTTATAGTCTTGATAAAATAATACCATTTTAAATGAGAAAAAACGAAAACTCTAAATATCAGAATAAGAAAATAAAGGATGAAGGAAATTCTAGTTGTGACGTCATCTTACTTGACGTACCAATTTATTATCATTTAAATAAAAGTCTGAAAAATCAGGAAAAATAGAAAGCGAAAAAATAATCGTGTAGAGCCAGACTCGACGTCCACTCAATTTGACAAGTGTGGGGGAGGGGAGGGCAGGGGGAGGGAGGAGAGTGGAAAAGGGAGGGGGAAGAGGGTAAAGAGGGTAAAGAGAGGGAGAAGAGGGTAAAGAGAGGGGGAGAGGGGGAGAGGGGCAGGGAGGGGAAAAGGGAGAGGGGAATTAAGGGGGAGGGAGGAGAGATGAAGGGAGGGGAAGGGAGGGTATGAAGAGAGAGGGAAGGGAGGGTGAGAGGGGAAGGGAGGGGAAAAGGGAGAGGGGGTGAGGGGAAGGAAGAGGGAAGGCGAGAGGGGAAGGGAGGGAAAAAGGGAGAGGGGAATGGAGGGGAGGGAGGGAGAGGGAAAGGGAGAAAGAGGGGAAGGAGAGGGAGAGGGGTAAATAGGGGGAGAGGGGAAGGGAGGGGGAGAGGGGAAGGGAGGGGGAGAGGGGAAGGGAGGAGAAAGGGGACACGGGAATGGAGGGGGAGGGGAAGGGGGTGAGAGATAGAGAGGGGAAGGGGGGGGGGTAAGGGAGGGGAAGAGGGGAAGGGGGGAGGTAAGGGAGGGGAAGAGGGGAAGGGGGGGGGGTAAGGGAGGGGAAGAGGGAGAGGGGAGATGGAATCGAGGGAAGCTCCCGTTACCCCACAATTTGGCTGAATTTTCAAGGCTTGCAGCTGCTACATTTCAAGTTTTAATTCGGCCTCACTAGATTCTGATCTATTGCCAGTGCTATTTTGATCCTCCGTTTTTTCCGTTTAAGCTAAAATTCTGTATGTTTCGGGTGAGGGATAATTTCAATGGATGCTTGTAGGTGATCATAATTCTATTGTTAGGATAACTATGAGTTATATCACAGTCTATAGACCTTGAGTTATATACACAAGCGTGTAGGTGCGATCGTATGAATGAGACAATGGGCTTATGACTGTATAAGAAGGTATTTTTAATTGCAACTTTGTGAAAAGTTTATCAAAAAATGCTCTAATTAATTCTCTGGTAAATGAGACAAACTTTAAAAAGCAACGTTATAGGGAATTATCATAAGACCAATACACAAAGAAAAAAAGTTTGGATTTATATATATATATATATATATATATATATATATATATATATATATATATATATATAAATTTCCGGTCACGCTCAGCGGCATTGCCAGACGTATATCTACTAGGTCTCGCCCATCACATACCCTGGTGAGAGGGGTACTTGTGTGTGCGCATCAAGGTCTACATAAATAATCCTTGGTGTGCATAGGCCTATATATATCTAAACATTCAACCGTCATTTTTGACAGGTCGTGTACACTAGTGTGTGTAGGTCTGTATATATATATATATATATATATATATATATATATATATACACACACATATATATATATATATATATATATATATATATATATATATAATATATAATATAAAGATGGTGTACTGTAATCGAATCCGTTCTCCAAAGCTAACAAGCTTAAATCAAGCAAGCTATAAATCGGAAAACCGAACTTGGCATCAGCAAAATAAAAATAAATAAATCCGATATAAAACAAATGGGGAAATTAAGATTGACAGGCGAGGCGGAACCCGTCCATTCCCTCGAGAGAGAGAGAGAGAGAGAGAGAGAGAGAGAGAGAGAGAGAGAGAGAGAGAGAGAGAGGAGAATCACTATTATTCTAAGAATATTATATGACGTTAATGTCAAGTTACTATAGTCCATTTCTTTGAGCGAGGCAGATTTGCACCGACTCGCAGCGGTGTCCTTTTAACTAGGAAAAGTTTCCTGATCGCTGATTGGTTGGACGAGATAATTCTAACCAATCAGCGATCAGGAGACTTTTCCGAGCTACAAGGGCACCGTTGCGAGTCGGTGCAAATCTGCCTCGCTAAAAGAAATGGACTATAGTCCTCCCCCCACCACTCTACGAAAAGTATAAGCCATCTATAATCAATAACACTGAGCAGATCAAGGTAGAGAAGCAATTTTCGTACCATTATTGATAGAATATTATAACAAGAACGTCACAGCCACAGCTTGATCCACTGGTACTTAAATTCTTTTATTAAATCATATCTGACAAAAAAAAAAAAAAAAAAAAAAACCACACACATTGGATCAATGGTTGAGAAGGGAGTACAAGAAAGGCAACTGCAATAATGTTTCTGAAAACCCCTTTGTTAACTGTGCCAACTATGTTGGAAGGACGTTATGTTCTACCCACTCTTTGTGTGTGTGTGTTTGTGAACAGTTTCCTGGCCACAATTTTAATCGTAGAATAAAGAAACATGCAGGGATTAACTGTGTAAAAAGCTGGAAATAATTAAATTTTACAGGTCAAAGTCAAAGGTCAAGGTCATGGTCAAGAAATTGTCAAATTCACGTAATCAGCCAGAAGTTTGGACATCGCTGTCACACAGACTTCAAAACTTGGTTCATATTTGGGTGTACGAAAATCCACGCCAATTAATACATGTTAAGGTCAAAGGTCAAGGTCGAGCAAAATGTCGAGAAATAAGCTGTCACGGCGGAGGTCTGCGCTCTACTGAGTTCTCCTTTGGTTTTCAAATGACCAAACCCAAGCACTAGAAACTTTATGAATATCCATTTCTATGAGAAACTATGTTGCTTCTTCAAAACAATAAGTAAACCCAGTTTATTACCACAAGAAAGATATTCACATTATAAATAAAGTTTCATATATGACCATAAAACTCCACAAGAATGTTCGTGAATATTCCTTTGTAGAAAAGATAAATTTGCTTCTTCAAAACAGTAAGTAAACTCATTCTATTACCAAAAAGGAAAGAATTCACATTACCAATAATAATCATAAATCCAAAACAAAGAAAAATACGAAAAGAAGTGTAAATACGAAAAAAGCTCTCCCCAACATTTTCACAAAATGCCAACCAAATTATGCATGAACCCTCCAGGTCTTTTTCTCTATTGATGACGCACCGTGACTCAGTCAAGACATTCGGAATCCTTTTCTGGGTGAATTAGGTCAACCCTGGATGAAAATCCGGCTTCTGGGTGATGTGCTCCGTAATAGAGAAGTGATTACTTTAAATGCGAGGGATAGTTACATAATGCAATACGAAAAACTACTATCTTATTTCCTTTCCTCACTAGGCTATTTTTCACTGTTGGAGCCCCTGGGCTTATATCATCTTGCTTTTACAACTAGGGTTGTAGCTTAGCTAGTAGTAGTAGTAGTAGTAGTAGTAGTAGTAGTAATAAATAATAATAATAATAGATAATAATGACAAAAATTATAATAATAATAATAATAATAATAATAATAATAATAATAAAAACAATAATAAAATAAAAATAAAATAATAATAATAATAATAATAATAATAATAATAATAATAATGAGCTTCATTTCACCTTTGCCATCCAACGGCAATCTTTTATAAACGTAAAAGGCAACACAGAAACAATTTGCTTCAATTTATACTTGTAATAAAAGGGTAATGACATCACAATTGTATAAACAAGTCATTACTTCAAATTTGCAAAGGTCAATATTTGCAACACGAAATCCATTGAGTTTACCAGAGCAATAAAATTGTATTAAAACCAGTTTCGAAATTGATTTTTGCAATAAGCCATTAATTTTTGTATATACTTTATTCTATATTCATAGGACCAAGGGAAAATAACTTCACCGTTATTACATCTTCAAATATATATATATATATATATATATATATAGATAGATAGATATAATAGATAGATATAATATATACATACATATATAAAAATATATACATATACACACACACATATATATATATATATATATACTGTATTTATATATATATATATATATATACATATATATATATTTATATATATATACACATACATATATATACACACACACACACATATATATATATATATATATATAGTATATATATATATATATATATATACATATATATATATGTGTGTGTGTGTGTATTTGCAATACGAAAGATCCTTAACCGTAACAACAAAACATCTTTATTAACAAATTATACCGTCTCACTTACAACACACTAAATCACTAAATAATTATAAAAATGGAGTTTTTGGCAATCCCGGAGTCCGACATATAAACTGAAATTTATCGAACATTTATTCGATAAATGAATAAAAATAGTAATTTTTCCTTTCTTTAATTCAATAATGTGTCATCAAGCACTTTCACCACTTTGTACCCAATAGCTGTATCGTAAATATGGGTTTAGTATATATATATATATAAAAAAAAAGCAAGTTTCTTTGTCAACCTTCCCAAACAAATTACGATAATACGCTGGATGTTTGTTAACAGTATTCCTTTGAATAGGTACATTTTAGTTAAGAGTACGTATAAAAATTGGTAACAACAACAACAACAACAACAATAATAATAATAATAATAATAATAATAATGTTGTATTTTAAATCACATGTAACTGCTAATAAATCAAGTGTAAGAAGGATGAAATTATAAAGTATATCCACAACAACAAATCACGGTGCAAGAGAGAGAGAGAGAGAGAGAGAGAGAGAGAGAGGGAGGGAGAGGGAGAGAGAGAGAGAGAGAGAGAGAGAGAGAGAGGTTGGGTTGGGTGGAAACGTGTAACTTAAGATATATCGGTATTTCCGAAGTTCGGTCCAACTTGCCTTCAGGTGTTCGCAGAGGTAAAAAAAAAAAAGAAAAAAAAATATTGAGTCGTTCACGTCCCTTAACATACATACGTTTATGTACACGAATACGAAAATTTAGCAAATTGGAATATATTTACTTGGAGGTTTTATAGCTACTTTCTTCAACAGTTTTTTTTTTCTTGTAAAAAAAAAAATACGTCGAAAAAAATATCTTAATAACATAGCTTTGCTCTCATTCAAAGAAAACAGTTCAGAGTAGATATAAAGGAGGTAATTTATCATTTATAATTTTGTCAGAAAATTGAAAAATAACCTTGTTCAGTACATAAAACATTACACTATAATACATGTCTGAACTTCGTTAGCAAAAATATGACTAACTGTACAGGCCATCCACAAATACATGGCTGAATTTCGTTACCAAAAATGCGCAACTGAACGTCCCCCTCAACAAATACATGGCTGATTTTCGTTAGCTAAACTATGCCCAACTAAACGGACCCCTCCACAAAAACATGGCTGAATGTCGTTTGCAATAGCATGCCCAACTGAACGGGCCCCTCCACAAATACACTGCGGAATTTCGTTTGCAATAACATGCCCAGATGAACGGGCCCCTCTACAAAAACATGGCTGAATTACGTTAGCTAAACTATGCCCAACAAATGGCCCCCTCCACAAATACATGGATGAATTTAGTTAGCAATAACATGCCCAACTGAACGGCCCCTCCACAAATACATGGCTGAATTTCGTTAGCAAAACATGGCGAATGAATGAGGCCCTTCCACAAAAGCATACCTACTACAATAACGCAAACTTTCGTTAGCAAACATCCATACCAACTGAACGAACTTCCCATCCTTCAAAACTAAATCACATAAAAATAGTTTGCCAAAAAACTGCATGCAACCGAATGCACCTCAGATCCTCAAAATCACCGAAAGATAAACAGTGACTCAATTTCGCTGGCAGAAATTGCCCCCAACTGAACGGGCCCTTTTTGGTCTCATGAAAGCAAATAGCCACCACCAGCAATACCAATGGAAGGTAAAATCAGTGACGACGGAGAGAGAGAGAGAGAGAGAGAGAGAGAGAGAGAGAGAGAGAGATAATATATAAAATGATTAGGTTCTCTTCTCTTACATGCTGATGACGTCATAAGCTACGTTTTTTAAAAAAAAGAAAATGAAGACCTCCACAGACATTTAGTACATTTTCATATATAAGAGAAACAACGAATACCCTTTAGTACATTACAAATGTTTGTACGAAAGTACTCAGACCTTCATAAAATAACCAGTTGAGTAAAACTTCATGTTAATATGCATGTAATTCAACATGAACGTAATTGTAATCTATAAGCCTTAAATAATGTATGCACCGAAGATATCAATAATTCTCAACTGCGAACAGGTTTCGATAAAAATGTATTTATAATACTAAAACATGAAATTGTTACTTTCATGTGCTACCAGGATTGGTAACGTCTCTGCCTGGTGTTTGCCAGACGGGGGTTCGAGTCCTTCGAGTCCCGCTCAGACTCGTTAGAGCCTTTAGTGTCTGCAACCTTACCATCCTTGTGAACTAAGTTTGGTTGGTTTGGGGGAGCCTATAGGTCTATCTGGTGAGTCATCAGCACCCATTGCCAGGCCTTCCCTGGTACTAGCTTGGTTGGAGAGGGGCCTTGGGTGCTGATCATATATATGACCAGTCTCTAGGGCATTGTCCTGCTTGCTAGGGCAATGTCACTTCTATCTGGTGAGTCATCAGCAGCCATTGCCTGGCCTTCCCTGGTACTAGCTTTGGTGGAGAGGGGCCTTGGGTGCTGATCATATATATATGACCAGTCTCTAGGGCATTGTCCTGCTTGCCAGGGCAATATCACAGTCCATTGTCTCTGTCATTCATGAACGACCTTTAAACCACAAAACCGACTTCCTTCTTACAGGGTGCTGATCATATATATGATCAGTCTCTAGGGCACTGTCCTGCTTGCCAGGGCAATATCACTGTTCCTTGTCTCTGCCATTCAAGAGCGACCTTTAAACCACTAAACCGACTTCCTTCTTACAGGGTGCTGATCATATATATGACCAGTCTCTAGGGCATTGTCATGCTTGCTAGGGCAATGTCACAGTCCCTTGCCTCTGCCATTCAAGAGCGACCTTTAAACCACTAAACCGACTTTCTTCTTACAAGGTGCTGATCATATATATGACCAGTCTCTAGGGCATTGTCTGCTTGCCATGGCAATATCACTGTCCCTTGTCTCTTGTCATTCATGAGCTACCTTTAAATCGAATCCACTTACATTAGCTAGGGATATACAAAGAGTAATACAATTATAAAAGGTTCGTAAGAGTAATCATGAGTGAATGCTAGTCCTGCTAGATGATACTGCAATGCTGGAGAGGCGAGTCACCTGGTATGTACGTGAGGCAGAGAAGGCAGCCAGAGCTTATGCAAAGTTGGAGAATGATGAAAAATGTAAAGCTGGAATTTACGTAGGGTTCGGTGTTCTTAGGAGTTTAAAATATCTTTAAATAGATTGGTGAACGTTATACGTACATGAGATAAAAATGTCTGTTTTATTTTCTTCAGCAATAAACATACACAGACACACACACACACACACACTATATATATATATATATATATATATATATAAATAAAATATATATACACATCCCTGTCTGGTGTTAAGATACCTAATACCATGTATTATGTATTAAAGGCCTAAAAGAACACCATTATTATTGTTATTATTATTATTACTACTTGCTAAGCTACAACCCTAGTGGGAAAAGCAGGATGCTATAAGCCCAAGGGCCCCAACAGGGAAAATAGCCCAGTGAGGAAACGAAACAAGGAAAAATAAACACCAAAATAAATATTTCTTATATAAACTATCAAAACTTTAACAAAACAAGAGCAAGAGAAATTAGATAAAATAGTGTGGCCGAGGGTACCCTCAAGCAAGAGGACTCTAACCCAAGATAATGGAAGACCATGGTACAGAGGCTATGGCACTACCCAAGACTAGAGAACAATGGTTTGATTTTGGAGGATTTGACAGAATGGAGAGATAGCTAATTGGCATTTTACTGATAATATACTTGGAAATTAGATAGAATAGTGTGGCCGAGGGTACCCTCAGGCAAGAGAACTCTAACCCAAGATATTGGAAGATCATGGTACAGAGGCTATGGCACTACCCAAGACTAGAGAACAATGGTTTGATTTTGGAGGATTTGACAGAATGGAGAGATAGCTAATTGGCATTTTACTGATAATACACTTGATTCACCATTACTCCTCAAGCTATAAAGGATAAAGAGCACAGTAACAACTGCTTTAATTTCCTATGGAATCCATTCCTTATATTGGAAACTCTTACAATGTATAAACAATGTTGCAAAAACAAGAGCAATTCAACTTGACATGAAAATTTTTGTTTATATAAGACTATAAAAAAATGTGAGGTTTCAGATGTCAACATTTTTATACATTAATAATAATAATCTACTTCAAGATATATTAATGAAATAAGCTCCTGATCGTAAGAACCATCAAATAATTAGACTCGATTCATTTAACACTACATAAAAATAAAAATACTGGCAATGAAACATTTCCTATTCTTTTTATTTTGAATGTAGAGACTTATTAAGGCGAAATACCACGTACCCCGTATTCTTACGTTCAATCACTTACTTCGACTATGAATTAAAACCAGTAATTAAGTTTTTATTTTACAGGAGCTACCGCCAATTTGCAATTTCGGTATTACAAAGATAAAAATAATACAACTTTATAAATTCTCTCTCTCTCTCTCTCTCTCTCTCTCTCTCTCCCTCTCTCTCTCTCTCTCTCCCCCTCTCTCGTTAGTAGTTTGATTGTTATTCATGTTAGATTTTCAATAAAGTTTTAGCTAAATGAAATTGTAGTTATAAATTACCTCTCTATAAATTATCTCTCTCTCACTCTCTCTCTCTCTCTCTCTCTCTCTCTCTCTCTCTCTCTCCTTTTCAGAGAAAGAATAATGTATTCCCTCCTAACTTCCACGAAAACAAATACGAAAAAATGACTATTCGAAATGGAAGCCAGTCTTGCAAATATTCGCGACCCATCCCCAGGAGAAATTGAAAAGTTACAATGAGACTGCCAGCCTTTACCAACTAGGCTGGCGCTCTCTCTCTCTCTCTCTCTCTCTCTCTCTCTCTCTCTTTTTTCCTTGTGTTGTGCATTAAGATTCTTTTATTTTATTTTGTGTATGTATGTATATACAGTATACGTACGTATAATTACACACACATATATACATACACACACACACATATATATATATACACACACATATATATATATATATATATAAGCTGTGCGTGTGTGTGATTTTAAAGTATACACACACACATACATATAATCATCATATCATCAACTGTAACTAGTTCACAGTAGGACAAAGGCCTCAGCCATGTCCTTTCACTCCCGTCTGCTTATGGTCTTTGTACTTGTCTGTCTATATATACTATATATATACTATATATATATATATATATATAGAGAGAGAGAGAGAGAGAGAGAGAGAGAGAGAGAGAGTTGCTACCTGATGATCGCTTCATCTACGGCCCTTCCCTTATGTAGTGTAATATACTACTTATTAAAGACATTGAAATAACTGATATTAGATCTGACTTATGAAACTGAATACAATATACCATAGGATGATAGGAGTAAGAACTGCACAATGTATTAGCATCGTTGAAGTGTAATAATAATAATAATAATAATAATAATAATAATAATAATAATAATAATAATAATAATAATTTTAATAATAATAATAATAATAATAATAATAATAATAATAATAATAATAACATTAATTTTAATCATGACAGTATATTTCGATTCATAGGATGAAATATCTCGCTTGCTTTTGAATACGTCAGGATTTGTGATGGTGAAGCCACACTGAGGAAGACAGTTCTCTTGATTAAAGGGGCCGTAAGCGCCAGGAATGAGACACGTGCAATTTCAGGTGGGTTATGATAAAACTAGGTTGAGACAGACAGCATCTAACTCGAGAGAGAGAGAGAGAGAGAGAGAGAGAGAGAGAGAGAGAGAGAGAATTTCTTCATAAAAACACCATCAGATACATGTAAATTTCAGGTGGGTTATGATAAAAAGTAGATTGAGAAAGACAGCATCTCACACTAGCGAGAGAGAGAGAGAGAGAGAGAGAGAGAGAGAGAATTTAGGGAACCATCGGAGATGTAAATTTAATCTGGGTTGATAAAAAGTAGATTGCGAAAGAAAGCATCTAACACGAGAGAGAGAGAGAGAGAGAGAGAGAGAGAGAGAGAGAGAATTAAAAAGTATGTCGACCAAAACAACCAAGATTCCCCATCGAGAAAATAAACACACCCAGACTCCGTCCATAGAAAGCAACAGTGCCAAACTGTATTTCAATTCGTGTTTGAAATTCCTAAGCACTCCGGCTCTGATATTAATTGCAAAGATAGTGTGGCACACAAGAGGGGGGTCGGGGGACTGGAGGAGAGGGCCAACCCCCCCCCCCCCCAAAAAAAAAAAACAACCCGACGATGACGTAAGGTGTTACACAAACATAGCGAGGATAACACCTTCTTCCATCTTGGATAAAACCATCAACAAAGCGAGAAAATGCACAGGTGTGTAAACAGCCCTGACCTATATCATGAGATATACCATAGAGTTGGAGGGGGAAAAAATTATACTGCTACCATCATGTACTTTCGAACAGAATCGTGCACTGTATGATATTAAATGTTTGAATGTTATCATGAAATCCGAATGACACAGGCAGTGTACGTTTATACAATCCCTCTCATATACATTTAATATATATATATATATATATATATATGTATATATATATATATATATATATAGATAGATAGATAGATATATATACATATATATATATATATATATGTATATATATACATATATATATATACATATGTATATATATGCATGTATGTATATATACACATATACATATACACACACACAATATATATAATATATATATATATATATATATAAAGTATATCAAGACCCCAAAAAAGAGAGGATACAAACTTGATAGAAGTTAGTAATGATGTCTTGTTGCATATTATCAACAAATCACGTGTTACATATGATTTCTAATAGTATACCAGTACATACATACATACATACATGATATAACTAACTCAGCCAAATAAAAAAACCTACCTCACACTCACTAGTTAGATAAAAGAGCGGAATGCTGAAGAGGCACTGTACCGGTCACCATTCTAAATATAGAAAAAAAAAAAAAAAAAAAAAAAAAAAAAAAAAAAAAAATCTTAAGGAGCAAAAAGCTCAAATTCACTTTCCTCGATCTCATTTCTTTTTTTTTTTCTTTTACTTGGTCTACTTATATTCGACCAGTCTTGGCGGACTCTCCTCTTGCTCTAGATAAAATTAAAAACCACCTGATATCAAACTCTATTATTATTATTACTATCCAAGCTACAACCCTAGTTGGAAAAGCAAGATGCTATAAGCCCAGGGGCTCCAACAGGGAAAAATAGCCCAGTGAGGAAAGGAAATAAGGAAATAAATAAAGGAAGAGAACAAATTAACAATAAATCATTCTAAAAAACGTAACAACGTCAAAACAGACATGTCATATATAAACTATTAACAACATCAAAAACTCTAGTTGGTAAACAAAGAAATTTGAATACACAGTAATAAAGGAACCACAAGGATGTCACGATGATAGATAGATATCAAGGATATCACTAAGAACGATAAGCAAAATGAAAGTACGTAGAAAATAAATAGGGAATAAGGAGAAAGGGATGGAGTGTGGAGGAAATTTGTATAATACACAAAATTTACCTAAAATACAAAGGAATCACAAAGAAGTTAAAATAGAAAAAAATCTTTAACGCATAATATCACTAAGAAAGATATCCAAAATAAAGCAACGTAGAAAATAAATAGGAAGAAATTTGAATAATACACAAAATAAATACAAAGGAAACAAAAAAATGGATGATACACATATTTTACGGATAATTTTCACTAAGACAGACATCCAAAATAAACCAACATAGAAAATAAATAGGAAGAAATTTGAATAATACATAAAATAAATACATAGGGGTCATAAAAAAAATAGATAATAGAAATATTTGACGGATATCACTAAGAAAGACATCCGAAATAAATAGGAAAAAAAATTAATACACAAATTTACCTTAAGTATAAAGGAATCACAAAGAATTCATGATAATATAAATATTTGACGGATAATATCACGAAGAAAGACAACCAAAATAAATAGGAAGAAATTTGAACACCACAAAAAATAAATACAAAGGAATCATAAAGAAATATAAATAATGAAATTATTTGACGGATATCACTAAGAAAAACATCCGAAATAAATAGGAAAAAAAACTAATACACAAATTTACCTTAAAGTATAAAGGAATCACAAAGAATTCATGACAATATAAATATTTTACGGATAATATCACTAAAAAAGACAACCAAAATAAAGCAGGGTAGAAAATAGACGAAGAAATTTTAATAATAACGGAAAATAAATACATAGGAATCACAAAGAATTCATGATAATATCACTAAGAAAGACATCCAGAATAAAACTATAGGAAATAAATAGGAAGAAATTTAAATTCACAAAATAAATACAAAAGAACCATAAAGAAATATAGATAGAAATATTTAAAGGATAATATCACTAAAGAAAGACATCCAAAACAAAGCTACATAGGAAATAGGAAGAAATTTGAATACACAAAATAAATACAAAGGAATCGTAAAGAAATATATATAATAAAAACATATATTGGATAATATCACTAAGAAAGACAACCAAAATAAAGCAGTGAAGAAAATAAACAGGGAACAAAGGAGAAAGTGATGCAGTGTGG
This sequence comes from Palaemon carinicauda, assembly GCF_036898095.1. Taxonomy (NCBI): domain Eukaryota; kingdom Metazoa; phylum Arthropoda; class Malacostraca; order Decapoda; family Palaemonidae; genus Palaemon; species Palaemon carinicauda. The sequence continues at coordinate 77,597,774 of NC_090759.1, forward strand.
ATATATAGAGCAGCAGTAAGTGGAGGAATGAGATGGGATGTCGCCTCCGGGAGCTATGCCAAAGTCATTTCCTCACCGCGTTCTCTCTCTCTCTCTCTCTCTCTCTCTCTCTCTCTCCATTGTTAATAGTTTGATTGTTATTCATGTTAGATTTTCAATAACGTTTTAGCTGAATGAAATTGTAGTTATAAATTACCTCTCTATAGATTAGCACGCCCTCTCTCTCTCTCTCTCTCTCTCTCTCTCTCTCCATCCTAATACTACAAACCCCATTTTCGCGATAAATGTAAATACTTTAGATAATTGTACAATTAACAGCAATTTAAACTGCTTTACCAAAACAACTTTTCATTAACATTAAAAATAATTCAACTGTCACATACTACAACATACTATTCTAAAACATTGAAAATATGTAAAACAGTGTACGCGCATTCTTGTGTGTAAACAAACCATTGCCTCTACATGAATGTGAAAATCGTTGTGTTATTGCTATTCAGATTTCGAAAACATGAATTTATTTATTTTAATATTCTTAAAATATTTATTTTTTTTTCCTTTTTTCCTTTCCTTACTGAGCTATTTTCCCTGTTGGAGCCCCTGGGCTTATAGCATTCTGCTTTTCCAACTAGGGTTGTAGCTTAGCAATTAATAATAATAATAACAACTCGGCGAAACATTTTTAACATAAAATAATACTAGACAATGTCCTTCATTTATAGACAATGCGTTGGAACAGTAGCTACCTCAAATATATACAGATGGATATGCTGATAAAATCATTTGAGAGAGAGAGAGAGAGAGAGAGAGAGAGAGAGAGAGAGAATACCAATATCGAATATTCTCAGCTGACATTATCGTCACTATTTCTCCACAAAACAAAAAGACGGAATATCATAAGCCTCCTAACCCCCCCCCCCCCAACCATCTACGCGCGCGCGCGCACACACACACACAGGATTTCCGCAACTGACCAAGGAAGGCGGAGCGGCGAACATTTGCAGTATCGTTATGCCATTCACAACCGATTATTATTATTATTATTATTATTATTATTATTATAGCCTCTGTATCATGGTCTTCCACTGTCTTGGGTTAGAGTTCTCTTGCTTGAGGGTACACTCGGGCACACTATTCTATCTAATTTTTCTTCCTCTTGTTTTGTTAAAGTTTTTATAGTTTATATAGGAATTATTTATTTCAATGTTGTTACTGTCCTTAAAATATTTTAATTTTCCTTGTTTCCTTTCTTCACTGGGCTATTTTCCCTGTTGGGGCCCCTGGGCTTATAGCAGTCTGCTTTTCCAACTAGGGTTGTAGCTTAGCAATTAATAATAATAATAATAATAATAATAATAATAATAATATTATTACTTGCTAAGCTACAACTTTGTTGGGAAAGCAGGATGATATAAGACCAGGGAGTCCAACATAGAAAATAGCCCAGTGAGGAAAGGAAAAAAGGAAAAATAAAATATTTTAAGAACAGTAAAAGCATTAAAATAAATATCTCTTAAATAAACAATAAAAACTTTAACAAAACAAGAAGAGAAATTAGATAGAATAGTGTGCCCGAGTGTACCCTCAAGCCAGAGAACTCTAACCCAAGGCAGTGGAAAACCATGGTATAGAGGCTATAGCACTACCCAAGACTAGAGAACAATGGTTTGATTTTGGAGTGTTCTAGGAAAGCTGTTTACCAGACCTAGAAAGAAAAACTATCCGAGCGACGGCCATTTACACAAGTACTACCTTTCCATTATAGCATTCTCCTCCTGACAATGGAACTGTTGCCTCGGTTGCATACAATCCACTCTGGGTACTTCAAACATACCTTCCATTATTTTCCTGTAACTTTTTTTTCCTTTATCTTTCTCTTGCTGCAGCTGGAATTTTATGGCAGCTTTTAAAAGGATTTCCATTGTATTTCATGTAGCATAATTTTGCTGTTTGGTTAAGATTTTTAAACGAGAAAATTTCTTACTGTAAGATCATTTGCATATATGGTTAGTCTCTAGGGCATTGTCCTGCTTGATAGTGCAATGTCACTGTCCCTTGCCCCTGCCATTCATGAGCGGCCTTTAAAACCTCTAAGTGTTTTCAAATAATCTGTACTGATTTGAACTAACTTTGAACCTTATAAATTCATATCAATACAGAACTTATACTTATCATCTAGAATTAGGAACTTCACGTAATCAGCAGAATTATTTAAAAATTCCCAATAATACATAACTTATATTTGACATATAGAATTCAGAATTTCACGTAATAAGCAGAATTCCTTAAAATTTCCATCAATGCATAACTTATATTTAACATAGGCCTATAGAATACAGAATTTCCACGTATTCATCAGAATTTTCATGAACAGCTTTCGTTTACTTATAATTAAAAAAAATCTCCAATTTTTACATTGCTAAGAGATATATGTTACCTAAAGATCTGTTTTATACCAAGATTAACTCGTCGAGAGAGAGAGAGAGAGAGAGAGAGAGAGAGAGAGAGAGAGAGAGAATTTCCCCAAATTCATTGAGCCGATTTCACGTCTTGATTTAAGCCGTGAAATATAAAATTCTCGACTACGTTCCTTGGCCACTGCCAAAATAGTAAGCTCTCAATTCGAAGGAAAATAAATATCTTGATATATTAACCAACGCTGACATTCGTCAGGGATTAATTCTATACGACGTGGGATAAATTTAATTTTCAAAATTTAGGAAATGATTAATTTCTTCAATTTGCTAACAGAAACTGGAGTCACCGCACAGTCTTACTTCTGGCTTACCCTTCACGTGTTGCTAGTTAAATGGTATCTGATAGATTCTACTTTTAACTATCGAGAGAGAGAGAGAGAGAGAGAGAGAGAGAGAGAGAGAGAGAGATTTTTTCTAATAATCTTAATAATTTCAATCATCTCCTCCTACGCCTATACACGCTTTCGCTAGTCGTCTCTATTTTGACCTTTTCAATCAATACTTCCCCATTCATCGTCGCCCACTTCACGCTTCATAGTACTCAGCCACGTAGGCCTGGGTCTTCCAACTCTTCTAGTGCCTTGTGGAACCCAGTTAAAATTTTGGTGAACTAAGTAATTTTAATAATAATAATTTTAGTAGTTTCCAGAATAATAATAATAATAATAATAATAATTATTATTATTATTAAGTAATAATAATAATTATCAAATAATAATATTTGCAATATTAATAATTTTGACTATTATACTAATAACTTTAAAAATAGCGTTTCACATTAAAAATCCCACATCACAGACTTAATCAAAATTCAAATTTCAAAATACTGACCATGAAATCACTAATACATAATACCAATTCTACATTGAATGGTAAATTCTCAACCAATCTCCATGACTCTCCATCTACTTCTACTACAATACGCTCACCTGTCCACTAGCATAGAGGTTTTGACCTACGTGAGGGCGTAGGTAATTCCTTTATCCCTCTCTCCATTTATCTACCTATCCATCTCACTCCTGTCCTATGACCCGGCCCATTCTGTGATAACAAAAGATGTCCACCAACGGACACATGACAGGTAGACATACATTCATGCTCTGTCATTTCTTTCTGAAACCACAAATAATGGAGTATGAATGATTCTCTCTCTCTCTCTCTCTCTCTCTCTCTCTTCTATTAGTCGTTGTAGGTAGTTTAGAATATCCTTTGGTGGTTGCACTCTCTCTCTCTCTCTCTCTCTCTCTCTCTCTCATTAATCGTCGTAGGTAGTTTAGAATATCCCTTTGTGGTTGCATATCTCTCTCTCTCTCTCTCTCTCTCTCTCTCTCTATTAGTCGTTGTAGGTAGTTTAGAATATCCTTTGGTGGTTGCATTCTCTCTCTCTCTCTCTCTCTCTCTCTCTCTCTCTCATTAGTCGTTGTAGGTAGTTTAGAATATCCTTTGGTGGTTGCATTCTCTCTCTCTCTCTCTCTCTCTCTCTCTCATTAGTCGTTGTAGGTAGTTTAGAATATCCTTTGGTGGTTGCATTCTCTCTCTCTCTCTCTCTCTCTCTCTCTCTCTCATTAATCGTCGTAGGTAGTTTAGAATATCCCTTTGTGGTTGCATCTCTCTCTCTCTCTCTCTCTCTCTCTCATTAATCGTCGTAGGTAGTTTAGAATATCCCTTTGTGTTGCATATCTGTGTGTGTGTGTGTGTGTGTGTGGCCTACATGGCTGAGGACTATGAAGCGTGAAGTAAGAGGTGATGAATAGAGAAGTATAGATTTAAAAGCTCAAGATAGAGACAACTAGCGAAATCTAACAGAGACCCTTTACGTCTATAGGTGTAGAGGAGACGATGATTAAAATTATGATGAAATTAAGATTATTAAAATTCTCTCTCTCTCTCTCTCTCTCTCTCTCTCTCTCTCTCTCCTAAAATAAACTAATCTTTCCTGAAAGACCAGGATTTCCAATTCAAATATATACCCACAGTTAACGTACCAATTCAAGTATTATATCATTCATTCACTGAAATCTCTTTAACTATCTTTAGCTTGTCCTATTTTCTATATAACCAAACTTTGTTGGTATAGCAAAACGAACTTTAGCGCACTAACACCACAACAGGGGTATCGTATTCACTGCAAGCAATGAGCGTCTAACTATAAAGAATGATTTCAGTGAGGGAGAATGATACCAGCGTGGGAAAAGCTTTAAATATCTTTATTACATCCACTCGCATCATAGATGGTTGGCTTAAAAAAAAAAAAAAGAAAAAAAAAAAAAAAAAAAAAAAAAAAAAACTCAAATTCAGTCACATTGAAACCTTCCATAGATTTTGATATCCTGTTTGTTTCCCCTTTGTAAACAATGCTACGGAAACTACTGTAGTAGGCTATATGGTGTAACAAATCAAATCTTTGTAAAAGCAATATAAAACACTTCAATTTTCAACCCTCTTGAAACCTATCCGATACCTAACGTATACGAATGTAGTTACTATTACCTTCATGAAAAAAAAATATCTATCACTTTAATCAAACATCAAAAGTATAATTTAAAAAAAAAAATAATCAGTCTCAAATGACACTGATTAGACAAGAAAGGTTTCTTGTAATGTCTGCAACCTCACTATCCTTGTGAGCTAAGAATGGGGGCTTGTGGGAGCCTATTGCTTTACTTGCGTAGTCATAGGCACCCATCGCCTGGCTCTCCCTGGTCCTAGCTTGGGTGGAGAGGGGGACTTGGTCAGTCTCTTCAGCATAGTCACTGTCTCTTACTTCTTCCATCCATGAGTGGCATTTAAACATTTATGTGAAAAATCAAGTTGATATGGGTCAAGAATCTAAAGGAAACTGCCATTTAAACCTGTCAATAAAAAAAAAGTACTTGGAAAGCTAAAACTGAAAACACATCTATATGCAATAAAAAGAAATCCAGGGGGCAATAATCCCCCTAATAAAATCTGGGCCTATCGCCTAAGCCTACTACGTTCCCCTCCCTCGTAAAAGGCGACGAAGCCATCAGTGTAGAAAGTTTGGAATCTTTCCGAACTACCAAAAGCAACGTCTATATGTAATAGGCACTAAACGGAATCAGCGATTACGGCTCAATAAGCGAAATGAAACTCGATATTTCGGATAAGGGGGTTTCGTGGCCTCATCGCTTTTCTGCAACAATAACAAATGCAGCCGTTTGTAGTCCTCTTCCTCCTCCTTTCCCACCGTTATCCTAAATTAAGGGGTCGGTTGCCTGATATACTCTCTCCAATGACTTCTATCTAGCCGCCATCTTGGAATTTACATAATGGCTGCTGTGAAAAAAGGTTTTCGTCGATATCTCAGCCTCTAGATAATCTAGAAATAATTCTGACAGCTAACCCCCACCCCCTTTTAAGAATCACTGCCCTAAGTAATTGCCGGAGATATGAAGCTGAAACTTTCCTTGAAATTATGGACACAACGCAGGACAAAAGCCTCAGGCATCTAGACAAACATGTCTGCGGTTTGGCCCGTTTTATCACAACGCTGGCCACTGCAGATTGGTGATGGTGAGCGGGGACCCATACACTTTATGGGTCCTGATGATGAGAGATTTTCGTCTGGTCGCTCACAGTAAACCAACCTAGTACGGATGGCCCTGCCATGTACAGCTTTGCTGATCATGGCGATACGCAAACAATAAGGTGCTAAATGATCGAATGATTGAAGACATTAAGGCTTTCAAGAGAAACCTGAAGACTTTCTTATTTAAAAAATCATACAACAGTGACGATTTTACAGTAAATGAACAATACGTGATCTGAAATGATAAATACTGTGAACGAACAAGGTAAAACGACAGCAGAGGTCCTGTAGAGAGTGCGGTTCTCCAGCTAAATGGACCCGGAAAAGCAGCCATCAAAGTAAATCAAGTAAAACATTATTGAAGACGGGCTGTATGGATTGTTCTATTAAGAAGAGGTAAGGAAGGTTCAAAGGGCAACTTATGCTTTTAAAAGACGGCCTATCCATGCATTACACATGCAAAAAACTAGACAAAGAATACCACATACATTGATAAATAAAAAAAATTGACAGGAAACGACAATGATGATAATAACGTGCAGTTCTTTTGCAATTGTTTTCAATAAAACGCGTCTAACTAAATAGATCTTACCATCACTATCCAATTACTTGTACCGTACGAATATAAATAGCTTTAAAACCAATAAATAAATTTAAACCAAAAACTGCCTCCATGTTTAAAGGTCACTCGTGAGCGGAAGAAGCAAAGAGCAAGACCATGGCTTAAAGACCGTAAGCAGCTCTTGTAGGAGGACACTCCAAAATCAAACCATTGTTCTCTAGTCTTGGGTAGTGCCATAGTCTCTGTACCATGGTCTTCCACTGTCTTGGGTTAGAGTTCTCTTGCTTGAGGGTACACTCGGGCATATTATTCCATCTTACTTCTCTTCCTCTTGTTTTGTTAAAGATTTTATAGTTTATACAGGAGATATTTGTTTTGATGTTACTCTTCCTCACTGGGCAATTTTCCCTGTTGGAGCCCCTGGGCTTATGGCATCCTGCTTTTCCAACTAGGGTTGTAGCTTGGATAATAATAATAATAATAATAATAATAATAATAATAATAATAATACGTACTGTAATCAGCACCCAAGGCTCCTAAGGAGGTTGCCACAGAGGAGCTATGCGGATCATCGTTAGATCTTGCGATGCCCTTACTTTGCTCAGTAACCTCCTTACTAGGCAGAAGGGAGGCAACGCCTAGACATCCAATCACCCAAGGAAGGACCAAGAGGGCCCAGTTCACCAACCCGCTACTAAAAGCTATCGGCCTTTGGTGGGGATGAAACTCCCATCCAACGGAATGCGAGTTGGAAAGATTTGAAGAAAGTCAGGCTCACGAATGGGCCATTTGAAAAAAAAAAAACACAAACAGACATACAAATTGAGTTGAGAGAGAGAGAGAGAGAGAGAGAGAGAGAGAGAGAGAAACTGTGGCCTGTATTCCTTACACATGGTTTTCGACAGGCAAAGGCAGATAAACAGACATGCAAATTGAGTTGAGAGAGAGAGAGAGAGAGAGAGAGAGAGAGAAATTGTGGCCTGTAT
>NC_090759.1:77605848-77613348 GCF_036898095.1 Palaemon carinicauda
TCCTCTAGCTATTCTTGTACAAGATTGGTCTTAATGATGCTATTTTATACCAGGGTAGTGATTTTGTTGTCATTCTGAAATGAATAGTCATATTTTATCGCAATACCTTATTTTTACGAATAGAACTTACCTGGCAGTTATATATACATAGCTAATTATCTCTATTTCGGCAGAATTTTTTCTAAAACTAGGCAACCGCCTTGTGGTGGTTGGGTGGTAACACCCGTTAAAGGGTGGTAGGAGGAATCATTCCCGTTTTCTGTTCTTCAGTTCATCTCTGCCGGCCCGATCGATAACACGTTGGTCCGTCATTAAGAGTTTTTTCTTCGATTTCCCTGCTCGGTGTACCAGTCTGCTTTTTTTGGTGAAGTACTCTGATTTGGGGTTTTGGCGATCGTAGTATTTTGTTTTCTCTTAGCTTTTTTTTTTTTGCTGTTTTTCATTATGAGTGAAAAGAGTCATTACCGTATCTGTGCGAATGAGGAATGTAAGGTGAGACTACCCAAAATGGCGGTTGATCCTCACACTGTGTGTTCTCATTGTAGGGGTTTTGTTTGTGCCCTTGATAATAGGTGCGGGGAATGTAAGGTTTTGGATGAGAAAGATTGGTTAATTATGAAGCGCTATGTGCGTAAGCTAGAGCTCGATAGAGTTAGGAGAGCTTCTAGGTCTAAGTCTAAGTCTGTTAGTGGTAAGGAAGACGAACTTAGCGTAGATTTATCTATTGATCCTATTATTGATTCCTCTTTGGAAGTTGATCCTTCCCTTGAGGTAGTAACTCCTGCACCTCCTACAGGTTCCGTATCTACGGATGACCCTCGGTACGCTAGCCTGGCGGCCGAGTTGAAGGCCATTAAAGAACAGCTGGAGGCCTTTAAAGGTAAGGAAAGTGAAAGTGCTTGTGTTAGTGCAGTGGAGGTGGCGACCGACCGAATCTGTCATACCCCTAGGCCTAGACCTCTACCAAGCTCCCAGGACCAAGGGAGAAGGTACGTCGATGACCGAAAGGGGGTGAGAGGTACGTACCCTCGGTCAGCCGTCGCCTCAGACAGTCCTGTTGTCTATTCCCAGGCTGCTCTTGACCGTCACGGGAAAGACGAGTCGGATGTGTTGTTTTCTTCTCCGAATTCGTCCAGACGTAAATGGAAGTATGAAGCTTCAAGACCTACTAAGAGGAGATGGAACCGCGACGAACGGTTTCGTTCTTTCTCTCCCGGTTCTAGCAGTTATGAACCTTGTCCGTCGGAGGATGATTTCGACTCCGTGCCTGTGAAAAGGACGAAGCCTGCTGCCGAAGATACGAGTGTTATTCGTCAGCCCCCCCCCTTCGGATCCGCAAGACCCAGCTGATGTTGCTAAATCCTTTATGTCTGTCATGCAGGAACAACTTTTGACTTTAGTACAAGCCTTTAGTCGCCCTCACGCCCAGTCTGACAGACGTAAAGACGACTCGTTGCCGATTAAGAAGTCTGCTTCTAAGAGAGAACGGAGTTCTTCTTTAAAGAGAACTTCTCCCTCTCTACGCCAGGATGAGGAATGTGTGCTTGCGCCAGGCGATACTTCTTCGCGATACCAGGGCGATACGTTTTCTCGTTCTCGATACCGGGACGATACCTTATCGAATGAAGCTGCTTCTCGTTCTCGATACCAAGACGATACCGCCTCCCGTTCGCTTCGACACGACGATACCTCCTCTCGTTCGCGTTCGCCACGACGATACCTCCTCTCGTTCGCTTCGCCACGACGATACCTCCTCTCGTTCACGACGCCACGACGATACCGACCCTAGTTCTCGACGCCACGACGATACCGCCTCTCGTTCACCGACGCCACGACGATACCGCCCTCTCATTCTCGCCGCCACGACGATACCGCCTCTCATTCTCGCCGCCATGACGATACCGCCTCTCGCTCTCGACGACAGAACGACTCTGCCTCTCGTTCTCGGTCCCAGGGCGATACCACCCTGCCTCTTCGGGACGATACTGCCTCTCGTTCCAAGGATTCTTCTAGCGCGGGACTCCAGGATGCAACCCGTCTTTTGCAGGATGATGCCTTTGATTTGCCCTTGTCGGGTTCTAAGGATTCTTCTCTTTCGAAGGATATTGCAGATGTGGATCAGGCCCTCGAGGATGTTTCTGATGACGATGATAATCCTGCCGATGCTGTGGGAGATTACAAAGTTCTCTCTCGCTCCCTTCTTGAACTTTTTGGAGAGGAATTCCAACCTGCTGCCTCCTCAATCTCCTCAGTCCCAATTTAACAGAAAGAAGGCCAAGAAAACAGTCGGCCTTCATCAAGATGAAGCTGTCTATCTCCGCAAAGAAGGCTCTCACGAAGATTGATGACTGGATGATGGAGCGGAGACAAACAGTTAAGACTTCCTTCTCGTTTCCACCAGCTCGTCTTGCTTCAAGAGCGGGTATGTTGGTATGCAACTGGAGAATCTTTGGGTCTGGGAGTGCCTTCCTCCTCCAAGGGTGACTTCTCTGGTTTTGTGGACTCTGCTAGAAGGCATGCTCTCACAACTCAGCCAAGGTCATGTGGGTCAATGTCGGAGCTGGATCATCTCGTCAAAGGTATTTTTTAGAGCCTTTGAGGTTTTTAGCTTCCTAGACTGGTCGCTTGGGACCCCTCGCAAGGAAAACTGAACAGATGGATGGATCTAGGGACCTTACGAGCATTATGTCCTGTATGGATAATGCCCTCAGAGATGGGGGCGAATGAGTTGGCTGCTCTGTTTCTCAGCTGGGGTCCTAAAGAAGAGAGCTCTGCTTTGCTCTTTTGCTTCTAGGTCTGTTACCAATGCTCAAAAAGTCTGAGCTTCTTTACGCCCCCCCTCTCTCAACATCTTTTTCCCGAGTCTCTGGTTAATGACATTACGTGTTCTCTGGCCCAAAAAGCCACCCAAGACCTTTTATCTCGTTCTGCTCGTAAGCCCTTTGCAGCCCCTCCTTCTTCTTTGAAAACGGGAGGAAAGGAGATTCCAGCAGCCCTTTCGGGGGCAGGACTACTTCAAGATCAGATTTTAGAGGGAGAAGGCAAGATTCAGGACCAAGATCTACCAGGGGTTCTTTCAGACCTCGCTCCAGGAAATGAAAGTTCGTCTCCTCCAGACGGTAGGCGCAAGACTGTCAGGTTTTTGGCAGTCCTGGAAGAGGAGAGGGGCGGACACCTGGTCCCTCTCAGTCATCAAGGAAGGATACAAGATCCCCCTTTCTGAAAAAACCTCCTCTCGCAGATGCTCCGCTGGCCTTAGTAGCCCGGTACTCAGATCCTGGGAAACAGAAGGCTCCTAGTAGACCTTGTCAACCAAATGCTAGACAAGGGGGCGATAGAACCGGTTCGGGATCTAGTCTCCCCAGGCCTTTTACAATCGCCTGTTTCTGGTCCCCAAGAACTCGGGGCGGATGGAGACCCGTCCTTGGATGTCAGCGCGCTCAACGTATTTGTGTAGAAGACAAAGTTCTCCATGGAGACGACTCAGTCGGTGCTGGCGTCAGTACGTCCAGGGGACTGGATGGTGTCCCTCGACTTGCAGGACGCATATTTCCATGTCCCCATCCATCCGACTTCGAGGAAGTACCTGAGGTTTGTAAATGGAGGGCAAGTGCTTCCAATTCAGAGCTCTTTGCTTCGGTCTCAGCACGGCTCCTCAAGTCTTCACCAGGGTAATGGCGAATGTGTCAGGTTGGCTGCATCAGGAAGGGATAAGGATATCCTTCTATCTGGGACGATTGGCTGATTCGTTCACGATCGAGGGAGAAATGTCTGGAGGATTTACGGAAGACTTTTATGATGGCTCAGGATCTAGGCGCTGGTCATCAACAGGGAGAAGTCTCAGATCAGACCGAATCAGACTATTCTCTATTTGGGGATAGTTCTGAATTCAGTTCTTTTTCGGGCTTCTCCCTCTCAGGAAAGACAGGCCAAGTGTCTCGTAAAAGTCAGAACTTTCCTGGACAAGAAGAGATGCACAGCGAAGGAGTGGATGAGTTTGCTGGGGACTCTGTCCTCCCCTCGAACTGTTTGTCTCTCTGGGGAGGACTCCACCTAAGGCCTCTTCAGCACTTTCTTTCGAAGACATGGAACAGAAAGATGCAGGAAGACTCCTTTTCCTTCCCCATTCCAATAGAAGTCAAGACTCTTCTGAAGTGGTGGCTGGACCCAGCCTTGTTAGGGGAAGGGATCTCCTTACACAAGAAGAACCCAGACCTAGTGTTGTTTTCAGACGCATCAGAGTCAGGCTGGGGGGCAACACTAGAAAGCAAGGAGGTCTCAGGCTATTGGGGAAGGAATTCAGCTGGGATGGCACATCAACAACCAAGGAGCTGATGGCCATTTTTCTAGGGCTAAAGGCCTTCAAGGACTTGGTGTCTGGGAAGATTGTGGAGGTCAACTCAGACAACACCACAGCTCTTGCTTACATCAGGAAGCAAGGAGGGACTCACTCTCTGTCTCTCTTCGAGACAGCAAGAGAGCTCCTTCTTTGGGCGAAGGAGAACAGGATAAGCCTGCTGACGAGGTTTGTTCAGGGACAGGAAGAATGTGAGGGGCGGACATGCTCAGCAGGAAAGGGCAGGTCCTTCCCACAGAATGGACCCTCAACCAACAGGTCTGTCAGAGTCTCTGGAGGCTGTGGGGGGAGACCCCTCATCGATCTTTTCGCCTCCAATTTATCCAAGAGGATCCCCATCTATTGCTCCCTAGTTCCGGACCAGAGAGGGCAATAGCAGTAGACGCCTTTTTGATGGATTGGACGGGGAATGGACACTTATGCTTTTCCCCCCGTTCAAGATCATCAATCTGGTAGTCAGGAAATTCCGCCCTCCTCGATTCGGGACGGATGATCCTGATAGCTCCGTTCTGGCCGATGAGGGAATGGTTCACGGAGGTGGTGGACTTGTTGATGGACTTTCCAAGAAGCCTCCCTGCAAGTCCAAATCTGCTCAGGACAACCCCACTTCGAGAGATATCATCAAAACCCCCTCGCTCTCAATCTGACTGCCTTCAGACTATCGAGAAGCTCGTCAGATCGAGAGGCTTTTCAGCGCAAGCTGCGAAAGCTATCGCCAGAGCGAGGAGGGTCTCTTCGCAGAGGGGTCTACCAGTCCAAGTGGGAGACTTTTAGGGCTTGGTGTAGGAAGCACAAGATTTCCTCATCCACTACCTCTGTGAGCCAGATTGCGGATTTCTTGTTGTACCTCAGACAGGACGCTAAGCTAGCTGTGTTCCACTATCAAAGGGTACAAAAGTATGCTCTCTTCCGTCTGTCGGCATAGGGGCTTGGACTTGTCTCGCGACAAGGACTTACATGACCTCTTGAAGTCTTTTGAGACGAATCAAGCAGACCCCAGTTAAAGCCCCCTTCTTGGAACCTTGATGTAGTTCTTAAATTTCTGTGCACCAAGAGATTTGAGCCCATCTCACAGGCTCCCCTTAGGGAGGTTACCAAGAAGACCCTCTTTCTTTTGGCCTTAGCAACAGCTAAAAGAGTTAGTGAAGTCCATGCCAATTGAAAAACAGGTAGGCTTCAATCTGAATGGGGCAGTTTGTGCCTTGAGATTAGACTTTCTCGCTAAGAACGAGAACCCTTCTAAGCCCTGGCCGAGGACCTTTGAGGTTCCTAACTTGACAAACTTAGTGGGTCTAGAGCAAGAGAGGCTGCTCTGTCCAGTACGAGCCCTCAAGACCTACTTGTCTCGCACAAAAAAGTGTGAGAGGCTCTTCTAGCTCCCTGTGGTGTTCTGTGAAAGATCCTCAAAAGCCCCCTTTCCAAGAACGCTTTATCCTTTTTCCTGAGGGAAGTGATAAGAGAAGCGCATCTCTTGTGTGAGGAGGAACACTTCGGACTTTTAAAAGTGCAAGCCCACGAAGTGAGGGCCATTGCGACCTCGCTTGCTTACCGCAAGAACATGTCGCTCCGTCAAATTATGGATGCGACATTCTGGAGGAGCAACTCTGTGTTCGCCTCTCATTACCTCAGAGAGGTGAGGGTGGATTATGAGAAATGTTATACCTTGGGACCATACGTAGCTACGGCTTCTGTATTAGGCAAAGGAGTTACTACCTCCCCCTCAACCTTAGTTTTGTTTACTTGTGCATAGGTTGGTGTATTTTTTTATTGGTTGTCTGAGGACTTCGACTTGTGTACAGTCACCTCAGTCTAGTTAGATCATTTTTTATCTACTTTGCAAATGTTAGGTGGTTGGTTTGGTAAAGTTGCGGTTTTTTATTTTGGGCAATAGGTAGTCCTGAAGTCTAGTCAGATTGTTGGTCTCACCCCGTTTGACAGACTCGATTGAGTGTTTTCAGCACTGCAGGTCACATTCCTGGCTGACACTTCCTAAGGGGAAAGCGACTCAAGAGGCAGGAACCTTTGAAGTCAGCTACCTTAGCAGGTAAGGAATCAAGGTGTTTATTTATCCTACAACTTTTTTGGTTGTTTCCCCAACGATGTTACTGTCTATCACCCTCCTCCAAGTGTGTTAATCAGCTATGTATATATAACTGCCAGGTAAGTTCTATTCGTAAAAATGGAGTTTTTATGATAAAACAAAGTTTTATGAATACTTACCTGGCAGTTATATATACATTCGAAGGCCCACCCACCTCCCCTCAGGAGACAGGTCGGGCATAGATGAACTGAAGAACAGAAAACGGGAATGATTCCTCCTACCACCCTTTAACGGGTGTTACCACCCAACCACCACAAGGCGGTTGCCTAGTTTTAGAAAAAATTCTGCCGAAATAGAGATAATTAGCTATGTATATATAACTGCCAGGTAAGTATTCATAAAACTTTGTTTTATCATAAAAACTCCATATTTCAGCAAACAACGAATAGAAAATTGCTGTTTTTAAACGGAATAATTATACTTTATCGTAACAAATTAAGTCAGAGGAAAGCAACAAAGATAAAGATGTCGTTAGGAGTGGAAGTTTTAAAAAAGTATTCACCAATAATCATCATCATTTCCTCCTACGCCTCTTGACGTAAAGAGCCTCGGTTAGATTTCACCAGTCGTCTCTATCTTGAGCTTTTGAATCAATACTTCTCCATTCATCATCTCCCACTTCACGCTTCATAGTCCTCGGTCATGTATGCCTGAGTCTTCCAACTCTTCTACGGCTTTTTGGAGCCCCTTTATGGAATGCGAAGAGCATACACAAACCATCTCCATCTACCCCTCATCATGATCTCATCCACATATGGCACTCGAATAATCTCTTGGTTTCATTTCTAATTCGTCAATAATAGTTCGAATGTTTTCTGTTCTCTGCTGAATTAAGAGTATATTGATTTCCTTTGATATGCGGTATACTTTGTCATTCGCACAGGGAGGCCTATTACCATAGAAAACAGTATTGATAATAATGCTCGTCTTTCGCTATATATATTATACCTTCTATTTAATTCCCATGCCATATTTAATGATTTTGTAAAAAAAAAAAAACATATGGACATCTGTTTCATGCCAAACGTTTAAAAAAACAGGA
>NC_090759.1:77615848-77664985 GCF_036898095.1 Palaemon carinicauda
GGTGTCAGTCGGCTCGTATCCCTGCCTTTGCCCGTCGCTCTATATTTTTGTTTTCTGTTCCATGCAATGAAAATGGAAACGATGTTATAGTCGTCCAGACTTTTGTTCTAGGAATAGAGGCGCCCAAAGAATTCCCATGGATTCCTACAAGGGCTGAGGCTTTTATTCTAGCATGTTTTTTATTATGATTCCGGGAAATATCTCCCAAAACCGTGCAAGTAGTGTTCGAAGAAAATGGTGTCAATGGCTTTGGTTTTCGTTCGACATTTCTACATTGATAAAATGCAATGCAAGGCTCGCTTGTATGGGTTTCCCCAAATTCATTTATGACAATTTTTTTTTATTTACAAATACATCTATAATTCGAATGTACCATCGTTAAATTTAGCCCATTGTGATGTCGGTATAAAGGGGGTGTTCCTTGGTATATTTTCGTTCCTGAACGTGTTTATATTTTCATTTGTCAAGTGCATTAATAAAAAAATGAAATTTATAGATGTAATCGATGTATTCGAAATTGCAATTTCAACACGGTCTTTCTTTATTATTTTCTTTCTCTTCTGGTATGAGACATTCACGTGGTTGTTAAAGTTGCCATTGACTATTATCGAGTAGAAGTAATGTACATTTTTAAATGGAAGGTCCATGTTACCTCAATTTTATCGAGGAGGGGGAGCTGTTGAGTAAATGGTTTTGAGCCGTTGCCGGCAATTACCGCCATTGAACTATACAATTATCGTTATTAGCTTATGCTAAAATGCGATTATATGCATAAGGAAGTAGCCTTGTAGTAATTAGGACGCCCATGTATATGTTCTGGGCTTTTCATTTGCATGTGTTCGTATACGAAGTTAACTGTGATTCTAATGGAATGCGTAGGCGGCATAAATTGAGCGCTAGTGAAAGTGTTCCAGGAGGAGGTCGAGTCAAAAGCCCTTAGCGAGAATGCCTGAGAGGGAGGAGGGAAGGTAAGAAAGATTTGAGAGGGAAAGGTGTGTGTGTTTGTGTGTCTGTCTGTGCTCGTGTAAAGCCCCGTACCATCCACTGGGTGGCTTCTTCCACTACTTAATTCCCCCCCCCCCCCTTCCTCACCTTCCCTTCACACACCTTACTATAACCTGACTTCCCTTCCTCTTAAACTATGTCGTCTTCTGAAAGCTACCTACTTGGTGTCTCCTCTTCACGTGTACATCCTGAAGTTACTCTTGGTTCATTCAGACAATGGTACCTTCCTTAGGGGTATACGACTCTTCTTACGACCACAGATCACACAATGGAGATACAATTTGATTCAGATCGAAGTTTCTACCGAACTTTACTGGGTTTTTTTTTCTTACTAACAGGAAATTCTGAATGTTAAACACTAATTAGTCTCTTTGCTATCTAAATCTCGGCTAATATTTTTCAATGCTGCATTGTGCAACTGCTAGTTGTAGAAAGTTGTTTATTTTATTTTCTAGAAGGAATTTTATGCAAAAAAAAAAAAAAATTTGTCATTTTAAGTATGTGATACTACTGCAGTTCAGAACATGAATGCAGTTCTTCAAAGAATGGATTGTTAGTTTTCAAGTTTATTTTAACTTGCAAATGGTATTGGTAACACTGTATTTAAATATGGTTCTTTACAAGGAAATTGCTTGAATAATAAAGGCACTATTGTGGCAAAATAAATATATTGATACAGGATATGACTTTCATGAATTTAGAATTTATATTTTTTTTTCTTTTCAGCTGTTGATCTTAGGCTTTTCAAAGATCAAATATTCTCTGCTATGGAAGGAGGATTTGAACAGGCCCTCTCTACCAGTGAAGACATTCCTTTTTGGACCTCTGGCTTGAAAGACTGGATTTCTTCCGAGCTGGATACGCAAGCTAAATTTGGCACAATCACTCTGTATGGGGAGGATGAAGAAATTTAAATACCTCACTGTAATTTGTGCCGCTGAAGATTCCACATTCGAGTACTCAAAACTCAGCCAGCGCCCATGAACCCACGGATAACAAGACATTGCTTTGCTCTACCGTTGAAAGTCATCCATGTAACAAGTTTTCAACTACCATCCGTCAAAGACAGAGACTGGTTTCTATAGCACCTGTAGATGGGGGAAGTTTCCCCCCAGAAACCCCGGAGGACTAGAAGATACAAGTCTCTGGTGATGAAACATCATTATTGTTAATGTTCAGAGACCATTAGTAAAGTAATCATTGCTGTTTAGCTATTTCTTAAGACCAATATTACCTACTGTGTGAGCAATATCTTATCAGCTATAGCTTTTTGTGACTTCTCATTGTTGCCTATATGCAATTCTGAATACTGTATATAGAGTGGGAGTTATGGTAGTAGAGGGGTGCAATGTTGTCTCTGCTAATGAAAAGAAATGCGAATGACTTTTTCTTGTGTGATAAAACCCGACAGGTAATTTAAAAAAGTCCTGTTCTTTGAAGGAAGTGGAAGTCATTATTTTTTATGGATCAGTGATAACCACTAAATAAGTTTTTCATGGGATGACCTTGGAGGAATTCCAAATGTTTAGTTATGTCTGGGTTAGTATTAACATCTTAAGTGGTGTAAGGTCTAATGCTATGAGCTACATGTGCAGTCTGAGAAAATTTGTAAATGGAAGGGGTCTTCTATTTTACCCTACAATTGACATTTGGAAACACATGATTTTAGGAATTATTGTACTGGAAAGAATAGCTATGTTTGATGGAAGTTATTGTGCAATACTATATACAATAATTATGGCCTACTGCCATGAAGTGGACTAACATCATTGCATTTTTTCCTTTTAATTCCACAATGGAATAATGAAGATGATAAACACTTGTCTGAACTGGCTTGAGGGACCTACTGTATTTGGGGATGACGGCATTTTGGACGTCCGTAATGGATCTAGCTAAAGATCCATCATTTAAGACTTTGCCTTACACAGGTACTAATCGAGGAGTCCACCTAGACATGTGATTATGCGCTTCCTCTCACGCTGCTCTGTACATAATTATCATGTGCTAGTAACACTGCTTAGTTTGGATGCAATAGTATGTTTCTTCATGATAAGTTTATTGTAATGACATTCAATGTATATAACATTATCCAGCACAAAGGATTTTAGATATCATTGTCTCCGTATATGTAGCCACCATAACAGTCAATAGCCAAGGGAAGGCCTTAGTTCTTCAATTTTGTACTTTTTCAATGTCTTTTGTTACTATTCAAATGATTTTTTTTTCTTTACTTTGGACAGTATTCTCATAATATTTTCCAGTTACTGCTTGTTCCTGAGTTGTATGTAATGTATAGTTCCTTTTTTTTTTCTTTTTTTCTAAGGTTTGGAGGAGTTTGAAATACACCAGTGAATAGAACAAGTTTGAACAAGTGTTTAAAAAGGTCTTAACAACCGTTAATTGAAGAGTAAAGTATTACTCCTGTGTACTGTATGTATTAACTGAGAGGCATTTATTAGCTATTGAGGAATCCAGAATTTGTTGAGGTGATGATAACCAAAGCATTATTAAATCAGTTTACCACATCTTAACTACAACTTCTTAATGTGATTGTGGTATGGTGGACAAGGTGTAATTATTGCCACTGTAGATGAGAGCAAGAAAATCTTTAAAATCCCATTTCATTTTAAGGAGCACACATTCATGGCATTGTTCTTTTGTACTGTAAAGCTTTCTCTCATATTTGATTTTGTGCATATAGCCTACGTCCTTCTTAGGACCTATCGTCTTGAGTATTTTCATTCATGTTGTAAGAAGGACAACTGCTTTTAATCTTGACATCTAGTGGTTTTGTATTCTTCCCGTATTTGGAAGGTAGGGCTGTAAATTGACACAGTTTCCACATGTCAGTCTCCTCTTATTGTTTCTGCTAGTGTTCAAGAAGTGTCTTTTTAGGGTTCAGGGTTGGCACTGAGGGTCATTTAGATGTTTTCTGGTTTTGTTTTTGTGGGAATAAAAGGGGGGCAACTATTTTTGTAATCCAAATTTAAGGTGTCGCATTTATTTTAATGACTTGGTCAGTTCAGGAACTGTAGCTCTTAAAATGACTTATACCCCCTATGTTCCTTTTTGCATTTTACATACATGCAGTTTTTTAGGGTTCCAGGAAAAAATGAAATTTCTAAGGATTGATTATTATATCACCACATCATCAGGGTAAGAGGAGACGGCATTTAGGATGGATTGGTTTAATTGGGATGGGAGGTAGGATGGTTATTCATCATAAACTATGATACACATTTACACAATCCTTTTACAGTCAGGAAGTTTCTACAGAAAAAATGTTGCAAATGTAGAAGAATTTAAATTAAAACGTTACCTTGGCAGTAAGATGTTTAAGGTTTAAAACAAGTGCATTATATCTTATAAGAATTTTATTTTTTATCATATAAAGGTAGGTACTGTACAGTATAGAAAGCACATGAAATTATCGATTGAACATGCATAAAACTAATAAATTTTGACATTTTGTGTCGTCCATCTATTGAGAGATAAGCCAGTTGTAAATGGAGTGGACAAAGTTTGAAGGTGTGCAATTTTGTTGTATGAAAAGCCCAATAGAGCACAAGTTTCATTAGGATATGCGAGTAATAAAAGTGAACATATCGTATTGTGTGTGGACATTATGAAATCACTGTAACGCCGATCGGTTAGGGTAGTAGTGGCTGGTTAATATTTTTTTTTTTCCCCTTTTTATAAACAGGACCTTATTGGGGTTTAATTTTGGTAGGTCAGGTAAGGATTTATGTTATAATGGCATGAAAAAAGGCCAGTTTGTATATAGTTGTTCTTGCTATTTGGATTCTGTAAAAATTGAAAATTAGAAATTCAAAGGTTCCCCATAATGTATAAATGGTTTTGCAGGATTGTCTACTCTACCCTAACTTAGTTAGGTCTCTCATACACCAGGGGAGCAAAAATCAAAGTTAATTTAAAAGTTTGTATATTTCATTTCATTTTACATGTCCAACTGATTGGATCAAACTCCTTTATTTAACATTTCAGGGGAGGAAGGTGTACAAAGCATAGCTGTTATTGACTTAGCCTTCCATCATCAGACTTAGTTTTTAAGGATTTTAGTCCAGCCAAGTCATGAACAACCATTATTTCCAATATCTTTTGTCAAGGTTATGGTAAACTCCATAGTCCAAAGTCCATGCGTCTCTGTATTTAAAAATGTACAGTATTTATAAATTGTTACATATATTGCACAAGCTGTAGGGAAAATTGTGTGGATGAAAACCATTTGCCTTTCAGATGACATTCCTAATAAACCACCAGCTGAATGCCTTGTCTGTCTGCCTCTCATGAACATTTGCCCCCTTTGGTGTCTGCCTGACCTACGCCCCTGTTTTGGAAGGAACCATGAGGTTGGCAGCACACCACACTATTATTTAGCATCTACACCATCATATATTGCGTCTGTAATGCTCATATCATTTGAATTATAAAACCTATTCGAATGAATGTATAATTAATTTGTTATAAAATAAATGTATTTTTAAATATGTTGAATACCTATTGTATTTTATTTAAGAGCCAAATTAGAATATGTAATAGAAAGAACCATATCATAGGGAGCCTTATGCCATAATTTCATTTAGTCAAGTCTCCAGACAATTAATGTTTTAACCTTGATCTTTCTTGGATAGACCAACCAGATAACAGTACAAGTAAGGTACAGTATTGCAATGGTTTCTGTTATGACTGATTATTTCAATAACTTGGCCATGCCACCTTGGTTCTAGGTTGGTTGCTTTTTTACAAGTTACATGTCTAAACTACTGCTCTTACTTGACAGGTGTGCAATTCACGGATGAATTTGGTTTTCTCCGAATGGCTGTGGTAGCCCAGAAGGACCTTGATGACTCAGTCTGCAAACTGAATCAAGGTGCTGCAGAGGCAACAGTTGGTTTGACTAAGCACCCTAACTACATACAGACTGAGTTGATGAGAATTCTGACACCAAACACCAATTGCATGAATAAAAAAAAGGAAAGCATGATTTCACTAGCAAACCTCCACTCATCTACACTGGCCCAAAGCTGGAGGAACCCGAGGTCGAGTCAATGTAAAATATGTATACGATGGAATTGCTGGTGGGTTAAAAGGGCTAAGTTAATCCAAGGCTTTGCTGACCATAACAATATGCAATTCTCTTATGAAGCAATTGTATCCCCTTACGGGCCTAATAAATACGCAATGACTCGAGCTGGCTGGCAAACCTGATGAAACAAGCATCCACAAGGAGCAGACAGATACTAAAACCACTGGGCGGAGCACTTCCATGAAGCACTGAATCAACGTAATATACAGTTGATGCTCTGCCTATCTCACCATTCATCCCAGACCTCAACAAGCTTCTGGAATGGTATGAAGTTCTTGGAGTAATCATGAGCATTAAGGAAGCAAAAGGTATGGTCCTGATAGCAGCACAAAATTAAAGTCGTGAATAGACTCCATAACTCCTTTCCATAAGGATAAAGGAAAAAGAAGTGACTGCAACAAAAGTCAAGGTAGTTTCCTTCTATTTGTATCTAGTATAAAATAGTAGCACGAGTTATGCTATTACGCTTGACTAAACACACAGTATTGTATGTCTGAATCTATAAAAGTGGACCATTATGATTTTTAACTGTTAGCAAATACAGTAGTTGAGAGCAAATTAGACTTGCACCGGTGATCTTACCATGACATTAAGCTTTGTAAACTCCTACGGAAGATGTTCTGGTCCCTGTATTTTTATGTCAATAATACTATTTCAATAAAAATCTTAGAGAAGACAAGGTTCAAATAGAATGTCAAATGGAGGGTAGCCAGTTCAACATCGGATGTTTACGTGCTCTCACAAAAATTTCTACGGTACATGCTAATGACTTAAATTGTAATAAGTTCCGGTTGAGGAAAAAGTCTGTGCACCTGGGAAGCATAATTCCAGGAAGGACCTTGGTTGGCAACTAGAAGGCCTTGTGTTGCTACAATATGGACCGCATCCACAGTCGACTATTCGGAAATAGATGCTTGAGGGAGGCACGGTGTCTCAACAGTCCTTGCCACTGATGAGCTTGCTCGGAGATTGGTAATAAAACATCTGTTACCTCTCTGAATCTCATTAGGCATTCCTGTGAACTGGGACACTCTCCCTCACACTATCTAAATTCAAGCCTTAGTATACCAAGATGTGTTTGGGGCCTAGCCAGACACCAGGGAGAAGATCCTGGTGAATATCTGTGGGGCTCTTGATGACTCGCCCCACAACACCCTGAACTGGTATACCTTGTTCACAACCACAAAATGGAGGTACTCACTAAGGTTAGATAGACTGGAATCTGGAAAAAAACCGTCCTTGAGATGTATTGTAAGCGTGATCTCTCAACGATCTGATCGTGCTGTGGTCTCCATTTCAACTGGAGTCTTCCGACGGGTCCCCAGCTTCCAGACATCTCCTTGGCAAGGAGTTGACTACAGAAGCCAGGGGATTCATCGCAGACACTTGTAGCATTCCTCTACCATGGTCAGCACCTCAGCCCGAAGGGCTATGACCTTCACCAAACCGTGGCTGTGAAAACAAGTATGCATGCTAGTGAGCACACTGAGGTATGTGAGCAAGCTCTGACGATCTAATACCTGCTTAAGGCTTAAGACCTCTCCTGGCGGCAGGCATCAGACGACAAATTATAAGAGAAGAGTTGGTGCACGGGAGGAAGCCAGACTGGAGCATGTTCCCAGTCTCCTCCGTCTGGGTAGTAGGTATCTTCCCACATCATTACATCAGGAGGAAACCTAACCTTAGAGGAAGAGGCAAAAATTGTGGAACACTATTGTCTTCTGTATATCACCCCTGTTCACGGAAGATAAGCTTCTATGTGTTACAATTTTTTTCTAAGTATTTGTCAATAGCCTCCAGCAATTCCAAGTGGTCACCCAATCAAATTCTGACCCCCAACATTGCTTGGCCGATGACTATCAATAGCTAGTACCTGGTCCTTCTTGACACTTATTGGTAGAACTTTAGACATTTTCTCCTATGCTAAAGGTGTTAGATTAGCAGCCTTTGTTCCAGGGTCAGCATTTGCCCTTAAACTGAGAACGATCAGTATGCTTGTGCATATCCCTACTTTTATGTTCGAAGCCTATATAATAGTAAAAGGGAGGATGGAACTAGGTCGGATCTCCCAGGTGAACAGGCAAAGGCTAGAAGAGCACTAACAAGTGACATCTCTGAAAAGTGCCTAATTCCAACTTACAAATAGGCATCCTGCTTGTTGGAGCCCTTGGGAAGTATATGGATTTCCTTTAAGTATATAGTAGAAACAACCTGAGTACCAGCTCAGATTTGCATTGTGTAGGATTCATTTACCTTTTACCAACTTCTTTACTTTTGGCTGTGCTTGCCAGAAGAAATAAAGGAGTTAGAAGTGTTACTCGCCTGATCAGACAGGTGAGAGAGAGTACGATGTGTAGTAGAAAGGTATGCAACAGATTACAAACAGGAAAGCAATTGGTCAAAAACAACCACTTGAGCAAAAGGATGCAACCTGCAATCGATTACTTGTCATGCTGCTCTTAAAAACTTGCAAACCCCTAGTAGTACATCTAGTACTGTATCTCTAATGGAAGAGCAAAATAAAGAAATGGAGATACACGACAGCAAGCAATCACTGAATAGATCAGCGATAACAAGCAAATGCGGAAACATTCCGAAAATATTTGGTTCATCAGCCTGCACAGAAACACTCCCAAGCTGCGCGCACCGGGGTATTATTCCAACATTTGCTCGCGAAGAGCAAGAGTAAAATAGTGTAGTTGAGATGATGGTAGCAGTGAAATGTCAAGGGGAAAACACAACAGCGCTCGAACCATTTTAGTTTTCTTCATCCTCGGTGGAGAGCTGGCTAATCCTATCTCTCCCAATGAAAGAGAAAAGATAGGAATATCTATTAAAGGGATTTTGACGAAGGAAAAATCTATTTCTGGGCGAGAGACCCGTGTCGCCCAGTGAAATGCTCCTATGGCACCATTTCTAAGGTATATAACTGCTATATATTACCAGAGAAAAAATTGCATGGGAATGCCAGGTTGAACCCAGCTCGCTCACCTGTATAAAGTGTCGATATAATACTGGGGCGCGATAAATCACAACCAGAGGCCTCACACCATTTAGATGTCTCCTGTTAAAATCCCCGACCGGCGAGGCACCGTTTAACCTCGTACTACTACTAACCAACCCACGCCAGTGACGTCACTCCTAATATAGCACGCAGTTTGTTAACAATACTTTGTGTTGTGTGTAAATTTCGCTGGTTTTTCTCTGGATTTACCTCAAAATGTCCGACTCCACTGTCACTACATCTAAGTTAAGTACCAGAGCTATGAGTTTTGAGATTTTGGAGGGGGCCTTGTCCATTTTTGTTTATATTCAGTTTTTTATTCACGACCTTGCTGGGTCTCCCTCGGGACAGGCTCCTTCCTCTCTCTCTCTTGTTCGTTCTAACGATTTTCAATTAGTCCTCCATACTGATTGTTTCTCATTGTGAACTTTATGGGTCTCCACGGTTCACACACCGTATCAATTTTATATTGTCCTGTTTTATGATAACAGTTATTTCATATTCATGTGCGTATATTGGAGGTTGCCCGTTTTTTTTACGTTCGATCGTCATCAGCTGACTGAATCCTTTACTGAGGCTGATAAAATTTAATGTACAAACAATTGCTTATACAACAACCTTCTGTGTATGAAGCTATCAATAAAACTGTAAGCGAGTGAAAACAGTTCAAAACTCACAGTCCCAAGGTGGGATTAATCTGCTGCCAATGAGCATGCTTGGCAAACTCGTTACCACTGTACTAGCAAGATGTGTGCTGATGTGTTTCTTTACTATGGGAAGGCAAGTGCTTTGCATAAGCACACTTAAATTCTTATTTTTCTATTGTCTGGGTAGAATAATCCTAATAATGCAATAACAAAAAGGAAAAATATTACAATGTAAAGTAATTTGTATTTTCCCCAAAACACAAACTCAATTCAGACTTGCCCAATCTAAACCTCGGGAATTTTTTACTGGGATACTCAAGATTTTTAGGTGTAATCTTAAGAGAAAGAAAGAGAAATGTATTAATAAGAAAAGGAAATCTTCTAATAGCCCTTGGGCTTTGTTTCCATAAACAATTAGATGCTCGTCTAATATGTGAACACCGGATAGCATACGAATACATAGCTATCGCATGCACTCTGGTCTTGTTAAGAAAATACACCCGTATTGGTTTCAGAGGGAAGTCAGTACCTAGTGGAATGAACTGCTTATTCTAGACCCCTGACTGCCTTATGCATATTTGTGTCTAGAAAAGATATTCACCACCTCAAAAAAGAGCGTTCAGGTGCGAGCCAGGCCTCAGGTGAGTCAAGTGATAGCCTAGAGTGTATGCTGTTGAACACCGAGAAAAGCTCTGCGATTACCTTGAGTGACCGCTGAGAGAACGTTTTTTTTTCAGAGCCCAAAGGAGCACGAACTTTAATTCCCAGGGAAAAAGAAGGCCCACTGATGGTGGGTTTTGCGCTGGGAGCGCAGCCACGCATGAGCGAGCCTGGCTCGTGCATTCTACCCTGACAGGTAGAGCAGGCTCAGTTGTGTGAGGGCAAGCACGAACCATGAGGGATTTGGGCTGAGAGCACTAGCTTATAACGTTGCACTCTCAACCCAGCCAGGAGAGCTGATTGGCAATCACACCTGGAGTGCCCGCACAAATGTTTTGAGCACCAAGTACTCTGTGTTCCAAGCAACTCAGAGGTGGAAGGGATGCTTTCACTTTTAGCGCACGCCCTGAGATAACTTGCCAAGATCTTCAGGGAGCTTTGAAGAGCTAGAGTGCTCTGACATTGGAAAGCATAGGGAAAACCAGGTTAGGACAACAGCTTGCGTTTGCGACTGCATTGGCTGAAAAACCCCGAAGGGTTGACTAGCTCAGAGAGAGATCCTTGTAAAAGCGTATCTCAAGTGAAAGGCCAGAGTAACACCTGATTGCGTGCTGAGGGCACTGGAAGGCAGCTTGTAAAACAAACCTCTCTAATCGCTAAAAGCCATTTTGGATTGCAAAGGAACTGGCTTCAATAAGCAATGCTAAAAAACAACAACATTCGCTAGGACGTGCGTGCCTGCCGGGGAACACTGAAGGACCGGCATATACAGTACACACAGACTACCTACATAGAAGAGTCAGCCTCCAAGGAGGCAAGGATGAGCTTTTCCCCTGGGCCAACCTAAGGAGTTAAAGGGAACATGATACCATTAATCAAGTTCCCCCGATACAAGAACAATATCGTCAAGACACCATAGCCTCCCAGAGGGAACAGAGACCAAAAGTAAAGCTGGAATTTGCCCAGTTTCCAACCATCGGGGGCAGAGGTCTGTCTCCACCGACTGCTGAAATAAAAGTGGAGTTGTAATGAGTGAGTGGAGGGTAACAAATCTATGGTTCTTGACACCTCGTTAAATGTTTTAACAGCAATGTTTCAGCTTTGCTGAAGTCATACAGTACTCCAATATAAAGAATGAGGGTTTGGATTTTTATGTAGGAACCACATGCCCTATTGTGTTGACCTCTACTTCTGACACAAAAGCCAGTGTATCCCAAGCATCTTTCTCAAGGTGCAGCAATTAATGTTATCCAGATGAACCAATCATACGCATTATAATGCAAGCAGAATAAGAAGAATAAGAACCCCTGTCAACACATACCCTAGCTCTAATTATGAACATTCTGTTTGAATAAACTCTGACGAGGAGCAACATTTATGAACTAAATTAAGGATTAGAAAGAGAATTGAAGATACTAAAAATGCCAAATTACCAATGCCTTTAATTTACTACAATACAGGCCCAATTAATACACCTAATCCAAACCATAATGGCAAGAACCTCTCTGATTCACTCCTAGTTGAATTATTGTAAATATGGCTTTATGCAAAGTAAGAAATTACACTTCATTCATGAATCTTGTATCATGAAAAGGCAATTGAAAACATAATGCAACAAAAGATGCATAGTGAAAATAGAGACAGTAATACCCAAAGAATTCATGATTAACGATGCCTATGAAAGCTTAGGACTGAGCATTTAGCCATTTGTCATAGCAACGGAAAAGCTCCAAGGATGTGAAAGAAATGGAAATGTTTAAAAATGGAAAGGGAAGAGAATTACAATTAAATGTCTAGCACTGCATGGTGGTTGGCCAAGTCTGAGATGACCTGAATACAAAGAATTATTAGAATTATGAAAAAATTTATAAATACACAAAAACTAATTAAAGAAATCAAATAGTAACTCCAGCCTATGTCCAACGATTTTAGAAACCGGAGTTAGTAGCTGAAGACAAAACGGAAGCAAATTTCAAAATATGGCAATCAAAATGACTTCTCTACAGACCAGTTTACAAAAACCTTTGAAATGCTTTTCAAGCAAATTTACGATAAATAATGATATGTAGAATTCTAATTGCATTGCATGTATTGGTAGAGCTACAATCAAGGAAAAGATTTGAGGTGGAGATCCGACGTCCTACACCTAGTTAGTACATATCAAATAATTTGCACAATGCACTAATTTTGGCATCTGAAGAACCAACAACCCAACCCAAACATGTGTATTCAAGAATGTCAGTTATTTATATTTCCTCTATCAAAGTGCCAATCAGCAACACCAGTTTTGCAATCTATTAATTTCAACAGTAGAAACAGGCTGCCCCCAAAAGAAAATTACCATCCTGTTCAACCCTAAAATAAGGAGCTCCCAAAGAAAATTACCATCCTGTTCAACCTTAAAATAAGGAGCTCATTATGGTCAAGAGCAACCATGGAGAGATGTGCTCAGTAGCTAAAAAATAGACTTAAGGTCGCGAAAATTGCTACGATTTGGCAAGTGGTGATAAGGATGAGCTACATCTGTCAAAAAAGCAGTAAACAGGAAAAACAGCACGGACAAGGAGTAATAAATGAGCACCTGGACGTGGTGGAAGGTAAAGTATAAGAATCACATAAGAGAGTGAAAAACACTTGTTTGATTTCTCTCTTAATCTCATTACATGAAGATTTGAAAACCTTTACAATAATGATGTGTCCAATAATTTGATAAGCAAACTACAAGACACGATATGATTGTTATTTCATTTGTATCATGAGGTTGATATAGGAGAAAGTTACCAAGATAGTCTTCCTCAAAGAAATGTTCATTAATTCAAAATATTAGACAAGTGGAATTTAAAGCCAAACAATAAAGAAAAAGTCCTCAAAAGATAGTAAAGATCTACAACTGCCTGACGATTATTATAGTCTGTCTCACTACAAAGGGGAGTTTAAAGGTCACTCAATGAAAGGCAGAGGCAAGGGACAGTGACTTTGCCAAAGCACGATAATTTACAAGACTCACCACATAGTACATATGATCAGCGCCCAAACTAGAAACGGGGAGGGCCAAGCAATGCATGTTGACTACTCAGCAGGTAGATTAATAGGTTCCCCCAAACCCCCATCCTTACCTCACAAGAATGGTGAGGTTGCAAACACTAAACTATTCAACTTGAGCAGGACCCGCACCCCAGTCTGGTAATCACCACAACCTAAGGTAATTCAACTTTCATACCCCTACTAAAGACCTTTTCTGATCATGAAGCAGCAACAGAAAACTTATGAAAATTTTCACAAGACTGCAACTGCAGAGAATTTCTGGTCATTAAATAAGAAGATTAATTACATGATAATAAAATATATTTCCACAATCAACTTTCAAAACAGACCCATCATCATCATCTCTTTTCACCAAAGAAATCAGCCTTAACAGCACCTGTGATGATGCCAAATCATAAAATAAGCTGAGAATTTTTATTTTCCCTTTTAAGGTGTATGATTTTACTTATGTTGTATTAAAATATGCTCTTTCATTTTACAAGTGGAAATACTACTACAATGGACCATGTTAGAAAACTATCTTACCTTATTCTAATCGAGATATTACCACACGTTTATTGGAAAAGCGCAGACGACATGTTTCATCACCATGTTAATGGTCATTTGCACTAAGTTTTAAATCTTTATATCGGAAGCTTAATTACTATGTGGGGAAATGATGAGGAGTATCTTCTTACATTACTGCAACTCACCAGTTTTTAAAAGCTGAAAAATAGTGGCATGTAAAATCACATGCAAGGATCAGATGAATTAAAAATCCTATGAATAAGAATAAATGTAATAAGATACAACACAACATGAATGAATTTAAAAAATACAGTGCAATTATCTAATGTTACAAAACAATAGACGGAGTATAAAAGTATGAAAAAATACAACTCAATTGCAAAGCACCTACATAATACTACGTACCATGCATTTGTTCCCAAATTTTATCTAAAAAAAAAAAAAAAAGTGAGACTGATACTCCAAAACTCTGACTCTACTGTTACACAGTGATTATACAGAGAAGTATAACATTTTCAACTCTTATTAGGAAGCTCTGGACATAAAGTTTCATAAATATTCCAGGGTTATATTATACTACCGAACAGATACCTAATTTGAAAATAAAGTAGTTACCAGTATAACTGCCTGGTATTTAGTTGGCATAAATGACATGATAATGACCAGTTAAGATATAATCTAATTAAAGTACTATTCAAAAATGCTTATTAAAGAACAGAAATCACATTCAAACTTATTTCTGCACTTTAATTTTGTTAATTTATGTCAAACCAAGAAAAATAGAGCTTGTATTATCATCATAAGCCATCAAAATAAAAATTACTAAAACATCCTCAGCCTTAGTCATTAAAGTTGTTAATGTACTCAATGAAGACACTAATATGCAAAATATCTCTACCGACATAAAACATTTTATATTAATGTTCATCTTAAATGTGAAGCTTAAGAATCCTGAAGGTCAATGCCAGAGAATATGAATGAAGATATCAATAATTTAATCTACTAAGATATAAAAATTGCAAAATAAAATCTCTCGAAATATACTCACTTAGGGTTTGCAGCTCTTCCTAACAATTTTTTTTTTAAATATTTAAAGCAGAATATGAGTTTCTTGACCAACTACCTATTTCAAGGATAGGGAACATTAAAAATATAGAACTAAAGTATCATATCTTTGATAAATGTTTAGATGCTAACATTCAATAATCAAGTGTATTCACTGGTCGCCTTCTTGATAAAACACATAAGCTATGGCATTTATTTTAGATGTTAAAGTCAATTGATATATATGGGCAGGGTAGCATTTTTTAGGTTTAATGCTTAAACCTACCTAACAACAAAATCTTGTCTATTTAGAAGTGGCAAGATAAAATATCCCAAAAGCAACTGAAGTAAAAAAGAAAAAAAAAAAAGCGCTACCTTATTAAATTAAAATACTGTATACGAAAAAGAAAGAAAAAAAAAAAGCTCTATGCTAAAATGCCCTTTTTACATGATGCGTTCTGACATTAAAACATGTATTGCACTTAAATATTGTATATTCTAAACCACACCTGTATATAAATCTTTAATACTCTTATAACAATGTTTCACGCTGAATCATAAAATTTGACAGTGCCCTTTTATCTAGTTAGTATATAAAAGATAATCAATACCCCAAAATAACTCGGCACAGCCTCTTCAACTCTATAATTTACATAACACTATACATTACACTATGCTGTACTCGGAATACAGAAGCCTACTCAGCTGCCATCTGCTACTATTTTTATGTTGAAAATTGTGCAATTCTATTACTAAAAATCTGTTTTCTAAAGTTTTTTTTGAACAGACACTAAGAAATTTAATTCCTTTTCTAATGGGTAACTTTCAAGTGTAAAATTACTGTACTTTACTTAAGTATTAAAAATAGCATTCCTAATTGGTACAATTTACAAATTAAGACAGTTTGATCCCATTAGTCTGTGAAACATAATGCATATGATGCCCTTATTTTCACCTGGGATTATACGTATCCTATGAATGAAATTGGCAACTGTATAAAATTACACAACTTTGTGACCTTACACTGTAAGACAGAATGACATTATAGCTCCAAGTGTCGCTGCAGAATCCTCATTTCCAAGTCCTCGTGTAACTTATCTACTTTCCTCTGCTGTTTGGCAACACGCTCTTCCATTAATCGCTGGCCTTCAGGAGTCTGCAATTTTTCTATGTCATCACCTGCGCGTGACTGAAGTACATTAAGCTGACCGGTCATGTGACGAACTTTTAACAAACGGTGTTCATAATGTTTCAACTCAGTCTAGGGGAGAAATTAATATTCAACTCCATTAGTATTAAACAGGGTGAGAATATTTTAGGCATTTCATATAAAATATTTTCAATGGGAATCTTCAAAAGAGTAAACATAATTATGGTTTTTACACTCAGCCTGTATGCTTCTCAGATCCATTATCATTTAGTCTAGCCCGTTTTCTATCACTGCTTTAAAATCTCAAATCAGACACTGTTACAGAATAAGTAAACTTTCTCGATAATGAATTAAATGGCAGTTCCAACTCGCTAAAGATATTCACTATTTCAAGAGAAGAAAGTCTCATATACGTGTTACAACTAATGCACAGTGTATTCAATGGAACTCTGATTTGAATTAATTGTTAATTTGGAGGATATTCACAATAACAATTTTTTCATTTAATATACATGAGTCAATTCTATGAATATTAGAGTTCAGCAAATGTATCATATTAAAATCATTCCATCCCAGGAATAAATATGGGTAAATAATTCTACACTTATCCCATATGATTTTGTGCTGATAGTAGCCTACACACTATCTTCATAAAAACTTGTGACCTCTAATTTTACCATTAAGAAATTATTAATTTTACAGAAGTAAAAGCCAACACTACAATTTGATGCTAGGTGGCCTAACATCTTTTTGTGTGCCATTCTCACTTTCTGGTTCCTCTAGTGAACCTACAAGAAAACTGTAACAATATTGAGCAAAGATCAGATAATAACTAACTCAGAGAAAAATTATAAACAATAAATAAGATAAAATCTGAAAAAGTAATGCTTGATACTGTTTACCATGGTGATAGAGCTGTACCCAGACTATAGATATAAACAAATTTGTGCTATAAGGTATGCAATCTGTACAAAATGCTCATAAAAATTCAGTAGCAATTATTTTTAAGAGACTGGATATGTCCAAGAGACCAAACATACATAACCAACACCCAAAAGCCTCTCTTCTCTCAAGCTAAGACACAATGACTGCTGATGACTCACGAGAACAGCAAAAATGTGGACATAACTGAAATCTATCAGGCTTAAATGGGGCCTGAACTCCTAACTCACAGATAGTGAGTCAATGAAGTCTACAATATGCTACCACAAATCCTAATGATTATATATCAAGTACAGCCTATTCATTCAAGTTATTTTAGGGTTTACCAGACACAAACAAGTAAACCAGAAAGGTTATATTACAAAATGCTTAGAGGCAAAGATAACTTGACAGTCGGCAGCTCCCAGGCGTATGCATTACTCGACCAATGATAATGACAACAGGGACAGAGATACCAATACTTACAAGAGCATTTACATAAGATAGCCTCATCAGGACTGTCTAATCCATCCTCCAAAAGTTTATAAAGGTGTTGCAAGTAAGCAATGACCATGTAAAACTATTTACTAAGATTATTGATGATGCAAGTTAGGGAACAATCATTAGATCTGATTGCAAAAGGTTTAGGCTTCTTAAAACTGGGAAAATTTGAGAAATTCGCAACCCAAAACATTTCCTATACCTCCCCAAAAACCAATTACATTAGGATCACCCTTTGTCCAAGTTTCTGTAAAAATCCACAGTAATACTGTGGCAAATTATCTAAACCAGAAATAAAACTTTAGCAGAAATATTAACAACATATTTAGACAAACCAAAATGTGTCATTGATTAAAAGGCAAGCTAAAATAGATACTAAACTCAAATCCTAAGTCTGTATATGGCCAGCAAAATTAACTGGTTTCTGTGATTACATTACTTAATAGAATCCATGGATTTACTTATTATTAACTTTATAATTCTGAAGACACTTGCAAAAATCAAAAAATTCCTCCTTACAAAGGACTGTGTTATTCCTGTCAACACTTAATTACCATCCATTCTCAAAGTTTTTCTGATAAGAAAATAAAGTAGTGAACTTACATGGAGAGACTCGAGTTCCTCTGCAGTAAAGTCACCTCTGATTGCGAGTTTCCATAACCCGGATACTTTAGGTTCAATAAATTCTTTGCTATCAGGGCCAGTCGATGTTACTTTGTGCAAACGATGATAACTGTCTTTTATTTCTCTATGTTTTTCTCTGTAAAGTAACAAATTCAAGATATGATGTATAAACATATATTCTAAAGTGTTCTAAACATGCTTCCAGAGATTTTTCATGAGTCTCTTCCAAATTATTCCCTTCTCACACAGAAAACTATACGTACTTATGCAGTTTTATCATGTTTTTTTCATATTGATTTCTAAGAGTTGATTTATTGTGCAACATTCTCAATCTCTAAGAACATGAAATCTTGTCATAATTTTGGAAGAGATCCTTTTATAATCAATTATTTCATACTAGATCAATTTATATGTAGGTCTGGTAATCACTAGATAAACCAACCTCTTGTGGCAAAAGAGATAATGGATAACTGTACAAATCAAAATACTTAACTAGAATATTTACCGAAGCGAACATAACCCAAAATGGCTGCCGATACCTCGGCAAGACAATCGCTTCCAAAACTAAAAACCACCATATTGGAAACAGAACAAATGCCCGGTACTGTCAAAAGCTGCCAAAACAAACTATGGTACTTAACATTGGTAAGGGTGAAGTATCAACGTCAGTCATGTTGAATTAACGACAATCACTTCGAAAAACACTGGGCAAAACACTTATCAACTTTGCTGGTAAGTCCAAAACAGAAGGATGACCTAGTGAGCGCGAGTGGTGGGTGTCGGTAGGGTAACCCAACTGTATTCTCTAGGGCCTGTCACGGCCCTCCCCCTTTGATGAAGGGATTATCTAAATGGAAGACAGCCTGTGAATAGTGTTTTACAAACGCCCTTGTTAGATATACGACACCAACAAGGTGCTCGCGCGAGGGTTGTAACCTCTGCATTCCATGCTTTTAATTTTCTCTGGTATATTTGGAAGATTTATATCAGAAAAAGTACAAAGAAGGACTTTTTCGCCGGGCGTCACAGGTCTCTCCCCAGAAATAGATTTTTCCTTCGTCAAAATCCCTTTATAATATACCTAGTGCAGTATGTACTATATACACCAAAATTCTGTTGTTCTTGGTTTTAATACAATTAAATTCTTTTTAAATTTTCACAATCCGAGTACTGTTCTGTTAGTTGACATATTAGCTCTATAACAGATTTAAAACAAAACTTTATTAGCAGTAACTAAAGTATATTGAACAAAACCTGAATAAAAATAAAACACTAACCGAATAGTATTGGTTGGGTCCTGTGAATATTTATCCGAAGCTTCCAACTCCTGAAAGAGGTCTATCTTCCTGATGTCATTGTCCAAGTCATCTATTAAAGGAAAATTGAAAGATCATCAGAAAAGAGTAAATACCAATACATAAAATATAGAACTTACTTCTGCAAGTGTTCTTTCATATTATTAACCCTTTTACCCCAAAAAGGACGTACTGGTACGTTTCACAAAAGCCATCCCTTTACCCCCATGGACATACCGGTACGTCCTTGCAAAAAAATGCTATAAAATTTTTTTTTTCATATTTTTGATAATTTTTTGAGAAAATTCAGACATTTTCCAAGAGAATGAGACCAACCTGACCTCTCTATGACTAAAATTAAGGCTGTTAGAGCAATTTAAAAAAAATATACTGCAAAATATGCTGGGGAAAAAATAACCCCCTGGGGGTTAAGGGTTGGAAATTTCCAAATAGCCTAGGGGTAAAAGGGTTAATAATACCATAGGTTTTGGCACCTCCCTTAATCCGGAAAAAACTTTGGGAAATGAACGCAACTGGCTTATTACAATATTAAATTGACATTTGAAATCACTGAGGCTTAAGACTGCAAGACCCTTAATATTGTAGTAGCATTTGGCTATTGCTTTGCTTCCCTTGAAAGAATTATAAGTATAGACCTAAACCCTACCCCACAATATGATATCATTACAAATGAAACCTACACTAACTTTATACATGAATTTCTTTTGAGGTCCTTCACAACTCTGCTCAATATTGCCCAATATTAGGATGAAAACAGCAATAGACTAAGACATGGAATAAAATTAAGAAACAAATTAAACATATAGGCAGGAGTGAGCTTCCTCTGCCGCCAAATTGGTAGAACTTCAAAAGTTCAAATTTGCAGCAAATGTTTTTATGCTGAACAGGCTGATGTAAGTCTCTTTATAGTTTATATATGAAATATGTTTTGAATAGGTTACTGTTTTTAAAATATTTTAATTGTTCATTATTTTTCATAGTTTATTTATTTCCAAAAGCTAACTCAATTAGAGATGCTGCAAAAAATCTACATACCGATTCTTGTACCTAACTTGATCGGAAATTATTCAGGTACAATAACCCTTACAGAAGAATGCAAATTACAAGCACACATTTAGTATCTAAGCCACTTACTTTGCTCTTGAATTTTTGCTTTGCTGACAAGGGAGTAATATTCATCAACCTTCTCCTGATGGTGCATGAACTCTTCTTTAAGAGCTTTCAATTCTGTTTCTGTAAAAAGATATCTAACATGTAACATAGCAATAACACATAACTTTATTAAAATATGATACTAGTAGAATGAATTAAAACTGAATTAACAAGAACTACTTATATGTCAATTAACGTTTGATTGTCTGGCAAGATAATACTCTGAACTGTTGTGCTGTATCAAAAATGAAACTTTCAGTTAAAAAACAAAACATGATAAAGGTCTAGACAGTTTTCAACAATTACGTTATGGAAATTACTTGCTGAAGATGGGGCACAATTTTAATATGGCCTATATTGAGAAAAATTAATAATAAAATTCCATAATCATCTATGCAAACCTCGGTACACTATAGGTGAAAGCATTTTCTTAAAGACAACCAATTTAACTATGATAAAATCAAATCTTCACATAGTTACATTGGTCTTTCAAATTTCATTGAAAAACCACATACCGCATCTAAAGATAGGCTTAAATTATTTTAAACTAAGAGCAAAAATATAACAAATTGGGAAATAATTTGTATTTTTTCCTAACGATACTAACCTTGAGCTCTTTTAGGGAATATACTTTTGGCAAAATTGGAAACTGGTCATTAGAATTTTAGCAAGGAATAGCCCCTTACCACTAGTTAGTGGGGGGGGGGGGCATTATTGGGGGTACTATTAGCCACCCACTCACACACACCTGTGATATACCGTTACTTTTGATTGCAGGCAGAACTTGCAAGGGGGATGGGTGATGACAGGACAAATCTGTATAAGAGTCCAGGATTTCTATTGTTAGAAAAAATAAAAATTATTCCAAATTTGTTATTTGTTCCGACACTCCATACAAACTCTTTCGCTCTTTATAGAGCGTGTGCCTTCAGTGTTTCGCACAACCCTAATAGAGGAACACCCTGACACTTCGCTAAATTCTCGTATATATGCGAGAGTTAACAGCCTGGGCAATCAGTGTGATTGTATGATAACTAGGCAATGTGACTTGTCCAAGTAAAAATTATTGGAGAAGAAAAACTTCGCCTCCAGCCTTAGACACTGCCTGCCTCCAACTTCACTGGAAGGATATATATTTCATATATGAGATTACACAAGGGAAAAGGTTCATACCTGCAGATGGAGGAGGCCAGTTTGCAGTGTACCAAAGGGGCTGTACCCCAAGAGAGGGACAATGAAGAAAGAAGAAGCCAGTCACCCTGTCATTCATCCCAGAGTAATCCCGGGCAACGCCCGCCTTCAACCGACTGCTACTTGTCGCGCAAGGGAGGTTGAGGTGATTAGACCACATGTTGTGCAGCCACCAAAGGACCAATGGAGAAGGTATACAGGTTCCTGAGGGTTACATCTTGCTGGTCGTGGAATGTGAAGGTCGTCTGACACATTGTGGTGTCCATTGCTGAGAATGGGACCAGTAATGCTGCCCATCTTTAAAGAGTCATATTCTGTGTTAGCGAAAGGATTTCTGAGCCCAACAGCAGAGAAGATGGGGCATTGTCCATGATCTCATAATATTTCCTCTGCCGTACGTACAGTGGAGGAAGTAGCCGAAATGAAACTCTCGCCCAAAGGGACTGGGAGCCTCCTGCAATCTGTGTGTGAGCACTCTTCACTCCCTTTGAGACCAGCGCAAAGATACGCTAGTCTTGGTCTAGGAGTGTCAAGAGAGTAAGTTTAGGATGGTATCTTTTCCTTCCAGGGGGCACGTTGGGTCTTCCAGGGAATTAATAGTTCTTATACAGGAAAGTACTTGTACAAAAGCATGGTCTGACTTTTTGTTCTAAGACCAAGATCTTAGGACTGGTGGATTTTGGCAGCATACCATCGTGACCTAAGCCATCATTAGAGAGAATCATGCACCAATAAGTTTGCTTCAGCTTTCAAAGCCTAGTTCTTAGGTAAGGTCTTAGTATCCTTCCTCTCTCGCAGTTGAGACATAAACCCAGCGAGAAGTGAGGATGGATTCCTCCTTGTAGTCACTGTCGGCCTAGTGGTCTTCAGGGGTGTGAGGGGGGAGATCCGCAGTTACCGATGGTGGGGCGGAGTGTTCGGTTTGGACAATCTCGACCAGAGATAATCGATAATCATCCGTGAACAAGATCTACGAGGCCTCTGCTAGTTCTAAGGTGTAGTATGTCCCCAGGGGCAGGTTTTCCTTTCCTTTGCCTTCTCCTTCTCTTGTGGAATGTCTGGAATAACTCCCAGTCTCTTCACTTAAGGTCTAGGCCGATGTTCATAGCCTTAGAGTCTAGATATTTCTGATTTCTTGACAATATTGAGGTGAAAAAGGAGAACAGAAGAAAAAGGAGTCTGTCTGATGACAGAGCTCCTATGTCTCGTGTCGGATGGAAGAGAGACGTTTCCTAAGGAATCTGATACCTCAAGAGGTATTCGAAGAGTACCCACCTTGGGTACTATCAGAGGTGCCTGACTGACAGGTGGAACCTGGCCACAACCAGAAACTACTTGTTGGACTGCCTTGACCAAGTCGAGGAGCCAAGGGGTGCGCTTTGTAAACGAATGAACACCCGCAGAAGCGCTGCGGGAGTAATCGTGCTTTGGAACTTGAATGTGAGAATCCCGAGTTGGGTGAAGATGACTTTAGTAGAGTGAACAGGTGTTTGCTGGCGAGCTACTGAAGTGGCTCATTCCATAATGTGTGCATGTGCTCTCCCTTCCGGATGTACAGGTGATTGTAAGGTAGTGTTCTCCTGACCACGACCTAGCGCTGCCAAAGCCGTCTGCACACTCGAAACCTAAGTAGCCCTTTGTGCAGCTCGTTACATGATTGCAAATGTAAAACGAGGGTATTGCTTAGATCTTTGTATTCAAGAAAAGCTCACCCTCGCACCTCATTCGGTGCATGAGTACGCGGCAATGCGCATGACACTCTCAGTAAACTAAGTGCCAAGTGTTCGCGAGCCGAAGCTACATGTGATAAGGCACGAACATTCTCCAACACTCCAGCAGGAGCTTGTTGATGAGCAGCCTTGAGCAATTCAGCAGAAAGGGTGGCTTTTTTTTTCCCAGGAAGGAATGAAACCTCAAGTGCAAGGCCAGAAGATCCGGGTTTAACAATACTTGGAACATTCTGGTGATGCAGGCCATGACAGTGGGGGATTGGGACTGAACACAATCTTCAGGCCACCCAGTCACTGTGCTCCAAAGGGCTGGAAAGAGGCATCGATGAGTAACACTTTTCCAAAATCCCCGTAGAGGCAACCACTAAGGAGAGGCAAGTGTCACTTGCAAATGAGAGAGGAACTCGCCTCAGAGAGAAGCTCCGTACACCCTCAACTCGCTGAGTGTACTTAGGCTGAGAGAATGTGTTGTAATGTGCGAGGTCATGAGACTAGCTAAAGCCAGACTCTGGGTTAGATGTATTCAGCTTACCTGACTGGAAAGTCTGAGGAGTACTAGTCTGCACTTGTTCTTGTTCATACGACGAAGTGATATGAACAAAAGGTGAGCGAGCAGGAACAGAGGGAGTTGTAGGTAAGGTCACGAGAGAGAGACAGACAGTGCATTACCTTCAGAATCTCGGAGAGGAGGACCAAGGTCAACTTCAGAGGCGGCAGGAGTGCGCTTCCTCTGCCACCAAATTGGTAGAACTTCAAAAGTTTAAATTTGCAGCAAATGTTTTTATGCTGAACAGGCTGATGTAAGTATTTTTATAGTTTATATATGAAATATCTGTTTTGAATAGGTTACTGTTTTTAAAATATTTTATTTCAATTGTTCATTATTTTTGTTTGTTTATTTCCTTTCCTCACTGGGCTATTTTTTCCTGATGGAGGCCTTGGGCTTATAGTATCTTGCTTTTCCAAGTAGGGTTGAAGCTTAGCTAGTAAAAATAATAATAGATGAATCATCTCCAAAAGCCGTTCCTTTGAAAGGGGACCTGAAATCCCTAAGGAAGTCCAGAGTTCATAAACACAGTCAATGGACAAAGACTCCCCTTCGGCAGAGGGCGACGCTGCTTCACTAAGGGAAGAACTGGCGTCCTTTGTGCCCAGGGTTGTTCAGGGGTCAAGCGGCAATCACTCTTACCCGGCTGTCCTCCAAAGGAGAACATTAGGGCAGAGTCAACGTAGAGGGATCGAGCCAACGGGAAAAGAAGTTGGGATTTCTTCACCTTTGGGTTAGACCCTGAAGAAGAAGAATACTGTTTGGACTTCTGCCACCTCCCAAACCTCACCCACTCACGACACTTATTACACGG
This sequence comes from Palaemon carinicauda, assembly GCF_036898095.1. Taxonomy (NCBI): domain Eukaryota; kingdom Metazoa; phylum Arthropoda; class Malacostraca; order Decapoda; family Palaemonidae; genus Palaemon; species Palaemon carinicauda. Next base: position 77,640,814 of record NC_090759.1, read on the forward strand.
CGAGTCCAGCTTACAAGTGACCTCTGCAAGCCGGACAAAGGGAATGGGGATTGGTGTCAAGGGTGGACATGACGGTGCTGCATTGGCAACCTTCATGATTGGGAAAAACCTGCATGACAAGATCCAAAAAAACCAAACTCACCTGGAAGAGAAAAAGCAAGAAAGTCAAAAGCCATTTTGTATTGTTAATGGTAGAGCGACTGCCTGCACTCCATCGAGCCAAAAGCATAAGTGGCCGGAAATAACCCCGCTAACTAGCGGTAAGTGGTTATACTTTGCTAAAAGTCTTATGGCTAGTTTCCAGCTTCGTCAAAAATATATTCCCTATGAAGAAAGTTTGTATGGAGCGTTGGAACAACTAAAACATTTGACCCAACTAATGTGAAAACTTCATTGTAAGTTTTGATATCATGTAATGGTTATACGAGATGGATTTTGACTTGCTACTAACCAAGTTGTAAATGGATAAAGGTGCTCTGCCTTATGTCAAAGGCATGGGAGAGAAGAGCTGGTAATACTGCTTCATAAACCTCCGAGGTCTAGTAGGCATGTCCATCTACAAGACAATCCCAAAGAACATTCAATGTATAAAATTGCTGTTGCTTTTGACTTCCTGTAAGTGTATTGCATGGTATACTGTTAACACAGGTAAAAGTATGGCACACAGTTCCTGTATTCCAACTGGTGCACGACTTTCTGTCCAGTAGTTTATATCAATTCTCTTTATAATGTTACCACTTAGCTATTCGACCTCTTAACTATATATCTTTATACAATTTCCATCATTCACTTGAGAGCATACCTTTCAATCCAGCTCTAACAGTCCACAATTTTAACTTGGTAGTCTTTTTAAATTACAGTACTTCATGATATAAGTGTGTCTAAGACAGAAAGATTTCTTTAGAAAACCTCACTGTTGCCTTTGGGGTCTTCATTATGAAATATTGCTCCTTTACACCAAACTGCTAAAGTTTGTTGCAAGTTTTGATAATATTTGGTACTATATCGCACACTAAAACTTAAATATATAACAAATTTTACTGGTAATTTGTATTTTTCCAGCTATAAAAACCTTAAGTCCTTTAATAGGGATAAGTTCTATGGTGACTTTGGTGTTAAATTATAGGTAAATTTTAGAATCACGAGTCAGTCAAAAGTGGATGTAACTTTTCAAGGAAAATTTATCTCCGAAGTTTTCTTACTTAAATTTTCTTTAATCCTTGTTTTCTGATTTTTATTATAAAACTTAAAGATAGAGAATTCAATTATCCCTCTATCAAAACATTGTTCTTGGGGTAGAGTCCTCTTGCTTGAGGGTACACTCAGGCACCTTATTCTATCTTATTTCTCTTCTTCTTGTTTTTTTAAAGTTTTTATAGTTTATATATGTAAGATTTTTGTTGTTACTGATCTTAAAATATTTTATTTTAATTTTTAAATACATCTCTTGTAGTTACCTTATTTTCTTTCCTCACTGGGCTATTTTTCCAGTTGGAGCCCTTGGGCTTATAGCAGCATCCTGCTTTTCCAACTAGGGTCGTAGCTTAGAAAGTAATAATAGTAATTAGACAAGCTGAATTGAACGAACTTTCACAATAGTTAACCCTTTCGCCCCCAAAGGACATACCGGTACGTTCTTGCAAAACACTGTTATTTACATGTTTTTGATAAATTTATGAGAAATTTCAGGCATTTTCCAAAAGAATGAGACCAACCTGACCTCTCTACAACAAAAATTAAGGCTGTTAGAGCAATTTGAAAAAAAAATATAAAGCAAAATGTGGTGGGGGTAAAAGGGTAAGTAATATACAAGTGTAAAATAAGTTATAAATAAGTAAAAAAAAGTTCTTTACCTGTGAATCCAGACTGTTCGGCTTTGCTCCACAACTTGTTAAGCTTCTTATCCTTGAAAATAGCCTTATTTATCTGCTCGTCATGTACCTCATTTTGGTAGGGTTCGTAACTAGGTAATCCACCCATAAGGTCTTCACTCAATTTGTACCTTACTGTTATAGCTAAAAAAAAAAGAGGGAAAAACATCAAAATATTGTAAACGCTTAACCCGTCTACCCCCAAAGTATGTACTGGTACGTTTCACAAAACTCATCCCTTAACCACCATGGACGTACTGGTACGTTGTTGCAATAAGCTGCTATTTGTATTTTTTGCATATTTTTGGTAACTATATGAAAAACTTCATGCATTTTCCAAAATAATGAGACCTACCTGATCTCTCTATGACAAAAATTAAGGCTGTCAGCACAATCTAAAAAAAAATTATTGCAAAACGTTCTTGAAAATGGAAAACGCATGGGGATTAAGGGTGGGAAAGTTCCAAGGTAAAAGGGTTAAGTATTCATTATACATTTCCATTAACAATAAAGGGTTATAAATATTCATTATCATCATCTCCTCCTACGCCAATTGAAGCAAAGGGCCTCTATATATATTCACAAAGAGGAAAATTTTTGCATTGAAACTTAATCAGGAAAATTAGGCAACACTACAAATCAGAAAAACCAATATCTCTGATAACAAAAAGATGATTGGTAAAATGATATTTTAATTATAAAATAAATTTTTGAATATACTTACCCGGTGAATATATAATAGCTGCAACTCTGCGGCTCGACAGAAAACACACTCAAAAAACTCGCGAGCGATCGCTATGAAGGTTGCGGGTGTGCCCACCAGCGCCAACTGTCGGCCAGATACCACTCTTGTATGTAAACAAAACCTTCAATTCTTCTCGTCCCGCTGTGTCTCTATTGGGGAGGAAGGGAGGGTCATTTAATTTATATATTCACCGGGTAAGTATATTCAAAAATTTATTTTATAATTAAAATATCATTTTTAAATATTTAACTTAGCCGGTGAATATATAATAGCTGATTCACACCCAAGGCGGTGGGTAGAGACCAGAGTTAATTATGTTTACAGTGTATAAGCTAAGAGTTTTTTCATTTTGACAGTTATCAATATAACAAAACCAAAATATATAGGTACCTGGTAAGGAAGTTGACTTAGACGATTACTCTGCCTTGTAAGTCTGTCTTCCTCACGGAGCCCAGCGATCCTCTTAGGATGCTGACAGACTCCCAGGAGCTGAAGTATCAAGGGCTGCAACCCATACAACAGGACCTCATCAAACCCCTAATCTGGGCGCTCTCAAGAAATGACTTTGACCACCCGCCAAATCAACCAGGATGCGAAAGGCTTCTTAGCCTTCCGAACAACCCATAAAACAATATTAAAAACATTTCAAGAGACAGATTAAAAGGATATTGGAATTAGGGAAGTGTAGTGGTAGAACCCTCACCCACTACTGCACTCGCTGCAACGAATGGACCCAGTGTGTAGCAGTCCTCGTAAAGAGTCTGGACATCTTTTAAGTAAAATGACGCGAACACTGACTTGTTTCTCCAAAAAGTCGCGTCCATAATACTTTGCAGAGATTTATTTTGCTTGAAGGCCACGGAGGTTGCTATATCTCTAACTTCGTGCGTCTTAACCTTAAGCAAACATCGGTCTTTCTCATTCAAGTGAGAATGAGCTTCTCGTATTAAAAAAATCTGATAAAATATGACAAAGAATTCTTTGACATAGGCAATGAAGGTTTCTTAACTGAGCACCATAATGCCTCAGATTTCCCTCGTAATGACTTAGTACGAGCTAAATCGAACTTAAGAGCTCTAACAGGACATAATACTCTTTCCAGTTCGTTGCCTACGATCTCTGATAAGCAAGGAATATCAAAAGATTTAGGCCAAGGACGAGAAGGCAGTTCATTTTTGGCCAGGAAACCAAGTTGAAGTGAACAAGTGGCTTTTTTCTGTAGAAAAGCCGATGTTCTTACTGAAGGCATGAAGTTCACTGACCCTTTTAGCCGAAGCCAAGCACACTAGGAAAAGTGTCTTGAGGGTGATATCCTTCAGGGAGGCTGAATGTAATGGCTCAAACCTGTCTGACATGAGGAACCTTAGGACCATGTCTAAGTTCCATCCAGGAGTTGCCAAACGACGTTCCTTAGAGGTCTTGAAAGACTTAAGGAGATCTTGGAGATCTTTATTGTTGGAAAGATCTAAGCCTCTATGTCGAAAGACCGAAGCCAACATGCTCCTGTAGCCCTTAATCGTGGGAGCTGAAAGGGAGCGAACCTTTCTCAGATGTAAAAGAAAATCTGCGATTTGGGCTACAGAGGTACTGGACGAGGACACAGATGCTGACTTGCACCAGTCTCGAAAGACTTCCCACTTCGACTGGTATACTCTAATGGTAGAAGCTCTCCTAGCTCTTGCAATCGCACTGACTGCCTCCTTCGAAAAGCCTCTAGCTCTTGAGAGTCTTTCGATAGTCTGAAGGAAGTCAGACGAAGAGCGGGGAGGCTTTGATGGACATTCTTTACGTGGGGCTGACGTAACAGATCTACCCTTAGAGGAAGACTTCTTGGAAAGTCTACCAGCCATTGAAGTACCTCGGTGAACCACTCTCTCGCGGGCCAGAGGGTAGCAACCAACGTCAACCTTGTCCCTCCGTGAGAGGCGAACTTCTGCAGTACCTTGTTGACTATCTTGAATGGTGGGAATGCATATAAGTCCATAAAAGACCAATACAGTAGAAACGCGTCTATGTAGATTGCTTCTGTATCTAGGACTGGAGAGCAAAAGATTGGTAACCTTTTGGTCAACGAGGAGGCAAAGAGGTCTATGGTGGGTTGACCCCAAGTAGCCCAGAGACTCTTGCCCACGTCCTTGTGGAGGGTCCATTCCGTGGGTATCACCTGACCCCTCCGATTGAGACAGTCTGCCAAGACGTTCAAGTCCCCCTGGATGAATCTCGTCAACAGGGAGATGCCTCGAATTCTTGACCATAAGAGAAGGTCCCTTGCGATCTCGAGCAGCGTGAAGGAGTGTGTGCCTCCTTGCTTGGAGATGTACGCCAAAGTTGTGGTGTTGTCTGAGTTGACCTCTACCACTTAGTTTCGAAGACGCTTTCTAATATCATCAAGGCCAAGTGGACTGCTAATAGCTCCTTGCCGTTGATGTGCATGCTCTTCTGACTTGAGGTCCACAGACCCGAGCATTCCCGACCGTCCAGGGTCGCACCCCAACCCAAACCCGACGCGTCTGAGGACAACACGTGGTTTGGGTTCTTGACTGCTAGGGATAGTCCCTCTCTCAGACTGATATTGCTGTCCCACCATTTCAGGCATGCCTTTATTGGTCCGGAGACTGGGAATGATACCGTCTCTAATGTCTTGTCCTAGTTCCAGTGAGAGGCTAGATGGAACCGGAGAGGCAGAAGGGGTAGTCTCCCTAGTGAGACAAACTGCTCCAGGGATGAGAGAGTCCCTACGAGACTGTTCCAACTCCTGACTGAATAAACGTTTTCTTTTCAGCATTAGTTGGACTTCGAGCAGGGCTTGACTGCGAATCTCCATCCCCAAATATAGAATAATCTGGGATGGGATCAGTTAGGACTTTTAGGTTGACCACAAGTCCCAACTCCCTGGCCAGACTCAACGTCCAATGTAGATCCTGCAGACAGCGAAGGCTGGACGATGCTCTGAGAAGCCAGTCGTCCAAGTACAGGGAGGCTCGGATCCCCGATAGATGGAGGGATTTTGCCACATTCCTCATGAGCCTCGTAAACACGAGAGGCGCAGGACTGAGACCAAAGCACAGGGCTCGAAACTGGTACCCCACATTCCTGTAAACAAACCTCAGAAACGGTTGGGAATCCGGGTGTATAGGAATGTGGAAGTATGCCTCCTGAAGGTCGAGAGAGACCATCCAGTCGCCTTCCATAAATGCTGTCAAGACAGCTTGGTAGACTTCATCGTGAAGTTTGTCTTGACAATGAACACATTGAGCGCACTTGCCTCTTACGTACTCCTGCAGTGAACATGGCTGCCAAATCATGGAGCCATCCCTGAGGGACTTGTTCCTGCAGAGAACGTGGCTGTCAGATCATTGGAGCCATCCCTGAAAGCCTTGTTTATGCATGACATAATTGTACAGCAAAACTTCAAAGGCTCGAAAACAGCTGTGAAGTTGACCTGTAAAATCTTGGAGCGTCTCATGGCCAGGCGCCAGGGAGAGTCTATGAGGTTTGAAAAGTCTATCTGGGCAGAGGCAGGAACTCCCAAGCCGAGAACTTCTCTCGTGTCATATCAGACTCTCGCTCTATAAGCCAGTTTAAAAGAAGGGAAAGCAAAGGCTGTCTCCCCCAAACTCCTCCTGGTGATAAACCAGTCGCCTAGCAAACGTAAAGCTCTCTTAGAAGAGCGAGAGAGCACTAGCTTATAAAACAACGGCTTCGAAGTAGCTAGGCCTAGTGTAAGCTCTGACGTTTAGGCGAACGAGGAGCAGCAGTTACAAAAAGATCCGGACAAAGATCCTTAAAAATCAGCATGATTTATTTAGAGTCCATAGAGGGCTAAGCAGCTTTAGGCTCCTCTCCGTCTGACAGAGTCCTCAAGGGAATATCAGTAGGAGGGGGAACAGCAACTTCCTCATCTGAAGGAACCTTGTCCGATAATAGCTGAGTCTCAAGCAAGGGAGAGACCTACCGTGGTGGCAATGCTTTACAAGCAGAGTCCACACCCACTGGTGCATTAGTAGCGGACCAGGACGCAACGTCATGTAACTGCTTGACAGTCTGTGAACTGTCAACAACAACAGGTGCGAGAGACCAGGACGCAACGTCATGTAACTGCTTGACAGTCTGTGAACTGTCAACAACAACAGTTGCGTGAGGACGCACAGCGTCCACTCGAGACTGCTTTGACCGCCTAGACTGAGCAGTCAAAACAACTCTAGAATGCGGAGGTTGACGCTCAGCGTCAAAACAAGTCAACTCCGATTGTTAGCGAACGTCCTGAACGTCAACAGGAGCATCAGCAAGTGGCCTAACGTCCAAATGTGGCTGAAAATCCACACGAGACCGCATCGAGTGTGGTTCTAAACAACCTGACTGACGTGACTTAGCTACGCCAACGTCAACAGGAAGCACAAAGGAACGTTAGGGTGGCTGAAAGCCAGGATCTCGATGAGATAAACGGCTAGGCTCAACGGACTTATCGGCAGAATAGTCTTCCATAAGGGAGGCAAGCTTATTCTGCATGTCTTGCCGTACAACCCATTTAGGATCAACGGGAATGGTTGCGGTAAGAGACGAGGGTAACGTCTGTGACCGCAAAACCTTGCCTACAAAAAGACTCTCGGAGTCTGTGTTACGCTTTTGTTAGGCGGTGAGCAGTCTTCCGATGACTGCATAGGGTCAGAGCTGTCCTAATGGTTAAAACCAGGACGCTGCACCTGTCCTGAAAGGACTGACTTTCGCTTAAAGGGCCTCGAAACCTTGTTTCACGGTTTCTTATGCGAAAAGCCTTCGGATGACGAGGAGAAAATCTTCTCTCTCGCCTTATGGTAGGGGTGATCTTGGTAAGATACACCCGATACCATAGAGGGAACGTCTGTTCGCTGATCAAGGCCTCTCGAACCCATGAGTCGTACGACATTACTTCTCCCCTGGGCTTGGGAGCTTGCAAGAGGTCCCGGACTAGGCGAACGACAGGCACGAACAGACGAACCCTCGGTCGCAACACTGATAATACTTTGCGCAATATCACTTTATCACTACGATTTTCTGTTTTGCACTTATTTCACTGAAATCGAATCTTTTAACAATTCACATTAGGTATGAATAAAACTGATTTCTACCTGAAGCACGCAATTCTACCCTCATCAAAAGGTTGTAATTGCGAAATCAGTCGTATAATGCAAGCACATTAATACCAGCAAAAAACAGTAAACATATTTTAAGATAAAAAATTCAGTGGCTGGGGAAGAGACTAAACACTAGTTCATTCAAAACTACGTTTTCAATCTCTCACCATACATTGCCTTGGGACGAGAATAAAAAACTAAAAACGTTTTATCCTTTCTCCCCGTACAGAGACTAGGGACGAGAGTAACTCGAGAACAACGTTACCCGCTTGGGACGAGATAAAGATCGGAACGTTTTCTCTCCTCTCTATCCCTCCGTCTCTATCTCTCTCTCTCTTGATTTCGCACCTAAGAGAAGAGCCCACTTACGTTTCGTCAAAAAAACAGGTTATTTGACCAAAGGAAAAAACTGAAAGGTTTTTCAATTAAAAAGTTCCTTTAAAATAGAATTTAAAACATTTAAGCTTTGAAAGAAGAATGAACAAAACGTCAGAATCGATTTACTCTTTCTGCAAAGTGAAACCGTGATACTCTCTCTCTCTATCGTAACGATAGAGCACAAACTGCGTAGCATAAATAAACTAAACGTTAGTTCATCTTTGAAACAGTACGAAGACTATTCAAAGAAAATCTTTCATAAAATATCTATTAAAAAATATTCATTTAATAAGTTCTAAATCATTAGCTCTTTAAAAGCTATTTACGATTGAAAGGGCTCAACGTTGTTTAACTTCGGTTTCCAAGTTAGGACCGCCTACTCTCAGGAAAGGTCGCATATAAACAAATCATTAAAATTTATTTTGATGTTTATTATAAATGGAAAGCTAATCGAAGAGGCCTAATAAAGGCGGTTGAGATATAAAATATATACAGGGGGTCCTCGGGTTACGACGCTGATCCGTTCTTAAGACGCGGTGTAACCCGAATTTCCGTGTAAGTCGGAACACCATAAATATACGTACTGTACTGTACTGTAAAGTATTACTGTATACTGTACTATAATAAAATGTATCAAATGACATAAAAACAATATTAGAAAAAGAGAAAAGAATTCCTTACCACATGAATTAAAGTAAATATCAATAAAAAAAGAAAACAATTCCTTACCACATGAATTAAAGTTAGCCTCTCCTTGCCTGCTTTATGACCGGGTGCTGACTTCTCCTCCTTTGCTATGTACGTGCGGTTAGGCATGCGCTTCCAGAATAAACCTGTCTCATCCGCATTGAACACCTGATAAGCAGAATAACCCCCCTCCCTAATTATCTCAGCCAACGCTTTAGGAAATTCACTTGCTGCTTTCTCATCCCCACTAGCAGCTTCACCTTGCACTTTAAGATTATGGTAATTGGCCCGAGCCTTAAATCGCATAAACCAACCCCTACTAGCCGAAAACTCTTCACTTTCACTTTCTCCCCCCCTTTCTTTTTTCAACGCTTCAAACAACCTTTTAGCCTTCTCTTGAATAACGATTAAGCTCACTGGAATACGCCGTTGATTTTGATCTTCCAACCAAAGCACTAATAACCTTTCCATTTCGATAATTAAACCACTACGCTGTTTCGTTATCACTGTTGCTTTCATTGGAGCAGATCCTTTTACGTGTTCAACAATGCGCTCCTTATCTTTAAGGATAGTAGCCACGGTCGAACGGCTAAGGCCAAGCGATCGGCCAATGTTCGTTGGCGTTTCACCGTTTTTAGACCGCTTAATAATGTCTAATTTCACTTCCATGGTGATGGCCTTCCTTTTCTTCGATGCACTACCATCAGAAGAATCTGCCTTGCGCTTTGGAGCCATAATGAAGGGCAAAAAGTTCAAAAAAACGATCAAACACGTGAGAGAAAGAACAGGCAATCACAACCAAAAATGGCGTATGAGTGGAACTGAGCGACGCCGTCTTCCTCGCCCACAACCACCGCAAAGCGTATTCATCCACCGCGCGCTAGAAACTAGTTCGCAATTGTTTACGTCGCTTACGACGCTAACGGTGTAAGACGGAACGACGCTTAATATTATTTTTATATTTTTATGGGGCGCGTTCGTAACGGCGAAACCGCGTAAGTCGGGACCGTCGTAACCCGAGGACCTACTGTAGAGGAAAATCTATAATTAATTTATAACGTGATAAGATAATTGCTAAAAGCCTAAAACACACTTCCGTCTAAGGGAAGGGTCGGCCATTTAAAAGTCAAAGAAAGTCCATACTCTCTTTGTCATCAAAAATTAAATCTATCCAAAAACGAGTTCAAGATTTAAGATGAAGATAAAACACCTGCACTGCGAAAGCTCAAACCAAAATGAAGTACTTCACCAAATATGTTGAGAAAACTCCAGGTTCTACAGCGAGTATTGATACGTCTTGTCGTCAACGTCGACAGAGAAGAATTGAAGGTTTTGTTTACATACAAGAGTGGTATCTGGCCGACAGTTGGCGATGGTGGGCACACCCGCAACCTTCATAGCGATCGCTCGCGAGTTTTTTGAGTGTGTTTTCTGTCGAGCCGCAGAGTTGCAGCTATTATATATTCACTGGCTAAGTTAAATATTTAAAAATAACTTGTTAAATTTCATTAAAAGCCATAAAAATTGTCTCAAAACAGATGTTATGCTCGAAAAAAACTACTGTATATTCTTTTAAATAAGACGACCATACCCATCTGTTAAGAATTACTTTAGAGACCCTGTGACTGAGTTTTATCATGGAAACAAATATTTAGATATATAAACAATATTGTCATGAAATAACGGGAAATATGAAAACAAAGGACAAGGAAAGAGCACACAACGAATCATAATAAGGACAATTAATATAATTTAAAAAAAAATAGCACCTCCTAGTTTTGCAGAGTACAGTAAAATGTTTAACCTTTTTACCCCCAAAAGGACGTACTGGTACGTTTCACAAAACTCATCCCTTTACCCCCATGGACGTACCGGTACGTTCTTGCAAAAAAACTGCTATTTATATTTTTTTTTGCATATCTTTGATAATTTTTTGAGAAACTTTAGACATTTTCCAAGAGAATGAGACCAACCTGACCTCTCTGAGACAAAAATGAAGGCTGTTAGAGCAATTTAAAAAAAAATATATACTGCAAAATGTGCTTGAAAAAAAAAATAACCCTTGGGGCTTAAGGGTTGGAAAGTTCCAAATAGCCTGGGGGTAAAAGGGATAATGTATCTTGAAAAGTAATCAACAGTGTATCCAACCGCTGACTATGTACTCATGAATACTACAGCAGTTTACATCATCATAATTTTTAAAATTGTAATCAATTAACATTCTGTCACAACACAATGATGAGTATGTGACAAATACTAAGAGAAACCTATTAACAGGAATATATCACAATCTAAAAAATGCAAAACTTTAATCTGATTCCATTATCATTCAAGGATGGATATAAAAAAATGTTCAAGTAACTTCTTTTATAATAGATACACAAACCAGAATCCTTTACCTAAGTCTCTCTGGTGCAAGATGAAGCCTGGTAACAAAGTAGTTAACTATTGCGGAATTAGGTGAGTGGGAGGGTAGTGCAAAATCACCTCTTAAGGTGGTTAATTACTGGCAGATATGAGAATAGCGGGGTAGTGCTCGCTCACCTGTAAAGGTAGTTAATTGGTGGCAAGTAGGCAAGTGCCGGAATTCTGCCCACTAATTAGTCTGTAAATAATTACTTTTTATGCCTGCGAAAGAACTTGTACACAATGGTTGAGGTGGAAGCATGATAAAATGCTCTAGTTTGCATATCTATGAAAAATATTACTCATCACGTGTCCACTTTTGTGGTTTCTACATATAATTACTTTAATAACACAAATTTTTAAAGTAATTTGTATTTTTCCTCACTATACATACCTGACCTCTTTAATAGGAGTATGATTTCAGTAAAGCAGGCATTCGATTGTTACAACTTATAACGAAGTTCTCTAATGCGCTGTGCCTTGCGGAAAGCCTTCCACTTGGAGATGCTATATACTGTAGTATCCACCGGTGAACCAACACGGATGTCACCGAGTTATGGTGCCTCTGCTGGTGGGGCTGGCAGAGCAAGTTGGGCCAAATTGGTAACTCTCTTGGAACCTCGATCAGAGGCACTAGAAGGTTTGGGTACTATTCTGCTTAGGGCCACTTAAGGGCTACTAACATCCTCTTGAGGTTTGTTTACCACCCTTTGAATCAGGTAAAACGTCAGAAAAGCATGGACCTTTAGGTCATCCCACAGATGTTGAAATTCATTCGCTAATGCCACTGCCTGATCTGGAACTTGTGAGCAGTAAATCAGAAGCTGTGGGAACCACAAAGGCAAGAAGCTTTTCACCACTTGAGTTGTTGACTTAGGGCGTCAGCGATAACATTCTTTTTGTCGGGAATGAATCTCACTGACAGCTCAATTGCTTTGCTCAGTGCCCACTCATGAGCCAGCATAGCCAACTCACAAAATTTCTGTGAAACAGTACTTCTTAGCTACTGTACAATACTGTTGTCCCTTATCAATGCTGCTGAGTGGTCTATAGGTCCTGCTGGAATGACTGCAGTGCCAAGAAGAGCTGCTTTCAGAACCTGAAGGTTGATGAGCATGCTCTTCTCTTGTGATCAGCGCCCTGCAATGAATGGTTCCGTAAATGGGTACCCTAACCTTGCTTTTAACAGATCTGAAAAGAGAACTCTGGGAGAGGATACTACCAAGGAGTTCTTTTGAAGATATTCTCATCCCTCAGCCACCAATCTAGATCGGACCTGACTCCAGTTCCACAGGAACTTGCTGATGAGGTGGGTTGCTGATTGGAGACTAGTGTCTCTTCAGACACCATTAAAGTGATATACTGTACACGGATACGAGGGACGAGTTTCTCTTATAGTAACAGATGACTCGGTAACTGCTGCCAATGATGTATTGGTAGATGCTGATGGTGTAGAAAAGGGAGTGTCACTCTTCAAAGTCTTGTAACCAGAATATCATACAGAAAGACACTTCCCTTTGCCATGCCTAGTTACTTCCCTAGATATTCCATCATCTGCTTGGATGGGAGGCTGGACGTCTGCATATTTACTACAATAACCTGATTGTGGCAAAGGGAGAAAAGTTTGTCTCAATGTTGAAAGAGTTACCTCTGGGAGGTTGATAAGATCAGGCAATCGTCCAGGTATTTCAGTAGCCGAATCACATTGGCATGTGCTCAAACACACAAGTAAGAATAATCGAGTGAATACATGGGGGGGGGGTGACAATCCAAAGCAAAGTTACTTTGAATTGGAAGAATCATCTCCCTTGGAAGAAATGACTGATGGACTGTGATCTGGAAATATGCCTATCTCAGATTCAGAGTGCATATAATTGTTCTTCCTGATGGCCGCTCTTACGGTGCTTGTCGTCTCCATCTTCAATGGAGTTTGGAAAACAAACTCATTCAAGGTGAAGAGGTCTATTACAAGTCTCCAGCCACCAGTTAACTTTTCCACAAGCAATACTTGACTGTACGAAGCGTGTAGATCCATCCAGGACCAGTTGTTGTGCACCCTTTTCCAAGGTGATAGACAAAAAGCCTAGTCCTGATAAGAGTTCTGGAAGACAAGGTATAGGAGAGAAGAAAATGAAGAGAACTAATTTCAGGATAAACTTTATACAGTAAAGAAAAGGGCCATGTAAAAATGTTTACAATGATTTTTTTCATACACTGTACAATAAAGTCCTGTATAATGTACTTCTATGTAAAAAAATAAAGTCTGGTTTATATTGTCATAGGAACAAACATTACCTTGTTATGAATATACACCAAAATTACTCATCTCTTACCTCTCAATTTCTTTCTCAGGTCTGCCTCTTTTAAACCATCTTTATCACCGGCATCCAACTTCAGTTTCTTCAAAGTCATTTCTTCTTTATCCTGTACTTTTAGCTCAGATAAGAGGGACTTCAGCTTGGGTTCGGATAGCCTCTGCAATTACCGTACATATGAAGTTATATCACAAAAATGGAGACAGTATTGCAAAAATGTTGCTCCTGTTTCTAATCTCTTAACCCTTTTACCCCCAAAGGCGGTACTGGTACGTTTCACAAAACCCATCCCTTTACCCCCATGGATGTACCGGTACGTCCTTGCAAAAAAATGCTAAAAAATTCAGGCATTTTCCAAGAGAATGAGACCAACCTGACCTCTCTATGACAAAAATTAAGGTTGTTAGAGCAATTTAAAAAATATATACTGCAAAATGTGCAGGGAAAAAAATAACCCCCTGGGGGTTAAGGGTTGGAAATTTCCAAAGAGCCTGGGGGTAAAAGGGTTAATAAAAGAAAAAGAAAAAAAAAGAACAAAAGAAAAAATTGTGCATGTTTTATGGATAAATCTCTTCCTCAATGAGTTACATGGGACTAAACTTCATACTACAGGACACCTCAAAACAGTACAACTATTAAACAGTTTATTGAATATAATGTGTAGTTATTATTTCTAGTAACTACTGTATCCTAAATTCAATATTCAATACCTTTAATTTATCAATATCACTTCATTATTTTTCAACTATAAATGAAGTCTTGGGTAACTTTCTACATTGAGAAATAAAAAATTTGAATACTATCACCATTATCAAAGAAAATTGTACTGTAAACTTCAATAACAACAGCACAAATAGAAAATACAAACGCTTTAATTTTAAAATCACTCGAACAACCATCGGAAAGGAAAATGGAGTTGTGTGTGAAATAATGCTTATGCACCAAACTTCAACACTGTTAAAATATATTCAGTATGCCTAAAGATATGCCATTACGGAACCTACCATGATCTGATGGTGCTGTTTTAAGGACAAAACTTCAAGCCTAAAACTAACCTGTAGGCTTGTCATTTCCTTGAATCTTTTTTTACATGAAATGAGTTTCCACCACACACCAATCCCATGATATTTCAGCCTGAAAGTAATCAGGTCTTCTTCTGTCCCCATTTCTGTGATTTATTGAACCTTCATAAAATTTCATATCCTGTTATTCTAAATGTATGACTTCTCTGACTAACAGTTTCTTATATAGTCTTATCACATGTCCAAACAATTCAGGCAATTTCCCTGTCTAAACACCACATATATCTGCTGCAATCTCAATGGTAATAATCTCACCAAAATCCAGCCATGAATCTTAACTTTCTGTAATCACACATTCACATTACTTTGATCAATTCTTTGTTGGCTTCTATATACCTACTGCATAGAGTAGCTGAAGACCTTATATACATGTCCGAAGTCTTTGTTTGTTTAAGTAAAGTAACATTTTACAGTAGTTACCAATAGACCAACCATTATACTGTATGGCAAGGTTTTTACATGTAACATTAAAGAATTAAATGAACCTAAACTACCGTAAGTACCAATGATCCACCCAAAAAGAGAAACAATTGGAAACAGCCAACTTTCATAATTATCCTTCCGAAGTAAATATTTTTGTGGGTATATACAAGTGTTCTGAATGGTTTTTATGACAGTAACTGTGTTTAGTTATAGAACAGTGCAATATTAGTTAGGACATTGAAACTTTCATAACTCAATAGATCTTTACAAATACAGTATGTACTGTGCAATATTTTGAATCCTAGATACAAGCCAAAACCTCTATCAACAAAGTTACAGATTTAAAAAAAAAAAAAAAAAAAATACAAGCTTTGCTTCTTTCCTCATCTTAGCAAATAACACAGGAGACTCTTTCCACTCGGTATTTCAGAAAAACACTGATAGGTGCACCATCTATCAGTGTTTTTCTGGAAGTTACTTGTTCAAACAGAATAAAGGGCCCAACGTTTTAAATTCTAAATGTCTTCGTTATTTATTTACAATATCAGAATATGCAATATAATTATAGCAATTATTTTATTTATTTTATTAATGAAAGATTAAGGTAGAAATGTATTTGATATATTTAGTCTGAGAGCTAAGCCCACGTTCGAAAAAGTGCTGGAGCGCGAAGCTACAGCTCACCCCTTTTCGTTAAAGTGTGCAGTCACCCCTTCAAGTCTGTACAATTGGTAATTAATGCCGAAATACTAACCCACAGGGCTAACGCACGTAGCAAAACATGTTCCGTTTGCCAGAACATAGGAGCAAAGAAATAATGTTTAATTGTTCGTGAATCAAGCATATGCAATAAATCCTCAGCACAATTAATTAAGGAATTATTTGTAATACGATGAACACTGCCATGAACGACTCATAAAAAGTGGGATGGAAAACCACTTTTTTTTTGCATCCAGAAGGCCTGGCAAACAAAAGCTATAGTGTTTTGACTGTGTGTGATTACAATATTATTACAGTGATTATTTTTTTATGACTATGACTGGCAGAAAAAAACAAGTTTAAAATAGTTAAACTAAATATCAGTACTATTAGACAAGTGGACTATTCTAAGGCGTTTAGGACGTAATTGATGACAATACCTAGCGCAACAAAATAGCTTTTCAACTATGGTAATTGACCCAAGAACTATAAAAACTATAGATTTCTGGCAAGAATCATATAAAAAACATTCACACACCACAAGATACATTAAACACCAGTCTTCTTTTCTACAAATCGTTTATTGCACTGTTCCACGATTTTACCGATAACTGTAAGAAACTAGTACTTCTCAAGTAATAAAGACGACCTTTAACTAATAATGTTCTCTTATGCACCAATACCATAAAACCCTTCACCAATGAATATATTGTGATATGGCTTAAGCTATTCATGTGTTAGCCTAATAAGGATGAATTCTGGCAAGTATAATTCTACCCAAGTGTTGTTCTGAGATACTAGAATATAATTCAAGTACAAATTCAATATCCTAATTCGATTTACAGTACGATAAGGGTTGATAAAGGGCAAAAAGTCCCAATAAGTAAGGACATGAGTCCTACATTGGGTCCGGGGGTAACAGAAGGGTGCGATGTTTACAAATGGTGCAAGGATATATAATCACGGAGCCTTCATATATCAGCAGCCAGTTATTCTAGCGTGGGTAAAATATGGACACCAACTAAAATAAACTTCCCCACCCCTAACCTACACACCGAGTCCTTATCCACTTACTGGGGTGTATGTTCGATAGCGGCCACCTCTATGTATTATTATGGCTAGCTTAGAATACGACAGTGTAAGGGGGCTGCAGGGGGGCTTGTAGGTTAGGTTAGGGGAGAAAGTATAAGTTAGCTGATGTTCATTTTCAATCAATGCGTGAGGAACTGGCCGCTGATATACAAAGGCTCCCACTTACCTAGTGAACCCCCCTTACACTGCCGTATTCTTAGTCAGCCGTCATCATTATACAGGTGGCCACTATGATACATGCACCCAATAAAATGTATGATAGATAATCAGAACTAATATAGTCTACGTTTATTATACCTCAAACCACCATCTTGACCTAGCCTAGGGCCTAGGACAGGACCCTAAGTAAGCAACAGTTGGTATGACCACACAGATTACATTTTATTACATATATGATAATTTACTGTGATATAAAATACCTAAAATTAATCAAAATGAATTCTTAATCTATATACTCAAAGGAAAGCGAAAAAGAGCCGGCAATTATATTCACCTTCAGCGCCTTCTCCCATAGAAGGTTCAGCTTGGCCATCCGAAAAGGATTTCTTTCGAAATGTACCTTCGTATTAGCATCTTCTGAGTATTTATTCTCACGTAGATTTGCCGTTACACTAAACAGCAGCGATATTAATATAAGTAGACGCATTTTAAACAACTTGGGCGACGAAATCGGCTGTTGAAATGTAGGAAACCTTCGAGACACTTCAACTTTGCTTCCTATTGTTGTTGTCGTGACGTCATCGTCTGCTCTCGTATCGTGTTGAAAGTTATCCTTCATCTGGAACTATCCGGTAGACCATTTTATTATAGCCCTCTATGACTACTATCGTATCTTGCTGCTGTTGTATTTTGCTATTGTATGCGTCTTCGTTATTGTTACTTACTGTATTTACATGCAAGGGCTTCATAAGTATACTTATAGTCTATTTAAACTACATTAGTTGAGTTATCCTTCATCTGGAACTATCCGGTAGCCCATTTTAATATATCCCTGTATGACTACTATTGTATCTTGCTGCTGTTGTATTTTGCTATTGTATGCGTCTTCGCTATTGCTACTTACTGTATTTACATGCAAGGGCTTTATAAGTATACTTATAGTCTATTTAAACTACCTTACTTGAGTTATCCTTCATCTGGAATTATAAGGTAACCCATTTGATTACAGCCCTCTATGACTACTATTGTATCTTGCTGCTGTTGTATAATGCTATTGTATGCGTCTTCTCTATTGCTACTTACTGTATTTACATGCAAGGGCTTTATAAGTATACTTATAGTGTATTTAAACTACTTTAGTTGAGTTATCCTTCATCTGGAATTATAAGGTAGACCATTTTATTACAGCCCTCTATGACTACTATTGTATCTTGCTGCTGTTGTATTTTCGTATTGTATGCGTCTTCGCTACCGCTACTTACTGTATTTACGTGCAAGGGCTTTATAGGTATACTTATAGTATTTTTAAACTACTTTAGTTGAGTTATCCTTCATCTGGAATTATAAGGTAGACCATTTTATTATAGCCCTCTATGACTTCTACTGTATCTTGCTGCTGTTGTATTTTCGTATTGTATGTGTCTTCGCTACCGCTACTTAACTGTATTTACAGACGAGGTCATTATAAGTATACTTATAGTGTATTTAAACTACCTTGGTTGAGTTATCCTTCATCTGGAATTATCCGGTAAACTATCATATTCCTTTTGACTACTAATGTATCTTGCAACTGTTGTATTATGCTACTGTATGCTTCTTCGCAATTGATATTTACTGTATTTACAGGTAAGGTTCTTATCAATATACTTATAGTGTATCTAAAGGACCTTGGTTACAGGTTGACCTATACTTTTAGTTGTGAGTAGAACTTAAAAAGTTCAAACTTGTGGCAAATGTTTTTTTTTTCTTTTTTTTTTTAAACAGGCTGACATAAATCACTTTTTATAGCTAATATATGAAATATCTGTTTTAATGTTCTTACTATTCTTAAAATATTAAATTTCAATGGTTCATTATTTTTCATATACTTTATTCATATCCTTTCCTCACTAGGCTATTTTTCCCTGTTAGACCCCTTGAGCTTATAGCATCCTGCATTTCCAATCAGGGTTATAGCTTAGCTAATAATAATCTAGGGGGAGAGAGAGAGAGAGAGAGAGAGAGAGAGAGAGAGAGAGAGAGAGAGAGAGAGAGAGAGAGAGCGCACGCGCAGTAATACGCAAATTAGGAAAATTGTCTGAGTTGGCCAAGGAGTCGACATCAATGGGTGGAGTTTACCTTTTAATATCTATCATGGTGATATTTCTCAGCGCATATTCTAGCAAACGAATATACCTCTAGATTTTAAGTTTTTTTTCTATAGAAACTCATATTTATACAAAGAGTTTTGTATCTTGAATATTGTTTTTTAGTCAATGAGTGAAATTACTATAGCAGTCTAATTATTTTTTCTTGAAATATCTAATGTAACTAAAATTTTTAAAGGTACAATTTATGTATGCTGCCTTTATTTTGAATATATACATGTGTTAAACAAAGAACATAAGAAATCATGGACAAGACAGCCAATTACACAGGCCTACAGTGTATAAGTATTACTTCATCGTTTTAATTTACTCTGAATAATGCACTAACCCGTTTAAATCTATGAAGATTTTTTTTTCCCACAGCATAGCTACACTTCGTGAATAAGAGCAATACTGATGTACTGTTATAGGTAAGCCTAAATTTGTGATTGCGTGTTAAAGTAACACATTTTAGTATAGACTACTACAATGCAACATTTTTTGTTTCTTTAAGAGGGGTGGCTATATTCAAACATGGCACATGGCACAAATGACAGACAGCAAAACTATTTATTCGTTATGAACGGACATCCAGAAAGTTTGTGGATAAAGCTGTAGTTAACGTTGAGTACACTGACCTTATAGAGCGCCTTAAAAGGCAGGCCTAGACCTACAGAAGCAATTAATTGTGAGGGTGGACTTCAGCAGTAATTTTGAATACGGGCCAAGAGTGTGTATGCTGGTCTGAATCATTAAGGGATGTTTTGTTGAAGATTTTGTAGTTTATATAGGAAATATTTATTTTACTGTTATTACTGTTCTGAAAATATTCTATTTTAACTTTTTTTCCTTTCCTCACTGGGCTAATTTTCTCTGTTAGGGCCCCTGTGCTTATAGCATTCTGCTTTTCCAACTAGGGTTGTAAATTAGCAAGTAATAATAATAATAATAATAATAATAATAATAATAATAATAATAATAATAATAATAATAATAATAATAATAATAATAATGTGTAGGTGTGTAGTACTTATACATACAGTGTAATGAGAGAAGTTGAGGAAAGCATATGTGTATGCTTAAGCCCAAATTTCAGGGCCAACTTTGGCAATAGAAATCGAGCTGAATAGAAAGTTGATCAGCTAATGGTTGCAAATGGAATGTTACTTAGAAGTGGCTGGAACCACTTAAAAATTGTGAAAGTTTTTTAAGGAGCAATGTGAAATTAAATGGCAATATGAGTACAGATAGTTCAATTGTGAATGGCGGTGGAATGGAAAGAAGGCGTTAAGATCTGAAATTGTATGGGAATAAGTGTGATGGAGAGAGATAAGATAGAACTCGGAATAGATTATGCAATGGGAGGTAGTAGGACCTGTGCAATGGGTATAAAATAAATTAATAATGAATGCCTTAGATGACCGCGGAGGTAGCAGCAGTAGGGGATTCAGCATTATGAAGCTTCATCTGTGGTGGATAATGTGGGAGGGAGGGCTGTGGCACCCTAGCAGTATCAGCTGAACTCGGTTGAGTCCCTTGTTAGGCTGGAGGAACGTAGAGAGTAGAGGTCCCCTTTTTGTTTTTGTTTCTTTTGTTGAGGTCGGCTACCCCCCAAAATTAGGGGAAGTGCCCTGTATGTATTATAGGAAGTGGTGGAGATAATTGTACAATTTATATAAGAAACTGAAATGACTGACGTTTTCTAGGTTAATTGCCTTTATTATGCATGGAGAGGTATAAAAGAGTTGCACGTGAAAATGTTGCACATAAGTGAGCATTGTTAAAAAGATGATTCAGGTTACTTTATGATGGTTTGACCATGTTGTGAAAATAGAAAAGGGTCTGCTTGTAATGAAGTTCTATCATTCTGAAGTGTTGGAAAGGAGTGAGAGGAAACCAGAAACTGGTTATCGAATGAATAGGGGAAACGCTAGACCGAGATGACCTCAAGGTACCCTGACACTTGCACGAATTTGTGGCACACATTGTCACGACTCGAGTCGTGAACTGGCGTGAACTCGTCGTGAACCTGTCGTGACATCGTGGCATGTCGTGACGAGAATTTTGAAATGTTCAAAATTTTGGTCACGACAAAATTTCGTGAACGCGGCGTGAACTATGCGCGAACTGTTCGTGAACTCGTCGGGACGATGCGGGAAGTGCGCAAACTATGCTAAAACTAGGCATGAACTCGTCATGAACTCGTCGTGCCAGTTCTTGTCAATGTGGACAGGTGAGCTGTGATTCTGAGGTAATTTTTCTTTTTTTTTCTTTTTTGATTTTCCAGTTCGTGCCACAAAATGTCACGACTTGCCACGACAAATTCGTGGCAAAAAGTCGTGCAAGTGTCAGCCTGGCATTACTTAATGTGCAATTAACACATGTTAAATGGAAAAATGGTCCATCAAACGTCAAGGTTTTGATGTGCTGATGATGAGAGCCTGATGCAAAATATTTCTGAACAGGTTTTCGTCTTTAATTCTGCAGTTAAAAGATTTGCCTCTTTTAGCCTAGTAACGTAGGATATAATGCTAAAAGGGAAATTGGTAATTGTTCTATGGATCTGCAGTCTCTTGTTGATGACGAACGTATTTCAAGGAACCGTGAAATATAGATGGGGACAGAGAAGCAGGCGGGAATGATGCAAGAGACCGGTGATAAATTTTGCATAGTTGCTCTTTGAATTAATATTATTTACAAATCGCAGTTGCTAAATTTTCAATAGAAAGAAAGGAATGACAATATGTTTTTCAAATGGCAAAGACAACTTAATCTACAGTTAACACGTAAGGAAAACTATACAAGATTATCAAGTGTAGTTTCGAATAAAACTCCCCATTGCCATCACTTAAAGAAAGGAATATTGATAAATTGTTTAACACGCAAGTTGAACGTAGAGTACACATTTTCATAAAGAGTTCAATTAAGTTCAAAATTTTTTTAAAAGGACACGATAATCGTAAACATTAGCTTCTTCTTCTTCTCCTTCTCCTTCTCCTCCTCCTCCTCCTTCTTCTTCTTCTTCTTCTTCTTCTTCTCCTCCTCCTCCTCCTCCTCCTCCTTCTCCTTCTTCTTCTTCTTCTTCTTCTTCTTCTCCTCCTCCTCCTCCTCCTCCTCCTCCTCCTTCTTCTTCTTCTTCTTCTTCTTCTTCTCCTCCTCCTCCTCCTCCTCCTTCTCCTTCTTCTTCTTCTTCTTCTTCTTCTTCTCCTCCTCCTCCTCCTCCTCCTCCTCCTCCTCCTCCTTCTTCTTCTTCTTCTTCTCCTCCTCCTCCTCCTCCTCCTCCTTCTTCTTCTTCTTCTTCTCCTCCTCCTCCTCCTCCTCCTCCTTCTTCTTCTTCTTCTTCTCCTCCTCCTCCTCCTCCTCCTCCTCCTCCTCCTCCTTCTTCTTCTTCTTCTTCTCCTCCTCCTCCTCCTCCTCCTCCTCCTTCTTCTTCTTCTTCTTCTCCTCCTCCTCCTCCTCCTCCTCCTCCTCTTCCTTCTTCTTCTTCTTCTTCTTCTCCTCCATACCACTACGCAGCGAAAAGTCTAAAGCGTGTCAGCAATGTCACCATAAGCACAAATCGATCTTAGCTCTCAGGATTTTTGTCATCTTTCCACCTGCCCTTGAGCTGTGACCTGCATCTTCCGGGGAAACACAGTATCATAGTTACCGTTAGTTTTGTGTCGGTTAGTAAAGGAAAAATGGATGACGAGTGTCATCTGTTTCGTGACAGCGATAATGTCTTATTAATAGGATAATTGCTATTCTTCGTTTCAATAGCCGGTACACATGCAATTAAAAGAAAAAAAGAAGATTTCCTATGCGTGAAGGGTATTACTTCTAATAATATGTTCATTTTGATGGTCAAGAATGCATCTTTAAAATATAGGTTACTTACTTCATATTAAGAAAATGTGTTAATTATGGGCGTAGGCCTATTTGATTTTTTATTCTTCGAAATTGTGGATCTTAACACCTTACTGTTAAAACACACACACACACACACACACACACACACACATATATATATATATATATATATATAGTATATATTGATTTTCCATTTGTTATCTAATATTGATTTTATTTTCTATTTGTAATATACCTTAATTCAACAATTATTTATTTACTCAACATTTTATTTATAAATCTAACAAAGTTTGTACCTTTCGTTTATTCAGTTATTTGCTCATTCGAATTCTTCATTTAATGAATTTTTTTTCTGTTAAAGGATGCAACATGATTTTTAGGTTCACGTATATATAGCAAAATTAGGGATGAAAATGACAGCGAACATATAAAAACTGTCATTCAATTATTCGAAAACTCATTCTTGTAAAGATAAACCTAAATAACAAACACTTTTCGAGAAAATAAATTTTGTAACAAATTAGACAAATGAGAAAGTTTAATCCAACAGGTAAAACTAAGAATAAACAAAACTGAGTTATAACAAGATCTCCTTTCTTCTCTCTTTCACGACACGAGACCGCCCGGGCTCACGAAACCTTCACCCATTTCTCTCTCTGGAATCATGTCAAGGACATTACCTTGACCAAGGAGAGGATTGCATTTATGAATTAGGGCCGTATGATTTAGCGTTGGGGTTGGGGGAGGGGGGGGGGTTCCATTTAACGTTGTGGTTACAAGAGAGAAGAAAGAAATTTGTAATGAACGACCCCAGATTAGCTGAGACTACGACAAAATCACCGCCATTTCTAATTGTATTATCTATTTATTCTTTTCTTTTATTCTTTTACGGGTTTATTTCTCGCCCTCCATCAGACACTAAAAGTCTGTTCAGGCGGGCCTTGGTGTGTGAAAAAATAATTTCTTTCCAGTTAATATTTTGCTCTGTATCATTATCAGTTATTTCGCTAGCATTTGTATTCAGGTTTAATAGTTTTCAGGTCACTATTATAACACTTTCTAAATAGATAAGTCTACAGGTTTTTCTTGAAAGCTGCCACATTTAACGTAAAAATATTTATATGCTAGGAGAATATAGGGTTATTAAGGTGCTAAGAAAACTCCATGTGATATGAAAATAATATTACTGTTTGTAGAATGATTTATTGTTAATTTGTTCTCATCCT
>NC_090759.1:77665485-77682985 GCF_036898095.1 Palaemon carinicauda
ATTACCGCCATTTCTAATTGGATTATTTATTTATGTCAGTAAACGTAAAAATATTCATATGCTAGGAGAACAATTTCTAATCGGATTATTTATTTATGTTAGCAAACGTAAAAATATTCATATGCTAGGAGAACATAGGGTTATTAAGGTGCTAAGCAAACTCCATGTGATATGAAAATAATGTTACTGTTTGTAGAATGATTTATTGTTAATTCGTTCTCATCATTTATTTATTTCCTAGTTTCCTTTCCTCACTGGGCTATTTTTCCCTGTTGGAGCCTTTGGGCTTATAGCATCTTGCTTTTCCAACTAGGGTTGTAGCTTGGCTAATGATAATAATAATAATAATAATAATAATAATAATATCATTATTATTATTAATCGCTAAGCTACAACCCTAGTTGGAAAAGCAAGATGCTATAAGCCCAGGGGCCCCAAGAGGGAAAATTGCCGAGTGAGGAAAGGAAACAAGGGAAAATTGAATATTTTAAGAACAATAACAACATTAAAATAAATATTTCCTATATAAACTATAAACACTTTAACAAAACAAGAGGAAGAGAAATTAGATAGAATAGTGTGCCCGAGTGTACCCTCAAGCAAGATAAGGTGTATAATAATATACACCTAAGGAACAGACTGATCACGAATGGAAAAGGTAAACAGATAAATGGTAAATTTAGTCATATCAAGATTAATGTAACTTATAAAATTTCTGGCTTAACATTTCTAATGATAGAAATAAAGAACAAAATTCACACGAAACATGAACTGTGACGTCAATGAAAACGAGACTTTTACAATTTTAATTGTTTCTTAAATTTTCTTTTATCAAATATCCCATAAATTATATTTGGAAAAATACAAGTAGGCCCATAAAGTAAAGTATAGACAACACTTTGATAACTCTCAAGTTTATCGAGTGATCGATAAGAAAAAATAGGAAAAATACATCAAAGTATGTGATTTATATACCATTTTCGTAACAAGAACGCCACTATAAATTTCTCATAAACTTTCATATGAAAAATCTCTCTATATTAACCAGAATATGTAAGATATTGACACTTCTAGAAAGATTTCCGATTATTGTAACGCGGTGAAGTAGATTACAGTGTTGCTTCTCATTTTCTTATGGTATTCTCATATATTATTCAATGACCTGGTTGAATTATGTTAAATTCGTACTCATGACATCGTCAAGTCTTCGAAAAGAGAGTTCTAGTTTCGTACTGAAGTTTGCTTGTTCATTTGGTATAGAATTATAGCTATATGGCCCAGTGCTTTAACCAGAGGTTGGGAAACAAGATGGAAGAAAATAAGTATGAATGGATGTTAAGTGGAAAATTATCAAGTGGGTGAAGTCATGGATCGAAGAAACGCTACTAAGACCATTTTAGGAGTGCATACAGTGTAGCCTACCTCCCACGGTAGCCTACCTTGCATGGCAACCTACCTCGTATGCTAGCTTACCTTGTATGGTAGCTTACCTTACATGGTAACCTACCTTGCATGATAGCCTACCTACATACTGTAGTAGCCTACCTACATAGTAGCCTACCTCACATGGTAGCATACCTTGCATGATAGCATACCTCGCACGATAGCCTACCTTGCACGGTAGCCTACCTTGCATGGTAGTCTACCTTGCATGGTAGTCTACCTCACACGGTAGCTTACCTTGCATGATAGTCTACCTACATAGTAGCCTACCTCACATGGTAGCTTACCTTGTATAGTAGCCAACCTTGCATGGTAGCCTACCTTGCATGGTAGCATACCTTGCATGATAGCCTACCTTGCATGGTAGCCTACCTTGCATGGTAGTCTACCTCGCACGGTAGCCTACCTTGCATGGTAGCCTACCTCGCACGGTAGTCTACGTTGTATGGTAGCCTACTAAATTAACACCTCGAAGTCACTTTACATTCAAATCAGTGTGTAAAAAGACATGACAGCGAATGCAATTTCCAATCTTAAAATAATTTTTTTTAACCAAAATGGATAAAAGTCTGAAAGTCACACAGTAACAAGGTGATCCTCATAAAATATCGACTGTATTGATAAGCTCAGAGAAGATGCTAAAATTTCTCTTGTGAAAGGGCAGTTAATATCGGTTAATACTTGTCGACTATAAGAATGCTTGTATAGATCGGTCTATGTATTATGGTATATCGGCATTTTCTATCTGCTATATTTATCGCGCTTATAAACACTTAATAAATATCAACTGTGAAAAAAGATAACAGGACAATGTTCTTTAGTTACGCGAGAACAAATCTTGCTGTCTTCCATCACTTAATAAATATCAATTGCGAAAAAAATAAGAGGACAATGTTCTTTAGTTACGCGAGAACAAATCTTGCTGTCTTCCATCTTCCTGGAAATATACAAAATTGTAAAGAAAAAAAAAGAAAAAAACAGTCACGTAGATGCGTGCTTTTTTGACATCCCCTCATCTAATTTACATCGCTTCAATCTGACATCAATATAGAAATATATTAGCTAATTTTCGCAGAGTTTGAAGTCAAGATGTAAAAAGTTTGTAAAAAGCGTGTTCGCATGATATCGTCAGAACAAGGACACTCCAAAATCAAAACATTGTTCCCTAGTCTTGCGTAATGCCATAGCCTCTGTACCATGGTCTTCCACTATCTTGGGTTAGAGTTCTCTTGCTTGAGGGTACACTTGGGCACATTGTTTTATCTAATTTCTCTTCCTTATTTGTTAAGTTTTTATAGTATAGATATGAAAGATTTATTTTAATATTGTTACTATTCTTGAAATATTTTATTTTAATTGTTAATTACTTCTCTTGTAGTTTCCTTATTTCCTTTCCTCACTGGGCTATTTTCCTGGTGGAGCCCTCGGGCTTATAGCATCCTATTTTTCCAACTAGGGTTGTAGCTTAGCAAGTAATAATAATAATAATAATAATAATAATAATAATAATATTCTATTTTAATTGTTAATTACTTCTCTTGTAGTTGTCTTATTTCCTTTCCTCAATGGGCTATTTTCCCTGTTGGAGCCCTCGGGCTTATAGCATCCAATTTTTCCAACTGGGATTGTAGCTTACCAATTAATAATAATAATAATGATAATAATAATAATAATAATAATAATAATAATAATAATAATAATAATGTCCTCACAGTTCGTTAAAATTCTGAGACTCGTATTATAGGTATTAGGATGGAATCTTGGATGAACAGACAGGAATGATGAACAGACAGGGGTGAGTGAACAGACAGGAATGATGAACAGACAGGAATGATGAACAGACAGGGGTGAGTGAACAGACAGGAATGATGAACAGACAGGAATGATGAACAGACAGGGGTGAGTGAACAGACAGGAATGATGAACAGACAGGAATGATGAACAGACAGGGGTGAGTGAACGGAGCAGATGAATTATAAAGTTCCGTAACCTTCTCTGACATTTCGTCCAGACTTCTGGGTTAATCTAATTCTGTCGGGGACTTTGAATCTATTTTCTTCTTTAACTTCTCGTTTCTGGATTCGAAGCTAACCAATTATTTATTAACCCAATCTGCTTCCCTGTGTTCCCCTGTACTGGCCCATTGCCGCTCAAACCGTACTCCCGAGGACTGTTGTAAGTTTAATCAGATAACCCTCACTTTAGTATTATTAACTAGGCACCTTCGTTCCGCATACTTTTATTAAGATCAGTAGGGAGAAATACTGACCTTGTTTAGGTCGATGGCAAGTCCAAATGGGGAGTAAATTGTCCTTAGACTATTACCGTTACACATAAAATAATTCTGTGGATAATCTTTGTATTTTGGCTATAGAGACATCATTATTGTAATTATGGTTTTTAGCTTTATAATAATAATAGTATTAATAATAATAATAATAATAATAATCACCATCATCATCATCATCATAATAATAATGATAATAAAAATAATGATAATAATAAACATAATCATCATCATCAGAAGAAGTAAGACTGAAAATGCTGTAGAGTCATTACTGAGCCTAAAGAAAAATTACTAGTCATACTTTGTACGTCCTTGGTCTCAATACCTCATAATTTGTTTTCTCGATCTGATATGTAAAATCCGGAAAAGTATTGCCCTGTCTAGTGGGCCTTGAGCGTATGTACTGTATACATGAGTAAAGAATGTAGACATGGTCAAAGACACATAACTACATTCCGTGCTGAAAGATATTTTGATCTTTTAAGTATCAATTTCTTTAAGTTTTTCTTGTTTCAGCTTTTATTTCTTTGGACATGTTCTTTAGGCCGTCGGTGTGAGGTAGAATATTTAGTTCTGACGGTACACCAATTTAACTTTTATACAAGTGGCGTATGAAATGCGTACACAGAACAAATGATAGACGCTCTTGTAAATAATTAATTAAAGGGGCCTTATATAAACGTGTACATACATACATACATACACACATATATATATATATATATATATATATATATATATATATATATATATATATATATATATATATATATGTGTGTGTGTGTGTGTGTGTGTGTGTGTGTGTGTGTGTGTCCAATTTAACTACTATATAACAGTGGCGTATGAAATGCTCATGCTCCCATAGAACAAGAGATTGACGCTCTTGCAAATAGTTAATTAAAGGGGCCTTATATCAACGTGTACATACACACAGACACAATACACACACACACACACACACATATATATATATATATATATATATATATATATATATATATATATATATATATATATGTGTGTGTGTGTGTGTGTGCGTGCGAGCGTGTACACATGTACACATATATCCCTACATCTACAACATCTACATTTCTCCTAAGACCACCACCAACCCCTTCCCACCTCTCTGCCTTTAACCTATGACTGACCCAGTACTAAGAATCGAACGTCGTGAAGTTCCAGTTGTTGTGGAAACGCGGTTTGTGTAGACATTCCAGGTAGCTTCGCTCTCTCCGTTGAGAATACTTGATTCCAGGGTCCGCTACTTCGTCAGTGTGATTGGGGCTGTTGGTGAGGCAAGTGTTTCGGCAATCTTGTACCGGAGCGTTTGTTTACATTGAGAATGTTCTTTAAGTTTAAGGAACACATGGAAAAGACGACTATTGAAGTTTAATTAAACATTCATTTTAAGAAAATTAGGTGAGAATATTTCGATATGTACCGCAAAATATGAAAATTTATAGATATATACTTGTTTAAGCGTCCAACTAGTGGAGTATTCATTATACTAACAAGAAGTGTGATGTCATATTAGCTGCTATTACTAACGATTTATGAAAATTAGGTGAGAATATTTCGCTAAGTACCGCAAAATATGAAAATTTGTAACTATATACTTGCTTAAGCGTCCAACTAGTAGAGTATTCATTATACTAACAAGAAGTGTGATGTCATATTAGCTGCTATTACTAACGATTATTTCATATTGAAAATGTAAATAAATTATTTACGATGAAACCACAAACCGGTGGTCTGAATGTGACATTAAATTCGGCTTGATTGAACCTTTCTGGCGACGTAAAGGTCAACCACGTGGTGAAATTCTAGCACCGATTGGCACTCAACATTCCGTGAAAATATCGAGTTAATCGAAGCAGATGTGAAATGATCTGACACTTTTGTGAAAACTCATAATGGATCTGAAAATCAAGAACTCGAAAGGTTTAGTGTTTAGTATATGTGATTTAATCTTTCATATAGTTGATAATTTTAGTAGACTATGATAGAGATGCAGATAGTTTCTCAATTAACGGCATTAAACCACCAGAGAGAGGAGGTAAGTAAAAGCCTTAAGCCTTTTTAACATACATGCATATAACAAAGGCACTTCTCCTAATTTTGGGGGGTAGCCGACATCAACAAATGAAACAAAACAAAAAAGGGGACCTCTACTCTCTACGTTCCTTCAGCCTAACCAGGGACTCAACCGAGTTCAGCTGGTACTGCTAGGGTGCCACAGCCCAACCTCCCACATTATCCACCACAGATGAAGCTTCATACTGCTGCCTTTTTAAAGTTTACCATATTTGGTAATTGTTGAGAGAATTTAATAAAAAGCTAGAATGATTGTCTTGTGCTAAGCCAGCAGTATAGCATAGCAAGAAAATGGTCTAATCTTAAGCAGATACCAAAAATGATGTACACGATAATAGCCCTCCTGGACCAATTTAATATTTTGTTCTTAGCCTCTGTACCATGGTCTTCCACTGTCTTGGGGTAGAATTCTCTTGCTTCAGAGTACACTCGGGTAAGCTGTTCTGTCTTGTTTCTCTTCTTCTTGTTTTGTTAAGGATTTTAAAGTTTATATAGGAGATATTTATTTCAATGCTGTTACTCTTCTTAAAACTTTTATTTTTCCTGGTTTCCTTTCCTCACTGGGCTATTTTCCCTGTTGGAGCCCCTGGGCTTATAGCACCATGCTTATCCAACTAGGGTTGTAGCTTAGCAAGTTATAATATAATGTAATAATAATACCCCTTTTTGGGGGATAGGGGAAGGTTGTATGGGTGATCTGGCAAGATTATAATCTTTTAAAAATCACGGACCATGGTTGCGGTTTTTGGAAATTGTCACTCATTGTTAAGTTCAGATACATTTGGGTGTATTTCTACTGATTCTATACATTGTTAATAGGGGATGTATGGGTGGGGCTGGGTGGGTGGGTGGGTGGGTGGGTGGGTGGGGGTGGGGTGGGGTGGCTAGTCGTTGATCCAGATAAGTAGGTGCTCCCTAGGTTAGGATAGTGAATATTAAAATCCGATATTTCTCTCTCTGTAATACTGAAGTGTACATTGTTGCAGTGGCTAGTTATTCCTCGAAGAACCATTCAGAGAGAATATCTAGTTGCCAAAGGTTTGGGAGAGGATATATAAGTGATGATTTTCCTCCACCTGAAGTTAGAAGTTTATTTTAGCTTGAATATTTCTTTTATAAGAATCCAAACTAACATGTACAGACAGAAACAAGAGGCAAATTTGAATGTGTAGTAGTTTATTAAAAGATTGTGGTTTAGAAAAATTGTCACTTTTTGTAAAGTTGAGATACTTTCGGGTATATTTCTACTGATTTCTATACATTGTTAAAAGGGGATGTACTTGTGGGGAAGAAGTTCGTTCAGCCAGATGAGACATTGATCCTTAAGTTAGGATAGTGAATTAAGTTCAGGTATTTCTCTGTAATACTGAAGTGCACAGTGACAGTGGCTAGCCGCTATGTATTCCTCGAAGAACCATGTAGAGAGAATATCTAGTTGCCAAAGGTTAGGGAGAGGATATATAAGTGATGTTTTTCCTCCACCTGAAGTTAGAAGTTTATTTGAGCTTGAATATTTATTTATAAGAATCCAAACTAACAAGTACAGATTGTAACGAGAGTTAAATTTGAATGTATAGTCGTTTATCAAAAGTTAGTTTAGTTTAATCATATTGTAATAATGGTGATAAAGGGTGTAATTCACGTCTTGGGAAATAGGAAGAGGGAAGATCTAGAACTATAAAAGGAACAGTTAAGGAACGAGAGGAAATGATTATGCAATATAAAAAAGATCGAAGTATGTGACGTACTTGGAATACGAGTGTGGCGCTGATCATGTTTACCTTCATGTCTGGAATCATTCTATGATAATAATGATTATAATGCGGACTATAACTCCTAACTTTTTGAGTTATTAAAAGTTTATTAATTGATATGAGCATTAGAGAAAATTAGAATGTACGTTAGGAAATGTGAGTTTAAATTTTGATATTCATAACCTTACATTTATTATTTTTTATAATAAGAGAGATTATTCGAGTGCCATATGTGGATGAGATCATAGTGAGGGGTAGATGAAGATGGTATGGGCATGCTCTTCGAACCCCTCCCCCCCGAGAGATCAGTTCACCAAACTTTCAGCAGGGCTACACAAGGCACTAGAAGAGTTGGAAGACCATGGCCTACATGGCTGAGGACTATGAAGCATGAAGTAGGTAGTAAGAATTGGATAAGCATTGAATTAAAAGCTCAAGATAGAGACGACTGGCATATATAACCGAGGCCCTTTGCATCAATGGGCGTGGGAGGAGATGATGATGATGATAATATTTACAGTATAATAGGGATTAAAAAAGTAAGCTTTCTTTAAATGGAGAAATTAACAATTATAAAATCAACAGTTTGATATATCTATCAATTTAAAAACTGATTTATTATACGCAAGTTGATTTTTTTATAAATATATCTTTAGCTCAAATTTCTAGCATACCTTCGAAGCACGATTACTTTATGTCAGTTTCCAAATTCCTTTCTTAAATTACACACTACCTTTAATACTGCATTCCTTTAGACTTTGTTCAGGAATAAAAGTGACATGATAAATTTGGATACGCGTGACATGACTCACTTTACCCATGTTCCAGATTTTTTTTTTTTCGCTGTTCGACCTCTTAACTTTAATTCATGGTGCAACAGATGTGTTTTCCCGCTGAATGGTCTCTCTGTCCCCAACGCCGGGTTAAATAGTACGATTTTGCTAATAGATTTTTAAGATAAGTTTTACTTGTGAGTGAAGAATCTTCCCTATATAATAAAGAGTAAGTTTTAGTGTCTGAAAATTATATATATATGTATATATATATATACATATTTTATATATATATATATATATATATAATATATATATATATAATATATATATATATATATATATATACAGTATATATATATATATATATATTATATGTATTTATTTCATATATATACATATATACACACATATATATATATGTATATATATATATATATATATGTATATATATATTCCAGCCATGCTGAGCTCTTCTCGTCCCTCGGTTACTCGGGAGAGGAGTAGTCATACCCTGGAAAGAGGGGGCACCCTGATAGTTAGGAAAGGGGGGGGGGGGGGTAGGAAGGGTTTAATCTATGTGTACGTATGTGCATATCCATCTAAACATTTAGCCGTCGTTTTTGACGGGTCGCGTACACTAGTCAAAGAATAAAAGATGAACTTGTGCCATAGTTGAAGGAAACAAATATACTGTAGTGTGAAGATGAATGTCTTATACTTCTGTTACGGTATATTATTATTATTATTATTATTATTATTATTATTATTATTATTAAATGCTGAGCTACAACCCTAGTTGGAAAAGCAGGATGCTACAAGTCCAGGGGCCCCAACAGGGAAAATAGCCCAGTAAGGAAAGGAAACAAAGAAATAAGGAAAAATAAAATATTTTAGGAATACAGTAGTAACAATATTAAAATAAATATTTCCTATTTAAACTATAAACACTTTAACAGAAGAGGAAAAGAAACTAGATAGAAAAGTGTGCCCGAGTGTACCCTCAAGCAAGAGAACTCTAACCCAAGGCAGTGTAAGACCATGGTACAGAGGCTATGGCACTACCCAAGAATAGAGAACAACGGTTTGATTTTGGAGTGTCCTTCTCCTAGAAGAGCTGCTTACCATAGCTAAAGAGTCCATTAATATGGTTTCATTGCGAAGGGATGGCTAGTGCTGTCAGTGTACCTCAAGCAGTGCGCTGTAGGCAGGTCGGGGTTTCCCCACGTCTCACATTCTATATATGTAATCTTTAGTGACCTAAATTATATCAAGGCATTTATTACCTCCGCCAATGAAGTTGGGAGGAGGTTATGTTTTCGCTCCTGTTTGTCTGTTTATTTGTGAACAACTTCCTGGCCACAATTTCACTCATTAAGTATTAAAACTTTCAGGGATTAATTGCTCTTTTGAGAGGTAGAAGTGATTCAATTTTGAAAGTCCTAGGTCGAAGGTCAAGGTCAAGGCTGAAAAAAGGTCTTCACTCATAAAGTATTAAAACTTTCAGGGATAATTGCTATGTTGAGATTTAGAATTAATTCAATTTTGAAAGCCCTAGGTCGAAGGTCAAGGTCAAGGTCGACCGAGTTAACCCTAACCTTCATCCCAAGTTCGCACCTGGTTGTCACACAGACTTCAAATACGCCTACGGTTTAAATTGATTCTGGGAAAGGCAAGCAGCCATGGCGGAGGTCTGCACTCTCAAAGAGCTTTTCTAGTTTAAGAAGTCATTCAGTCCAGCACTAAGCTACAACTCAGTCTTTTACTACTTAATTGATTTCGGTAAAATCAATCGACCTTCGTATATTTGTGCGTGTTGTGTTCTTGAGTACCTCTGAGCATATTGCACTCTGACGTATTCCCGTATACTCCCGTATACTCACCATCTTAAGTTTGCACGTGGCAATTATCTGAATTAAGTTTCTTTGCTGCGTTTGCTGTAATTTATTGATGTATTAATAATTTGATAATCATTTATTTGTGAAATGCTTTAGTTTTTTAGTCATTCCAAATGTAAAAAAGAACCTTGTTCAACTTTCTTTAATATACTATTAAATATTAGTGTACCCGGTAGATAGATATGCACGCACACACTCACATATTTAACCCTTCCCACCCCTCCCCCTTTCCTAACTACAACAAGGCAGTTTCGGGAATTAGTGTGAGATTGTGGCTTCCTAGAGTACATAACTTGCCAGGGTAGATATGCACACACACACTCATATATTTAACCCTTCCCACCTTCTCCCCCTTTCCTAACTACAACAAGGCAGTTTCGGGAATTAGTGTGAGATTGTGGCTTCCTAGAGTACATAACTTGCCAGGGTATGACTATTCCCTCTCCTCCTACCAGGATTACGGGGAGAGACCGAATAGTCAGACGTCTGGTAATACCGCTGAACACGACGGGGAAAAATTATATATATATATATATGTATATATATATATACATATATATATATATATATATATACGTATATATATATATATATATATATGTATATATATATTTATATATATACAGTATATATATATATATATATATACATATACTGTATATATATAAATATATATATATATATATATATATATGTATATATATATACCCAGACGTAGCTCTTTATCATATAGGGGAGATTAGTAAAACCTATACCTAAATGGAATTTCAACAATTGCAAAAACTTTCTATGTAAAGAAAAGGATTTTTTTTTTCAAATTTTTCATGAATTAAATTTAAGGAAAACAAAATAAGTGAATGAGCACCAGCTGACCACAATTCTCTCATACTAAATCTGGTGTACAAATACAACAATGACCTTGCCTTATGTTTAGCGAATCTTTTTTTCTATTTAGCGATTTTTTCCTATATTTAGCCAAAGTAAACCACCATTAAACGCAAGCAATGAATAATTATTAAACTACAATGATTATTAGGCGTCCTCTCATTCTATTCCTAAATATAGAATGGGTGTTCGGATACGTGCTAAAACAACAACGACCTTGCCTTCGGTTTAATGAATATTTTTCTATTTTCAGAGAAAGTGAACCACTATAAAACGTAGGCAACAAATAATTAGTAAACTACAATGACGACAAGACGTCCTCCCGTTGGGTCCCTAAAACTAGAATGGGTGTTCGGATACAACGGCCACACGGCCAGGAACAACGTCAAGACGAACCGAAACGGACACCTTGTTTACTATGTGGCGGGAGTCGGCGTCGTGCACGATGCAGGATTTCGCAGGCAAATGTTTTACACGGGGCACAGCGATGATATAACGAGGTAAGGAAGGACACGAGGTATATTTCAATTTATTTATTTACATAATTATAGTGGATGTATCGACTTAGCTTGAATATTAATGTATGGAACGACCTAACTTAATAAGGAACTTGGTAAGGGTTGGGTGGGACTCTACCGAAATATTACCAGGGCCAGGAACTGTTGCATGGGTTGATTGTTGTAAAGATATCGGCAACGTCGATGATAGTAAGTTACGTGTAATACCTTTATTAATAATTCCATTGTCGTTTGCATGTAATAAGAATGATGGTAGTATGAATTGCCTTTGTAAATACTCTACAGCTTAAATTTCAGTCTGCTATATTCATTATGATTCCAATGTTGGACATTATAATTTCAAAGATTTATTGGAAAAAAATCTCGTTTGGAAAACAGAACACGGAAAGAAAGCTCAACATTATAATTCTAGTATCTCTTACAATATGCAAGTTATCGATATTGTAACGATAGTGTCTTGCGTCAATAGGTTATTATCACATGCAAGAAGATGAACTGAAAGTCTCTCTCTCTCTCTCTCTCTCTCTCTCTCTCTCTCTCTCTCTCCGTTCCTCGACGAGGGGGTTTGTGTAAGCTCATACATAATTTTACATAAAAATAACTCAAATCGAAAACGATGTAGCTAATATCACAGGATACGTGTGAATATTTATGCATGACCTAATTAACAAGACACCTAAAAAAAAAAAAAAAAAACATTACAGATATGTTGACATAAATTAAATGAAATAACTTTCGATGGATTTTAGATAGCAATGTTTGTCTCATTTTATCTGGAAACTTACCGTGAACAACCGCAGCATATAACATTGTTATTAATAAGGTACCTATATATTAGTTCAGTTTATTTTTATCCTTATGTCTTTTAATTCCTGTATTCTATATATTCAAATGATTGTTTACTTATATGCTTTAACCTACTGTAATTCTATGCAATGTCTAAAACGCATCGTAATCTAGCGTTTTGTGTGAACGTTAGCCTGAAATGTTAGGATACGCTAAAATTTCCTTACCGCATCTGATAAATTCTACGGTATAAGAACATAAGATTTCAGTATTACCATTTCCTTACTTTATGTTCTATCGTACAATATTAGGCCACGTGACGCAATGCTACTGTCTCCTCTTGCATTGTTAATGAAGAATCGTTCCAAACGATTTTAAGTGAGTTCATTGCCCCCATAAGTTGCGTAGATACAAGGAACAAATAGTTTACTATAATATTTTTATGTCGATTTCTTCTAAAGACCCAAATAACATTTCTTATTCTTGTTTTTATTGAATCATAACAATATATGTAATACTAAAGGTTTGTCTAGTTATCGTTTAGAAAGTAATGGTTAATTTTCTGTATCAAAAGGATTAATCCTGATAATATAGCAGGCAGTTATTCCTAAATTCTTATAGATTGATTGATTTCAAGCTTTTTTGGTGTCGTGATATGAAACACTATAAACGCTGAACATTCATGTTATAAAATGTTAATTATTTTATAGGTAAATTTCAACAGATGCAAAAATCCAAATTAAAAACGCGAAGTAAATTGGAAAGGAACACGGAAAAAATAGATAATCACATATGTGAAAATACACAATATTACAACGAAAACACTGATAAATAAATATTTAAATAACATACGAAAATACACACTAACCCAAAACGAGAAGAAAATTGAAAAGAAACACGAAGAAAATAATCACATTACATGCGAAAATGCACATTATTACAGCGAAAAGAAACAAGGAAAAATAAATATTCAAATAACATGTGAAAATACACATTAAAAAGCGAGAAGCAGAGGGAAAAGGAACAAAAAATAAATAATCACATAACATGCGAAAATACACATTATTACAGCGAAAATAAACACGGAAAAATAGATAGTAAAATAACGTGTGAAAATACACATTATAAAAACAAGAAGCAGACGGAAAAGAAACAAGGAAAAAAATAATCACATGAAATGAGAAAATACACATTAGGAAAACGAGAAGAAAATTGAAAAGGAACTCGGAAAAAATAATCACATAAAATACGAAAATACACATTAATAAAACGAGAAGCAGAGGGAAAAGAAACACGTAAAAAATAAATAATCACATAACATACGGAAATCCACATTAATAAAACGAGAAGCAGAGGGAAAAGGAACAAGGAAAAGTAAATATTAAAATGAAATGTAAAAATACACATTAAAAAAAACGAGAAGCAGAGGGAAAAGAAACACGGAAAAAATTAAGATTCAAATAACAGTTGATTTCATTTTTTTTTTCATTTTCGTCTTTAAGATTCAAGTAACAGTTGATTTCATTTTTTTTCTCTCCTTTTAACAGTCTAGCAGTGGACAGCAAAGGAGAAATGGTGGCCACAGGACAGGTGGGCAAGGATGCCTACATCACAGTGTGGGACGCCATGACCTGTGACCCCGTGAGCGTTATGCATGACGGTCATGCTGGAAAGGTCTCGACCTTGGCTTTTTCTACTGATGGCGAGGTAAGTATCAAGAAACATTCTCTCTCTCTCTCTCTCTCTCTCTCTCTCTCTCTCTCTCCAAGTGCAAATAGAGTCTCCCTGGATGGACTAAAAATCTTTGAGACATCCAAAATCCTTGTATTTCCTTGTAACTCTCTCTCTCTCTCTCTCTCTCTCTCTCTCTCTCTCTCTCTCTCTTTCCACGCACATACATTCCTTAATTGGGGTTCATAATACTGTGTTCCCCAACACACGTTTACACAATGTGGTACCGATTTTCTTCTTTTAAGATGTCAATTTTTGATATTGGTTGTACACATTCTCTCTCTCTCTCTCTCTCTCTCTCTCTCTCTCTCTCCAAGTGCAAATAGAGTCTCCCTGGATGGACTAAAAATCTTTGAGACATCCAAAATCCTTGTATTTCCTTGTAACTCTCTCTCTCTCTCTCTCTCTCTCTCTCTCTCTCTCTCTCTTTCCACGCACATACATTCCTTAATTGGGGTTCATAATACTGTGTTCCCCAACACACGTTTACACAATGTGGTACCGATTTTCTTCTTTTAAGATGTCAATTTTTGATATTGGTTGTACACATTCTCTCTCTCTCTCTCTCTCTCTCTCTCTCTCTCTCTCTCCAAGGGCAAATAGTCTCCCCTGATGGACTAAAAATCTTTGAGACATCCAAAATCCTTGTAACTCTCTCTCTCTCTCTCTCTCTCTCTCTCTCTCTTTCTCTCTCTCTCTTTATCCAAGGGCAATTAGAGTCTCCCCGGATGGACTAAAAATCTTTGAGACATCCCAAATCCTTGTATTTCCTTGTAACTCTCTCTCTCTCTCTCTCTCTCTCTCTCTCTCTCTCTCTCTCTTTCAACACACACATACATTCCTTAATTGGGGTTCATAATACTGTGTTTCCCAACACACATTTACACAATATGGTACCGATCTTTTTTTCTTTTAAGATGTCAATTTTTGATATGGTTGTACACATTCTCTCTCTCTCTCTCTCTCTCTCTCTCTCTCTCTCTCTCTCCCTAATTCGCTCTACCCAATGGCAGAGTCTCCCCGGGTGGACTAAAAATCTTTGAGACATCCAAAATCCTTGTATTTCCTTGTAACTCTCTCTCTCTCTCTCTCTCTCTCTCTCTCTCTCTCTCTCTCTCTCTCTCTCTCTCTCTCTCTCCATCATTTATCATTTTTTATGTGGCTTTTTTTTTTATCTTTCCATAGTTTTGTCCTGGTAGCGTGGGAACGGGAGTGGGCCTACCTACAAATTTTTGGCGTGTCTGTTTCGTACTAAATCCTGTCTTTCTGTCTGTTTTCAGTATTTAGCGTCCGTTGGAGGGCCCGATAGTAAGCAGGAACTGATGATATGGCAATGGAAGAAAGGAAGAAGAATTGCCAAGAATATGGCCTACTTAGGAAGGGTAATAATTCTTAATCCATTTTATACTGTATGTATGTATAATGTATGTATGAATGATTGAATGAATGTGGTAGGGTAAATATGATATAGGGTAATATTCTTAAATCCATTTTCTACAATGTGTATGTATAATGTATGTGTGAATGAATGTATGTGGTGAGGTAAATGTAATATATATATATATATATATATATGTATATATATATGTATGTATGTATGTATATATATATATATATATATACATACATATATTTATACATATACATTATATATATATACAGTATATATATATATATATATATATATTTATATATATGTATATATATACAGTATATATATATATATATATATATACATACATATATACACACATAGGCTACAACACTTAAGACGTATGAAACTGTCTGAAGGGATATATGATAGTATTTTAGCATTATCTTATTGTTTGTTAAGTCATACCATTTCTTAATATAATTTATGTTGAAAATTAAATATTGTCCTATTCCACTTTAAAAATATATTGAACGTATTTATAAAATCGTACATGTATGATTATTCACTTTCATCTTTTTCGTAATAAACTTTCAAATATTGCGTAATTATATACACAAATGTTTAGTGGTTTTATATCTTCTCTTTTTTATCATATTATACTATGGTTTGATTCTATGTAATTAGTTGATAAATTAACACTGATTATAGTATTCTAATTGTTATTCTTATATATTTTTTTTAACCTCCGCAAACGAATTTGGAAGGTTATGTTTTACCTCCCGTTCGTGTGTTTGTGAACAGCTTCCTGACCACAATTTTAATCGTAGAGTAATGAAACGTTCAGCAATTAACTGTTATGTAAAAATCTAGAGATGATTAAATTTTGGAAGGTCAAGGTCAAGGCCTTGGTCAAGCAAAATGTCCAATTCACGTAAGCAGCTATAAGTTTGGACATCGTTGTCACAGAGACTTCAAACTTTGGTTCATATTTGAGTGTATGAAAATCCACTCCAATTAATATATGTTAAGGTCAAAGTTCAAGGTCAAGCAAAATGTCCAATTCACGTAATCAGCCATAAGTTTGGACATCGTTGTCACAGAGACTTCAAACTTTGGTCCATATTTGAGTGTATGAAAATCCACTCCAATTAATACATGTTACGGTCAAAGATCAAGGTCAAGGTCAAGCAAAAGGTCGAGATATAAGCTGCCGCGGGGGAGGTCTGTGCTCTAATTGGTGCCCCTCTAGTTTATTTTGTTTTCATTGCAGGTGGAAGAGGTGGAATGGGAGCCAGGATCCTCGTCGAAGTTGGTCACCTGTGGAGAGAAACACGTCCGGTTTTGGAAGCTGAGAGGCAACGTTTTACAGGTAAGAAAAACGTTTCACAGGTAAGGAAAACATTTTAAAGGTAAGAAAAACGTTTTACAGGTAGGTAAAACGTTTTTCAGGTAAGGAAAACGTTTTAAAGGTAAGGAAAACGTTTTGCAGGTAAGGAAAACATTTTAAAGGTAAGGGAAACGTTTTATAGGTAAAGAAAACGTTTTAAAGGTAAGGAAAACATTTTACAGGTAAGGAAAACGTTTCACAGGTAAGGAAAACATTTTAAAGGTAAGAAAAACGTTTTACAGGTAGGTAAAACGTTTTTCAGGTAAGGAAAACGTTTTAAAGGTAAGGAAAACGTTTTGCAGGTAAGGAAAACATTTTAAAGGTAAGGGAAACGTTTTATAGGTAAAGAAAACGTTTTAAAGGTAAGGAAAACGTTTTACAGGTAAGGAAAACGTTTTACAGGTAAGGAAAACATTTTAAAGGTAAGGGAAACGTTTTACAGGTAAGGAAAACCTTTTACAGGTAAGGAAACGTTTTAAAGAGGGAAGGAGAACCTTTTTCAGGTAAGGGAAACTTTTTACAGGTAAGGAAAACGTTTTATAGGTAAGGAAAACGTTTTATAGGTTAGG
>NC_090759.1:77685485-77695485 GCF_036898095.1 Palaemon carinicauda
TCCAGGGTGGTGTTCTCGCAATAGAAGTCTACCCAGGTGGATTACTGACGGGAGGCAAAGACGGGTCAATTGGATTATTCGACAAAGAACTGAATAAAATCTCTTCTGTTCCTGGTAAGAAATGTCTTCAGTTTTTGGGGATTAGATTGGGCTATTTTGATTGTTCATTACTTCTTTTATAGTTTATTTATTTCCTTGTTTCCTTTCCAAACTGGGATATTTTTTTCCTGTTGGACCCTTTGGTCTTATAGCATCCTGCTTTTCCAACTAGGGTTGTTGCTTAGCTAGTTATGATAATAATAATAATAATAATAATAATAATGATAATAATAATGATGATGATGATAATAATAATAATAATAATAATAATAATAATAATAATAATAATAATAATAATAATAACAGCAATAATAATAATAATAATAATAATAATAATAATAATAATAAACATTTAATCTTATCCTTTGCTAAATACAGAATCTCATTTGGTTGAGGTCATGGTAAGAACTTTCTCAATATCTTTTCACTTTTACTTCTTAGTTCAACTTTTTAATTTTCCCCCTATTTGAACTTCGGTGGCGAATGCTCTCCCAGGGCCCTGTGTGAGTCACATGGCCTAATTCAATCAATATAATCCAGTCCTATAAACTATATGATCTTCCCATTTGTCATTCTATAGCTTCTATCATCTTATCGTACATATACGAACGTACCTAAGATCCTCACTCAAAAAAAAAAAAAAAAAAAAAAAACCGTTGATACGATATAATAACGAAGGACTCATGGCGAAGTGACCTGTTTCAAGTATCATTATTATTATTATTATTATTATTATTATTATTATTATTATTATTATTATTATTATTATTATTAGCTTGGCTGCAACCTTAGTTGGAAAAGCAAGCTACCATATGCCCAAGGGCTCCAACAGGGAATAATAGCCCATTGAGGAAAGAAATTAAGGAAATAAACGGTATAAGAAGTATTGAACAAATAAAATAAAATTATTTGAGAATAATGAATAAACTATTCGAATAAACATTGAGATTTTCACGAGGCTAGATAAAATTTGCAAAAAAAAAAAAAAGAAAAAAGAAAAAACAGAAAGAAAAAGAAAGAAAAAATTACAAGTTTAGATGAGGAAGGAATCCAAAATGATATTAAAAAAAGGATTCATTAATACTTTTTATAAAAAATGCACCTTTTTTCAGAAGCTCCGAGTCTGGTATATGAAAGTCCCGGGCCTATTCACTCTCTCGCTACCTTTGGGGATAAAGTGAGTACTTGAGATACATTGTAAGTAAATATAAGTAAATAAAACCAGTAATTAAGATACGTTCTAAGTAAATATAAGTAAATAACACAGGTACTTAAGATACGTTGTAACAACAACAACAACAATAATAATAATAATTCCACTCCTCTAGTTGATCTTCGGCACGGAGAAGAACGAAATCTGGATGGTGACCACTCAGTCAGACGGTAACCTCGCAGCGGCCTGCATCGTGCAGGGTCACGGCCTGGGGGAGGTGTGGGGACTGGCTACTCATCCATCCAGGTCAATTGCGGTCACCGCTTCGGACGACCAAACTGTCAGGTAAGGGCTGAGTACAAGGGATGGGTACATGGGTATACAAGGTGGAATAGGAAGTACCGTATCTTCATTTAGTCTCACACGAATTATTGTTAGTATTATTACTAGCCAAGCTACGACCCCATAGTCAATTCTTTTTAGCAAGGCAGATTTGCACCGACTCGCAGGGGTGTCCTTTTAGCTTGGAAAAGTTTCCTGCTCGCTGATTGGTTGGACAAGATAATTCTAACCAATCACCGATCAGGAAACTTTTTCCGAGCTAAAAGGGCACCGCTGTGAGTCGGTGCAAATGCGTCTCATTAAAAAAGATTACTATTGTTGGAAAAGCAAGATGCTATAAGCCCAAGGACTCCAATAGGGAAAAATAGCCCAGTGAGGCAGGAAAAAAAGAAAATGGATAAACGATATAAGGAGTAATGAAAAATTAAGATAAAATATTTAAAAAAACATTAATAACATGAAAACAGATAATTCATATATAACTATAAAAGCACTTAGGCCTATGTCAGCCTGTTCAACATAAGAACATTTGCTGTAACTTTGAACTTTTAAAGTTCTACTGATTCAACTACCCGATTAGGGAGATCACTCCACAACCTGGTCACAGCTGGAATAAAACTTCTAGAATACTTTGTAGTATTGAGCTTCATGATGGAGAAGGCCTGAGTTGGGATACCTTGACGTGGTGAAAGGGTTTGTGTATTGCCATGATCAGCAAAGCTGTACTAGTCACGGACACCCATACTAGGTTGGTTTGCTGTGAGCGATCAGACCGAAGTTTCCCACTATCACTAATCTGGAAGGGTAAGTGTTGGTGATGAAATGGCCGATCCCTGACTTGAATAAGGACATGTCTGAGGCCTTTGTCCTGCAGTGAACTAGAAACGGCTGCACTTTTTGTTCCTTCCTTTCAAGGGCTGCTTTTCTGGTCCTATACTGCAGGGGAACCCTACTCTCTACAGGACCTACACACTTATTTTATCATATGCATTCCAAGGCATCCATCATTTCACACCGTATATTTAAAGGTTTAAAGGCCGCTCATGAATGGCAGAGGCCAGGGACAGTGACATTGCTCCAACACGGGATAATGCCTAAGCCCCCTCTCCACCAAGCTAGGATCAAGGAGGGCCAAGCAATAGCTGCTGATGAC
This sequence comes from Palaemon carinicauda, assembly GCF_036898095.1. Taxonomy (NCBI): domain Eukaryota; kingdom Metazoa; phylum Arthropoda; class Malacostraca; order Decapoda; family Palaemonidae; genus Palaemon; species Palaemon carinicauda. The sequence continues at coordinate 77,688,233 of NC_090759.1, forward strand.
TCAGCAGACAGATCTACAGCATATGCTATCCCAAGCCTGGACCTTAGATCACAAAGATGGTAAGGTTACAGCGCACAAAGAAACTAACGAGTTTGAGCCGGACTCGAACCCCAGAGTTTGAGCCGGATTCGAACCCCTGAGTTCGAGGCTGACTCGAACCCCAGAGTTTAATCTGGACTCGAACCTCAGAGCTTGAACCGGATTCGAACCCCAGAGTTTGAGCCGGACTCGACCCCCAGAGTTTGAACCGAACTCGAACCTCAGAGTTTCAGCCGGACTCGAACCCCAGTCTGGCGTTCACCAGTCAGGGACGTTACCACATTGGTCACCACAACCCCTGCTCGTTTATTGTCAAATCCACATTATCGAAGCACTTAGAAAACAATGCATTTAGAGCCCAAGAACTGCATTCAGTCATCCATATTCCTTTTTATTTAATTAAAAAAATCCACCCAACAGGTTATGGGACTTGGAAGACGGTCGTTTATTGTCAAATCCACATTATTGAAGCACTTAGAAAACAATGCATTTAGAGCCCAAGAACTGCATTCATTTATCCATATTCCTTTTTGATGGAGTACCTGCAAGTATGATATGTTTTCCCATGGCAGGCAGGCGCCAACTGCCGCCAAGTGAGTGTGCGGATGGTGTGTCTTTTATCCTACCTTGACATCTAATACTTTTCATTTCATACATCTACCTATCAGGTTATGGGACTTGGAAGACCACAGGCCCTTAGCAACGACCGTCCTTAACGACGAAGCTCGTGCCGTGGCGTTCTCTCCAGACGGTCAACAGATTGCCGTTGGACTGAAGAAAGGGACCTTCCTTGTTCTTCTCGAGGAGTGAGTGGGGCAATATTGTTGTATTTGGAATAATTCTAAATCAAAATCATAGTAAATTTGCTGTATTTATTTTGAAATTTGATAATAATGTAGTTACTTGTCATTTTAGTATTCTGATAGTTCAATAACTACTTTTTGTTTAAGTTCATATTTCTGAAACATTTAGACCGCTATAGTAGTAAGGGTTGATTTATATTGTTTCAAAACTGAATTTAGTAATATTGTGTTTACTTGTCAAATGACAAGTAAACACAATATTACTAAATTCAGTTTTTTAATAGTTCAATAACTACTTTTTGTTGTAGTTCATTTTCCTGAAATATTTAGACTGCTACAGTAGTAAGGCATGAATTATAGTATTTCAAAACTGAATTTAGTAATATTGTGTTTACTTGTCATTTTAAAATTCTAATAGTTCAATAACTACTTTTGTTGAAGTTCATATTCCTGAAATATTGAGACTGCTACAGTAGTAAAGCTTGAGTTATAGTATTTCAAAATATATTTTATATATCCCACATCATAACAGTTATATGGAAATTCAAAATTTTTAATTATGGTACTACAGTATGTAAGTGCATAATGTATTCTCATAAAACAAACCCCCTCTGTACTAAGTAACCACTTTTAACGTCGTAAAGCAAATCATCTTTACTTAGAAGAACATTACAGTGCTTCAAGAATTAACAGTAACATCCCAAGCACAATATTATAACAACAAATGAGCATTAAACTGATAATAATCATACTTCGAATTCATTCATTGCCAGCGTTTAATTTTGATTTAAAATGGAACTTTATTTCCCATCAGCATCGTAAAAGTTTAAAATCCCTTTCAGGAACTTGGAAGAACAGCACCGCGTAACCGACAGAAAAGAAGTTCGACATGACCTCAAATATTCGCCTTGCGGTGCATATTTAGCAGTTGCTTCCAATGATAATTTTGTAAGTATTGTGTATTTTGTAAGTATCTATTAAATAATGAGTTCTTGTGTAAGGAATTATACCATTTAGATAAGAGAAAAATATAAGGGAAATTCCTATAGACACTACGTGACTAAATGTATATCTAAATATTGTGACACTGCATGACTAAAGTAATTTTTTCTTCTTTGCCTTCAGCTTTTCCCATTTCTATATTAGGTTACTGTTTCCTAATCAACTTTCTCTATCTTCCTCTTCCCTGTATATTTTGTTCTCTTAAACCGTTTTCCTTCATGTCATTCATTAATTTATCTTTCCACCCGAACTTTGTCCTTCCCCTCCTTCCTCTGCTCTCCACCTCCGTGTTCATAACCCCTTTTACATACGTGTTCATCTTCTCTTCTCATGACATGACCAAACCATTTCAGTCTTCTTTCCTGAGTTTTTGTTGAAACCTATAGTATTTAGATTAATTAATTCCGGATCTTATTTTATTTTTGTGACACCACACATTCACCTCATCTAGGCCACTTCCAGCATTCTTTCTTACTCTTTATTGGCCAAATCCCTGTCCCATACGGCATGGCTAACAAACTACGCCTTTATAAAACTTTATTTCAAATTGACTAAATTGATTTATACATCTCATAAATACTACGAAGCTAAAAGGACATTTATTATTATTATTATTATTACTATCCAAGCTACAACCCTAATTGGAAAAGCAAGATGCTATAAGCCCAGGGGCTCCAACAGGGAAAAATAGCCCAGTGAGGAAAGGAAATAAGGAAATAAATAACTGAAGAGAACAAATTAACAATAAATCATTCTAAAAAAAGTAATGTCAAAAGAGATATATCATATATAAACTATTAACAACGTCAACAACAAATATGTCATATATAAACTATAAAAAGACTCATGTCCGCCTGGTCAACAAAAAAGCATTTGCTCCAACTTTGAACTTTTGAAGTTCTACTGATTCAACAACCCGATTAGGAAGATCATTCCACAACTTGGTAACAGCTGGAATAAAACTTTCTAATGGTATTACCTTCGAGACATTGATTCCTAAATATTATTTTGAAGGTCGACATCTATGCAGTCGAAACAGGATACAAGAGAATCCAGATTCTCTCCGGAGCCTCATCTTTCATCACCCACCTCGATTGGTCGAGCAACTCGGACTACATCCAGATCAACTCGGGCGCCAGCGAGAGACTCATCTACAACGTGGCAGGTACAGTAAGACGTGTTCGTACTCTCTTCTCACGACATGACCAAACCATTTCAGTGTTTTTTCCTGAGCTTCTTCTGAAACCTCTAATACATGGATTAATCAATTCCGGATCTTATCTTTTTTAATGATACCATACATTCACCCCAGCATAAGCGGTAATTGATGGCCATTTAACTTTAAAGTAATAGGAAAGGCTTTCAAGCTTATTTTGAAGCTGTTAAGATGAACCCCGTGTTTGGTATATGTGAAGTGACAACAGTTGGAGAATGTGATGAAGCCAAAAAAATGGTAACTAGAGAGGCACGCAATAGAGTGCAGACCTCCGTCACAGTAGCTTATTTCTTGTTGGCGTGGATTTTCATACACTCAAATATGAACCAAGTTTGAAGCTTGTGACAACGATGTCCAAACTTATGGCTGATTACGCTCTTTACATACTTTACGATTAAAATTGTGGCCGCATGGTTAATTACCGGAATTTGACCTTTTACTTGACCTTGACCTTCGACCTTAACATGTGTTAATTGGCGTGAATTCTCATTCACTCAAATATGAACCAAATTTGAAGTCTCCGTGACAACGATGTCCAAACTTATGGTTGATTACGTGAATTGAACATTTTGCTTGACCTTGACCTTTGACCTTGACCTTCTAGAATGTAATAATTTTCAGCTTTTTACGTAACAGTCAGCCCTGCAAGTTTCATTACTCAACGATTAAAATTGTGGCAAGGAAGCTGTCTGTAAACAAACACATACACATAAAAACACAAACAGGTGGTAAAACATAACATCCTTCCAACTTCGTTGGCAGAGGTAATAAGGTCAGTAGAGGTGAAATGTTAAATCTATGTGTTTTGAAATTTTTTAGTCATGTAGATTATTATTAAATTATTAAAGGGATGGAAATACATTACATTTTATTCATAAAAGCCGAGCTATGAATTTAAACCTATAATAAATAGACATTTGAATTTCATCAAACCTGTTTTTCTTGAAAGAATTAAACCAATAAAAACAGAAAACAAAATTCCGGATAAGTTAAAATATCAGAAAATTTTTTCTAACCAATACATACATCTGAATGTGCTTTAAAAAAATTATATTCACAAACTATATATTGGAGGGTTAAAATAGTGTCACAATCACTATACTTAGAACAGTTTCGTGATGTGTACACATTAATAGTCATGTAGAAAGAATTGACGACGATACGTCTGTAGTGTATTGAAAATCAAAGCCTGTAATATTTAGGGAACTCTAGAGTGCGCGCAAGCTGAGATTGGAGTAATATATCGACTTATTACCTTTCGTGTAAAAGTATAAAGACATTAATATCGTAGATCTTTTGTATAACCTACGTGTCTTTTATTTTTTATCCATGTAATCTACCAATTTATTCCTACACTTTATTATTTATCTCAGACGAGAAAATAGTACCAATCTATTCCTCTTTTTCATTATTCAGTCGAGAAAATAGTACCAATTTATTCCTACTTTTCCTTATTCATCTCAGACGAGAATATAGTACCCTTTTATTCCTCTTTTTCCTTACTTAGACGAGAAAATAGTACCAATTTATTCCTCCTTTTCATTATTCAGACGAGAAAATAGTACCAATTTATTCCCCTTCATTATTCATCTATGACGAGAAAGCAGTCCCAATTTATTCCCCCACTTCATTATTCATCTCAGACGAGAAAATAGTACCAATTTATTCCTCCTTTTCCTTATTTAGACGAGAAAATAGTACCAATCTATTCCCCTTCATTATTCATCTCAGACAAGAAATCAGTACCAATTTATTCCCTCACTTCATTATTCATCTCAGACGAGAAAATTGTACCAATTTATTCCCCTTCATTATTCATCTATGACGAGAAAGCAGTCCCAATTTATTCCCCCACTTCATTATTCATCTCAGACGAGAAAATTGTACCATGTTATTCCTCCTTTTCCTTATTTAGACGAGGAAATAGTACCAATTTATTCCCATTCATTATTCATCTCAGACGAGAAAATTGTACTAATTTATTCCCCCACTTCATTACTTATCTCAGACGAGAAAATTGTGCCAATTTATTCCCCCACTTCATTATTCATCTCAGATGAGAAAATAGTACCAATTTATTCCCCTTCAATATTCATCTCAGAAGAGAAAATAGTACCAATTTATTCCCCTTCATTATTCATCTATGACGAGAAAGCAGTCCCAATTTATTCCCCCACTTCATTATCCATCCCAGACGAGAAAATAGTACCAATTTATTCCCACACTTTATTATTCATCTCAGACGAGAAAATAGTACCAATTTATTCCTACTTTCCATTATTCAGACGATAGAATAGTACCAATTTATTCCTACTTTTCATTGTTCAGACGAGAATATAGTACCAATTTATTCCTTCTTTTCATTATTCAGACGAGAAAATTTTACCAATTTATTCCTCCTTTTCATTATTCAGACGAGAAAATGGTACCAATTTATTCCCCTTCATTATTCATCTATGACGAGAAAGCAGTCCCAATTTATTCCTCCTTTTCATTATTCATCTCAGACGAGAAAATAGTACCAATCTATCCCTCCTTTTCCTTATTTAGACGAGGAAATTGTACCAATTTATTCCTCCTTTTCCTTATTTAGACGAGGAAATAGTACCATTTTATTCCCCCTTTTCATTATTCAGACGAGGAAATAGTACCAATTTATTCCTCCTTTTCCTTATTTAGACGAGGAAATAGTACCAATTTATTCCCCTTCATTATTCATCTCAGACGAAAAAATTGTACCATTTTATTCCTCCTTTTCCTTATTTAGACGAGGAAATAGTACCAATTTATTCCCCTTCATTATTCATCTCAGAAGAAAATAGTACCAATTTATTCCCACACTTTATTATTCATCTATGACGAGAAAGCAGTCCCAATTTATTCCCCCACTTCATTGTACCATTTTATTCCTCCTTTTCCTTATTTAGACGAGAAAATAGTACCAATTTATTCCCATTCATTATCCACCTCAGACGAGAAAATCGTGGACGAGAGCGACATCGCCGAAGTGGAGTGGTCTTCGTGGACTGGGGTCCTGGGCTCTCAGGTGGCGGGACTCTGGCACAAGTATTCGGACGTGTCAGACATAAACGCGGCCGACGCTAATTTCTACTTCAACTGCATCGTCACAGGAGACGATTATGGTCTTGTGAAGCTCTTCAGATTCCCTTGTCCAAAGAGAGGTTTGTTGTTTCTGTATTTGCTCTTTGTTTTTCGTATTAGAATATTGAATATTTTATTCATTATCATGGAAAATACTCTACCCCTAAGACAGTGGAAGATCATGGTACAGAGGCTATGGCACTACCCAAGACTAGAGAACAATGGTTTGATTTTAGAGTGTCCTTCTCCTAGTCACGATAACTTCAAGTCTTCCGACCCTTTCAGGTTCCAAATGCCAAAGCTTCGTTGGTCACAGCGAACACGTGACAAACGTCAGATGGACGAACGACTCGGAATTCGTGGTGTCAGTGGGAGGGGCAGACCACGCTGTTTTCCTGTGGAGGTTCAGGCCTAATCGGAAGAGGACTCCGAATACTAATAGAGGTACTGTTGCTCATAATTGTTGTGGGTTTTGTTCGTTGATACTTACATGATTATGTACATACATGCACATACACACACACACACATACACACACACACACACACACATATATATATATATATATATATATATATATGTATATATATATATATATATATATATATATATATATATATATATATATATACATACATATATACACATACACACACATATATATATATACATATATATATATATATATATATATATATATATATATATATATATATATATATACATATATATATATATATATATATACATATATATATATATATATATATATATTTATTTATATATACACATACATACATACATACATACATACATACATACATATATGTATATGTTTGTTTATATATGCATTTATATGTCTTACTTATAACTGTAATCTAACATTTTAACATGTTTCTTCAAAAAGGCCCATAAAAAACACAAAGGAAATATAAACAAATCCCTATATTTCGACCAATACACATTGACCCTCTTCAAAGTGTAGAGTAAAAATCCTTCCAGCACTTAAAAACAACCTTAGAACAATTGGAAACACCCAGTTTGCTTTCATATATAAACCGTCACTGTCCACTCTATTCCTCATTTTTACT
>NC_090759.1:77697985-77700485 GCF_036898095.1 Palaemon carinicauda
GACAGTCTGTGAATATAAAGTGGTGTCAAAATTGAAAATTTCATTTCTATTTTATGAAATAATACGTAATTGCTCTTTGTTATCTTAAACCAGTTGGCAATACACTTCATGATCTTCATTGAAGATTTATAGGTCGCTCATGAATGGCAGAAGCAAGGGACAATGACACTGCCCTATCAAGCAGGACAATGCCTTAGAGACTGTATTTTTTTTTTTTAAATATACAACGTATATGACTGTGGATATCAGTACCCAAGATGGTTAGACACAGCATGGTGTTTTATTCAATTTATTTTCAGATTTATTAACCGATTGATGTATCACCAACTTAAGATTTTGGTTTCTTCCTTTTTTCCACCAACAGGTACAGAGCCCACGAATGCCGGGATAATGCCCACTGGCTAAAGGACGACCTTGTGGTGTATCACATAGCCGCTGTAGGTGTGGTCCTTGACCCAAAAACGAAGACTCAGAGTCATTATCTGCATCATACTGATGATATCATGTGTCTTGCTGTTCATCCTGAGGGGAGATTGGTAGCTACAGGACAGGTATGTGATTTATGCTGTTCTTTTTCTGTTTCTCTGTGCAAATTCCATCACTGTTCTATCTGTAGCCTAGCTCTTAATTCGCTTATGTTTTAAGGCTCCAAGTCTGATGGTTTTGTAGACTTAAATAAACAAGAACCAAGAACAAATAGTAAATTTGGTGAAAGGGCTTTTAGCTATTGTGCGCCTAGACATTATAATAAACTGCCAACTGAAATGAAGGACCTAAAGGGAGCAATTGAATTTAAGAAGAAACTAAAGACATTACTTTTCACAAGATCATATGATTTGGAAGATGCTACAATCAAAGAATTGTATAAGTTAAAATGAAAATGTTTCGTTAGATGATTAATATGGACCCGCCCGAGAAGTAGTTCACTCGACTTCAGTGGAGGGTTGGATTTAAACCCAAAACAAGTAAGCAACAAGTAAGACAGGTGCACAATATACCATCGCCATCTGTTGCCAACGCTCCTTACTAAAGTGGGCAAATGGTCACAAAATTCGACAAAGTTTCCGTTTTCTTTAAGAAGTAGCATTTTTTATCATTTCCACAATAGCGATCTCTTATTAAAAGATTGTGTATTGCATCACATTATTTACTAAATGTATGTTTCTTGATTTTATTATCGGCTATTTTCTTTTGCGTTTTGTTAGGCTACTTCCATCGTAAATAGGAACTTTATTTAAGATTTTATGTCTTATTTCAGGTTATAGTCATATTTTCGTTTTTCAATTTGACATACTACTATGTCAACCAGGACCCATACAGTGATGTCAACATTGACTCTCCATTCCTTTGGATCTTCTGTAATATCTCTGTAGTTATACAGTTAATTCTAATAGTCAGGCCTTCTCCATTACGAGGCTCAATACTGCACAGTATTCTAAAAGTTTTATTCCAGCTGTGACCGAGTTGTGGAATGATTCTCCTAGTTGAATCAATAGAACTTCAAAAGTTCAAACTCGCAGCAAATGTTTTTATGTTGAACAGGCTGACATGAGTTTTTTTTTTTTTTATAGTTTATGTATGAAATATCTGTTTTAATGTTGTTAATGTTTTTAGAATATTTTATTTTAATTTTTCATTACTTTTTATATCGTTTATTTATTTCCTTATTTCCTTTCCTCACTGGGCTATTTTTCCCTGTTGGAACCCTTGGGCTTATAACATCTTGCTTTCCCAACTAGGTTTGTAGCTTTTTTTTACATCGTTTATTTATTTCCTTATTTCCTTTCCTCACTGGGCTATTTTTCCCTGTTGGAACCCTTGGGCTTATAACATCTTGCTTTCCCAACTAGGGTTGTAGCTTAGCTAATAATAATAATAATAATAATAATAATAATAATAATAATAATAATAATAATAATAATAATAATAATAGCACCATTTCCATAACGGCCGTATATCCTCTTCTCTCCAGATTGGCCGAGACGCCGTGGTCCACGTGTGGGACGGGATGGACCAGAGAATAATGTCCCTGCTGAAGAATGGTCACTCGAAGGGCATCTCCAGCGTCGCCTTCAGCGGCGACGGCGAAAGGGTGGCGTCCCTGGGCATGGATGATCATCACACATTGGTCTTGTGGAACTGGAAGAAGGGATACAAGCTCGCATCGGCCAGGTACTGGAATTGTTCTTTTTATTCTTTGATAGTGTACGCGACCCGTCATAATTATTATTATTATTATTATTATTTGCTAAGCTGCAACCCTAGTTGGAAAAGCAGGATGCTATAAGCCCAGGGGCTCCAACAGGGAAAACAGCCCAGTAAGGAAAGGAAACAAGGAAAAAAAATTAATTGTTTTAAGAACAGCAACAATATTAAAATAAATATTTCTTATATAAACTATAAAAACTTTAACAAAACAAGAGGAGGAGAAACAAGAGAGAACAGTGTGCCCGAGTGTACCCTCAAGCAAGAGAACTCTAACCCAAGGCAGTGAAAGACC
>NC_090759.1:77705485-77820485 GCF_036898095.1 Palaemon carinicauda
AGCCATTTTCCATTCTCTCAACATGGCCAAACCACCTCAACACATTCATATCCACTCTAGCCGCTAACTCATTTCTTACACCCGTTCTCACCCTCACCACTTCGTTCCTAACCCTATCTACTCGAGATACACCAGCCATACTCCTCAGACACTTCATCTCAAACACATTCAATTTCTGTCTCTCCATCACTTTCATTCCCCACAACTCCGATCCATACATCACAGTTGGTACAATCACTTTCTCATATAGAACTCTCTTTACATTCATGCCCAATCCTCTATTTTTTACTACTCCCTTAACTGCCCCCAACACTTTGCAACCTTCATTCACTCTCTGACGTACATCTGCTTCCACTCCACCATTTGCTGCAACAACAGACCCCAAGTACTTAAACTGATCCACCTCCTCAAGTAACTCTCCATTCAACATGACATTCAACCTTGCACCACCTTCCCTTCTCGTACATCTCATAACCTTACTCTTACCCACATTAACTCTCAACTTCCTTCTCTCACACACCCTTCCAAATTCTGTCACTAGTCGGTCAAGCTTCTCTTCTGTGTCTGCTACCAGTACAGTATCATCCGCAAACAACAACTGATTTACCTCCCATTCATGATCATTCTCGCCTAACAGTTTTAATCCTCGTCCAAGCACTCTAGCATTCACCTCTCTCACCACTCCATCAACATACAAGTTAAACAACCAGGGCGACATCACACATCCCTGTCTCAGCCCCACTCTCACCGGAAACCAATCGCTCACCTCCTTTCCTATTCTAACACATGCTTTACTACCTGTGTAGAAACTTTTCACTGCTTGCAACAACCTTCCACCAACTCCATATAACCTCATCACATTCCACATTGCTTCCCTATCAACTCTATCATATGCTTTCTCCAGATCCATAAACGCAACATACACCTCCTTACCTTTTGCTAAATATTTCTCGCATATCTGCCTAACTGTAAAAATCTGATTCATACAACCCCTACCTCTTCTAAAACCACCCTGTACTTCCAAGATTGCATTCTCTGTTTTATCCTTAATCCTATTAATCAGTATTCTACCATACACTTTTCCAACTACACTCAACAAACTAATACCTCTTGAATTACAACACTCATGCACATCTCCCTTACCCTTATATAGTGGTACAATACATGCACAGACCCAATCTACTGGTACCATTGACAACACAAAACACACATTAAACAATCTCACCAACCATTCAAGTACAGTCACACCCCCTTCCTTCAACATCTCAGCTTTCACACCATCCATACCCGATGCTTTTCCTACTCTTGTTTCATCTAGTGCTCTCCTCACTTCCTCTATTGTAATCTCTCTCTCATTCTCATCTCCCATCACTGGCACCTCAACACCTGGAACCGCAATTATATCTGCCTCCCTATCATCCTCAACATTCAGCAAACTTTCAAAATATTCCGCCCACCTTTTCCTTGCCTCCTCTCCTTTTAACAACCTTCCATTTCCATCTTTCACTGTCTCTTCAATTCTTGCGCCGGCCTTCCTTACTCTCTTCACTTCTTTCCAAAACTTCTTCTTATTCTCTTCATATGACTGACCCAGTCCCTGACCCCACCTCAGGTCACCTGCCCTCTTTGCCTCACGTACCTTGCGCTTTACTTCCACCTTTTTCTCTCTATATTTTTCATACTTCTCTATACTATTACTCTGCAGCCATTCTTCAAAAGCCCTCTTTTTCTCTTCCACTTTTACCTTCACTCCTTCATTCCACCATTCACTGCCCTTCCTCATGCTGCCTCCAACAACCTTCTTGCCACATACATCACTTGCAATCCCAACAAAATTTTCTTTTGCTAACTTCCACTCCTCCTCTAAATTACCAGTTTCTCTTACTCTCACCTCGTCATATGCCATTTTCAACCTTTCCTGATATTTACTTTTTACCCCCGGTTTTATTAGCTCTTCAACCCTCACTAGCTCCCTTTTACATCCACCTACTCTATTCCCCCACTCTTTTGCTACAACTAATTTTCCTTCCACCAAAAAATGATCAGACATACCGTTAGCCATACCCCTAAACACGTGCACGTCTTTCAATCTTCCAAACATTCTTTTAGTTATCAACACATAATCCATTAATGCCCTTTCTACTACTCTTCCATTTGCCACTCTTACCCATGTATACTTATTTTTATCTTTCTTTTTAAAAAAGCTAGCACTTATTACCATCTCTTGTTCAACACACATATCTACCAGTCTCTCACCACTCTCATTTTCACCTGGTACGCCATATTTCCCAATGACACCTTCTACCTCTCCAGCACCCACTCTAGCATTTAAGTCACCCATAACAACTACTTTAAGTCACCCATAACAACTATATATATATATATATATATATATATATATATATATATATATATATATATATATATATATATATATATATGTATTTATTGCGCTTTATTATATAAGGGAGATTTGAGTGCAAAAGTATTTTCTGATCCAGTGTTTTTTAATATTGATTTATGTTTAATTGCCATTACTCCTGTTTCAGTTTCGATAGCTTCTTTTAAAAATTGTTACCTAAAGAAAGTTTTTTTTTCCAGCGACGTCTGTTAACTGATTTAACTTCTGATTTTTTTATATATAATTTTTTTATTAAGTTAGGGTTGCATTTGGTCATTTTATTGTGATTTATTTCATTGATAATTAAATAGAAGTGTATACTTATAAGAACACACGTACATACGTTCTCCATATGGTCGTTTTAATCGGATAAGTTAGACAACGGTGTATCCAGTCAGTTCTTGGAGAGGTTACCAAGAGAGAGAGAGAGAGAGAGAGAGAGAGAGAGAGAGAGAGAGAGAGAGAGAGAGAGAGAGAGAGACGCATCCGCCACATATACAGTCCTTTGGCATAGCTACCTCGCTTAGTAAATGGTTACCCGAAGCCAGGAGAGTATAAACACTAACAATAGGAATAAGATCATAAGTAGAATTGATATTATGTAAATATTTAGCTGATGCAAATGTATACCATGTAGGCCTATACCGTGCTTCTAATTTAAGATATCCAGTATTTAATGGACACATAAATCCAGAAGTGTTACTTACTTTTACGGGTTTATTTCTCGCTCTCCATCAGACACTAAAGGTCTGTTCAGGCGGGCCTTAGTGTGTGAAATAATCATTTCTTTCCAGTTAATATTTTGCTCTGTATCATTATCAGTTATTTCGCTAGCATTTGTATTCAGGCTTAATATTTTTCAGGTCACTATTATAACACTTTCTAAAAAGATAAGTCTTCAGGTTTTTCTTGAAAGCTGCCACATTATTGCTATTCTTGACATCGAGTGGAAGGTCGTTAAAGAGTCTCGGTGCAGCATAACTGAACGTTCTTCCTCCTATTTTGTTGATTGCATTGAGAGCTAAAAAAGATTTTTTTTTTCTTTGCAGAGGATATAATGACAAGGTCTTCGGCATTCGATTCAGCCCCACCAATAGCAACCGCCTATTATCCTACGGGGCAAAACACATCAAACTATGGAACCAAGCTGGCGGAGGTCTGACGTACCGCCAGGTGGCAATGGGCTCCAAATTCAAACAGGTAGAATTTAATCCCCTTTTTCAGCCACGTATATCTTTTGATATCAAATTTAATCCCCTTTTTCAGCCACGTATATCTTTTGATATCAAATTTAATCCCCCTTTTCAGCCACGTATAACTTTTGATTTCGAATTTAATCCCCTTTTTCAGCCACGTATATCTTTTGATATCGAATTTAATCCCCTTTTTCAGCCACGTATATCTTTTGATATCGAATTTAATCAACCTTGTGAATGAACCACTTACCATAATAAAATACATTTATTTATATACAGTAAATACGATATTGAAAATTGTTTTGGCTCATAATTTGAACGTATTGCTGTAGTAACAAAATTACCATATTATCATCATCAGCAGCCATTAGCCTACTAGTACACTGTAGAACAAAGGTCTTAGACATATCCTTCCACTCACGTCTATTTATGGTCTCTATGCCAGTTTATATCCGCTAATTTTCTTAGTTCATCAATCCATCGTTTTCTCTTCCTTCGCCTGCTTCTTTTGCAATCTCTAGGGAGCCATTCTGTTATTCTAAATGTCCATCTATTATCTGCCATTCTCATTATATGTCCTGCCCATGTCCATTTCTTTTTCTTACATGTCAAAATGTCCTCTACTTTAGTTTGCGCTCGTATCCATCCTGTTCTTTTTATGTTTCCCTGTGCAAATTCCATGACTGTTCTATCTGTAGCCTAGCTCTTAATTCGCTTATGTTCTAAGGGTCCAAGTTTCTGATGCATAATGCCGGTAGGACCATTTGATTAAGTAGTTTTGTTTTTAGAGAAAGGGCCATTTTACTTTAAATAATTCAGTTTGGTCACCAAAAGCTATCAATCCATTGCTTATCTTTTTTTTTTGGTCTCATGTCCAATGGAAGTGTGTATATATATATATATATATATATATATATATATATATATATATATATATATATATATATATATATATATATATATATATATATATATATATATATATATATATATATATAAAACGTAGTTCTTATTAATGAAACATAGGAGGAACTGCAAAACATGGAAGATTTGAATGGAGAGAGAGAGAGAGAGAGAGAGAGAGAGAGAGAGAGAGAGAGAGAGAGAGAGAGAGAGAGAGAGAGAGAGAGCAGAAATTAAATGTAGAACTTAAAATTAATATCAATTAAGTAAGGTAATGTTCAATGAAAATGCTGAGACCACAAATAATGGTTATAATATAGACGAATCTCTAGAGACTGTTAATGAATGTACGCATTTAGGACAGATAGACATTAAAATGTTTCTGATGGTTTTGGAGACTTAGGTTCAGTAAACAAGTAGCGGACGACAGGTCCACTTGTTTTATATAGGTACTCTATGGTACACTGTATACCAACGCCATCTGTTGTCAACGCTTCCCACTAAAGTGGTTAAATGCTCCCAAAATTCGACATAAATTCCCTGTCTTCCTCTACCATCCTTGGTACACTACTGTGTTGTAGGCTTGTTCGCTTTGGTATTGCAGTTGTATTTGTTGCGTTCGCAATATATTTTTACATCTGCAAATCAATATTCTGATCAACTATGGGAATTTAATCTGCTGTGTTTATCATTGGTTGAACAACTTAGTCACCCCAGTCAAGATGATGATTTTATCGATGGTGGTAGTTAAGTTAATTAGGAACTTGGGTAAGGATTAAAATGAACCCACTACCCAGCCCGGTGAACATTACTATATAATCCTTGTTCAATTTTGCTAGACAGATTAGGATGTAAAGTAGGATAATAATTGGATGTGGGTGAGAAGTTGTGAACTCGAAACTCAAAATAAGAACATTTTTATTTGGCCTGCAGAACATTGAGAATGTATGACTTAAATATGTGTTATTTACTGTAAACATGGAAACCTGACCTGGCTAACCAATGCTGATCAAGATTGAATATTCCTAACTAAAGGTAGTTATGGGCACAACATTAAGGTAACTCTCTAGTGTTAGTATCATTGTATTTCAGGATTGAACATTAGGTCTTAACAATGGTAGATTATGTAGGCTGTTACTGTATATTACATTAGCCTTCATTAGGTTAGGATAATGTACTTTTTTATTGGAATTATTGTAGTTACGGTCGGGGAAAACTTTCCTAGATAAAACCAACTTTGCCATATGGAAAAATTCCCGTTTCCTTCGAAAAAGGTAAATTTGTGTTTACAGTCGGGGAAACATTTTGAACAGAAAATATTTGTATTCCTGTAGCATATAATGTGATCTTACTGATTTTGACCTTCATTTCAATCTCAAGCAAACAGAACAACCAGTTTAACTTCGTTCGACTACAGTAATACCAAAAAGTCTACATCTGGAACTTTGGATTAAAATATTAATGGTTAATATAAACACTAATATCACTAGGATTCACGATGAAATATATATTCATAATATGTCATTACTTTTTTTTCTCTAGAATCACTTGTATAGCATAAATCCTGTCACAAACGAAAATCTTCTCATCAAAAAGAATATTTTTAATTTCTTATTATCTCTTGTTTTTATAACTGAGCCACCTTTGCAATTATCATCAAAATGGCCAATCAACATCATTATCACATCATCTCATGACTATTTCATTGTTTAGGCCAATAACATACCTTCTTTGTGGTACAATTTATTCTTATTCATTTTATTACAATGTAAATTATTTCATGCCCATGTCGTGGTAGGATGTTACAGGGCCTCTATTTTCAAACATTCCAAGTATACTGTCATTATTATTTGTTTTTAACTTATAAAAAAAATACTGATTAATTACTGTGTACAATAGTCTTGAATTGTGTTTGGTGCCCAAACTGATAGGCCTATTCACTATGTTTTATGGGGAAAACATTATGTATGGAGGAACCAACAAGAAATTTTATATTTCAGAGACACCAAGATACAGCAACATTATTCCAACTGTTTCTAACTAAAAAAGGTTTTTTGAGCCACGGAATATATTCCCTATCATTAATGACACCTGACACCACAATTGAGATGATTGTAATGTAGTGGATATCCTTGGATTCACACCGTTCAGCAATAAGACTAAAAACTTGGGTAAAGGAAAGGACACGGTGTCCTAATGGGGGAGCGCAGGGAGCATAGCCCCTAAATTTAAGAGTATAGCTTCCTTACTTAGGTTAGGTGGGAATCTTTAGGTTAGGTGGTATTCTTGTTTGTTTCCCTGGTAAAATAACATTTTTAGGGATGCAAATACTTATAGAATTGCAAATGGTGTTTAGGTCATAATGCTAAGGAAAAATGGAAAATTGCAAAAGATTATTTTAAAGGGGAAAACTTTGTTTGCGATGTTAGTTCCGGATGAGAGATTTTTCTCAGTCCCTACTCACTGAGATTTCATTGATGGAGGTGAAGAGAATATCCTTCTGTGTGTTACTAGACCTTGAAGCATTACCTGGATCGGAATTCGCACTTGGGCTCGAGTGTCTGCAAAATTTGTTTTTAGTATCCTACTGGTCGTTATAAGGAGGAGAGGGCCAAAAATACTGTGTCCTTCTGGCTTCATAAAAAAGCAGCCATATGGATTGTCTGGCCTGGTGACTTGGCGAGGTCAACCTGCCTCCGAACTTTCATCTGTTCTCGTGTGTGTTGTTGTCAGGCTCATGACTTCTGGCCAGGGGTAAACTTTTTTTTCATTGAGCAATGATGTCATCTGTCAACCTACTGTCAATACTGTATGTTGACGAAACTTACAAAGGATTAAAGATAGAAAGAAACTAAAAATTGCGTTAGAAAGCTGAATACATTTTTTTCAATATTAATCTTACCCGGTGATCATGTAGCTGCAGCTCTGCTGCCCGACAGAAAAAACCTACGGGCGGGATACGCCAGCGATCGCTATACAGGTGGGGGTGTACAACAACAGCGCCATCTGTCGAGTAGGTACTCAGGTACTTCTTGTCAACAAGAACCAATTTTCTCTCTGTCGTGCCACCGGCAAGACCTACTTGATACGCTGTTGTTTCTGGAGTTGATTTTCACACTATTTGGTGATGTATTCTCTCTAGTTATTAGCTTTCGCTGTACAGGAGTTATCATCAATACCTTATCAAGCTTTATTGATTAGATTTTGGATTATTTGTTGACGACTTGGATAGATTTTGGATCCCCCCCTTTGACTAATTCAAGATGTCTGACCCTACTCAAGTCCCCAAGTACAGGCAGTGTAGCGCTAGGGACTGTTCTAGGCGTCTTCCGAAGGCCTCTATCGATCCTCACACCGTTTGTTCCAATTGTAGGGGTAAAGCCTGTCAATTGGAAGATCGATGTGAGGAATGCGCTGGGCTTTCGGAATTCGATTTTCAAGAATTCCTTAAGAATGCACGTAGGCTAGAGAAGGATAGGATCAGGAGGAGTTCTTCTCGCTCTTTTGATTTTTCCTCTCCCCATGCCCCTCAACCTATTCCTTCCCCTGTAGTGGTTACACCCGACCCTTCTACTAGCTCTCAGCAACCCTCGATGGCGGACATGATGCGTGCCATTCAGGCTCTTGGTGACCGAGTTGAGT
Organism: Palaemon carinicauda; assembly: GCF_036898095.1. Classification (NCBI taxonomy): domain Eukaryota; kingdom Metazoa; phylum Arthropoda; class Malacostraca; order Decapoda; family Palaemonidae; genus Palaemon; species Palaemon carinicauda. Next base: position 77,713,628 of record NC_090759.1, read on the forward strand.
CATTAGCGAATGACCGCAATCAACTCTTAGCCGACGTCAAAGAGTTGAAGGAGAAAAGTGCAGTGGGAAGTGTAGTGAGTGCAAGTGCTGTGAAAAGTGTCAGTGTTACGCATGAGGGTGCATCTGTTCGTGCCAGTCGTCCTCCCAGTCCGGGACCTCTTGCAAGCTCCCAAGCCCAGGGGAGAAGCAATGTCGAAGGACCAAAGGGTTCGACAGGCCTTGATCAGCGTACAGATGTACCCTCAGTGGTTGCGGACGTATCTTGCAGAGATCGTCCCACCCACAAACAGACGAGTGAGCCCATTCATTCCTCGTCTGCGGAAGTAGTTTCTCGTCAGAAACGCTGAACCAAGGTCTCATGACCTCTCAAGCGCAAGGTCCCTTCCGAGCGAGTCCAACGGCCCAGGTGTAGCCACTGGGTCAGTTCGGACTCGCCGCAGTCTTCCGAAGACTGCACACCTCCCAAGAGAGGTAGAGTGGTTCCGCAGCAGGCAATAACTCCGTCTGTTGCTGCACCGACCGCTGTAGACCCCAAGTGGTCTTTGCTGCAGTCTATGCAGACTCAGCTAGCTTCCTTCATGCAGGAGTATCGTGCTGAGAAGGTTGAAGCTGCACACGTTAACCCACAACCTGCCACGGTTGTGCGCTCAGCTGACACTGCGGCTGCCTGCTCCCACACTCCGGCTGTGAGAGCTCCACCACCGATGCGCAGTCGACCCTGCCAGACGCATGTTGACGTTAGCCGACATGCGGCACCCTCCGTTGACATGCGTGAGCTACCGCATCAGCAGTGGGAAGGTGCTGTCAAGCTGCCGTGTTTTGACGCAATGCGGCAGTCTCCGCAACCCACGGCAGTCCCCACCACGCACCACCACTCCGCTTTTGTTGTTGCCAGCTCTCAGACTGACCAGCAGCGGCATTATGTTGGATCCAGTGCAGCTACGCATGCACCCGTGCTGCCGGATTCAGCCGTTCAGCTTTCTTCTCCTCCTTTGCCGCTTCCTCCTCAGCATTCGGATGAAGGAATCTCTGATGACGACGAAGCTGCTCATTTGGACGATCAACACTCTGACATAGATGAACCCAAGACTACGCCTCCCGCCTTAGACTTTAGGAAAGTCCTTGCTCTGTTTAGGGAGTTGTATCCGGACCAGTTCGTGTCTGCAGCCTCACGCTCACCTCCCTCTGAGTTTGCTTTAGGCATGCAGTCAACAGCTCCTGCCTTTACGAAGCTCGTACTCGCGCGCTCATCCAAGAGAGCTTTAAGGGTACTGGGAGAGTGGTTGCAGGCCAAGAAGCAACTTGGGAAGACGTCCTTCATCTTTCCCCCCACCAAGCTTGCTTCCAAATCTAGCGTCTGGTATGCCATGGGAGAAGATCTCGGCTTGGGAGTTCCTGCCTCTGCCCAGGGCGACTTCTCAAGTCTGGTAGACTCTCCCCGCAGACTGGCTATGAGACGCTCCAAGATTTGCTGGACCTTTTCGGACATGGACCATCTTTTAAAGGGAGTTTTCCGTGCGTTTGTGATCTTCAACTTCTTGGACTGGTGTTTGGGAGCGTTGAGCAGAAAGACCTCCCCTTCGGATAAGGACTCTGCCATGCTCATCATGTCATGCATGGACAAGGCCATTCGGGATGGATCTGGCGAGCTTGCGGCTTCTTTCGTGTCTGGAGTTCTTAAGAAGCGAGATCACCTTTGCTCCTTCTTGTCGGCGGGGATCACACCATGTCAGAAGTCAGAGCTGATGTTTGCTCCGCTATCCAAGTGTCTCTTTCCTGAAGAGCTGATCAAGGGGATTGCCGCCTCGTTGATCCAGAAAGACACCCATGACCTGGTGGCGTCATCCGCACGTAAAGTCACAGCTTTACTTTCCGTGCCTAGACCTAGGATGGACACACCAGCGTCTAGGTTCATTCCGCCCTTTCGTGGCAGAACCTCCAGCAGAGGAGGTACCCGTGCCGATAGTCAACGTGGCAAAAAGAAGAAGGGTTCCAAGTCCTCAAAAGGCAGAGTCTGACTACCTTCTTCTCCAGACAGCAGTGGGAGCCAGGCTCAAGAACTACTGGCAGGCCTGGGAGAACAGGGGTGCAGACGCACAGTCTGTGAAGTTACTCAGAGAGGGGTACAGGATTCCATTCTTGCGCAAGCCCCCTCTAGCAACAACTCCCATCGACCTCTCTCCCAGGTACAGAGAGGAGGACAAGAGGCTAGCTTTACAGCAAGAGGTGTCTCTCTTGCTACAAAAGGGAGCGGTAGTCATAGTCCGGGACCATCAATCCCCGGGCTTCTACAACCGTCTCTTCTTAGTAGCGAAGAAGACAGGAGGGTGGAGACCGGTGCTGGACGTCAGTGCTCTAAATGTCTTTGTCACCAAGCAGACGTTCACCATGGAGACGACGAAGTCGGTGCTAGCATCGGTCAGGAAGGAAGACTGGATGGTCTCGTTAGACCTAAAGGACGCGTACTTTCACGTCCCCATCCACCCAGACTCCCAACCTTTCCTAAGGTTCGTCTTTGGGAAGGTGGTTTACCAGTTCCAAGCCCTGTGCTTTGGCCTAAGCACGGCACCTCTAGTGTTTACCAAACTGATGAGGAATATTGCCAAATTCCTGCATTTGGCAGACATCAGAGCCTCCCTCTATTTGGACGACTGGCTTTTAAGAGCTGCGTCAAGTCGTCGCTGTCTGGAGAATCTCAAATGGACTATGGATCTGACCAAGGAATTGGGTCTCCTGGTCAATATAGAAAAGTCCCAACTCGTCCCATCCCAAACTATAGTCTATCTAGGTATGGAGATTCAGAGTCAAGCTTTTCGGGCTTTTCCGTCGGCCCCCAGAATCAGTCAAGCCCAAGAATGCATCCAGAGCATGCTGAAAAGGAACCGATGTTCAGTCAGAAAGTGGATGAGTCTAATAGGGACGCTTTCATTGTTGGACCAGTTCATCGCGTTAGGGAGACTCCACCTCCGACCCCTTCAGTATCACCTAGCTGCTCACTGGAGAAAGGACATGACGCTAGAAGCGGTCTCAGTTCCTATATCCGAAGAGATGAAGTCTGCACTGACTTGGTGGAAGAACAGCATTCTTCTCAAGGAAGGTCTACCTCTGGCTGTTCAGACCCCCGACCACCTTCTCTTCTCGGACGCATCGGACACGGGCTGGGGTGCGACACTGGACGGTCGGGAATGCTCGGGCACGTGGAATCCGGATCAAAGAGCACTACACATCAACTGCAAGGAGCTACTGGCAGTTCATCTGGCCTTGAGAAGCTTCAAGTCCCTACTTCTAGGCAAGGTGGTGGAGGTGAACTCCGACAACACTACAGCCTTGGCGTACATCTCCAAGCAAGGAGGGACTCATTCGAGGACGTTGTTCGAGATCGCAAGGGACCTCCTCACCTGGTCAAGAGATCGAAAGATATCGCTTGTAACGAGGTTCATTCAAGGCGACATGAACGTCATGGCAGACCGCCTCAGCCGGAAGGGTCAGATCATCCCTACAGAATGGACCCTTCACAAGATTGTTTGCAACAGACTATGGGCCCTGTGGGGTCAGCCCACCATAGATCTGTTCGCTACCTCGATGACCAAGAGGCTCCCAAATTATTGCTCACCGATTCCGGACCCAGCAGCAGTTCACGTAGATGCCTTTCTTCTGGATTGGTCCCATCTAGACCTTTATGCGTTCCCCCCGTTCAAGATTGTCAACAAGGTACTGCAGAAGTTCGCCTCTCACGAAGGGACAAGGTTGACGTTGGTTGCTCCCCTCTGGCCCGCGAGAGACTGGTTCACCGAGGTACTGCAATGGCTAGTAGACGTTCCCAGGACTCTTCCTCTAAGAGTGGACCTTCTGCGTCAGCCGCACGTAAAGAAGGTACACCCAAGCCTCCACGCTCTTCGTCTGACTGCCTTCAGACTATCGAAAGACTCTCAAGAGCTAGAGGCTTTTCGAAGGAGGCAGCCAGAGCGATTGCCAGAGCAAGGAGGACATCCACTCTCAAGGTCTACCAGTCAAAATGGGAAGTCTTCCGAAGCTGGTGCAAGGCCAATTCAGTATCCTCAACCAGTACCTCTGTAACGCAGATAGCTGACTTCCTTTTACACCTAAGGAATGTAAGATCCCTATCAGCTCCTACGATCAAAGGTTACAGAAGCATGTTGGCAGCAGTCTTCCGCCACAGAGGCTTAGATCTTTCCACCAACAAAGATCTACAAGACCTCCTTAAGTCTTTTGAGACCTCAAAGGAGCGTCGGTTAGCCACACCAGGTTGGAACTTAGACGTGGTGTTAAGGTTCCTGATGTCAGCAAGGTTCGAACCGCTTCAATCAGCCTCTTTTAAAGATCTCACTTTGAAGACTCTTTTCCTCGTTTGCTTAGCAACAGCTAAAAGAGTCAGTGAGATACACGCCTTCAGCAGGAACATAGGATTTACATCTGAAACGGCTACATGTTCCTTACAGCTTGGTTTTTTAGCTAAAAACGAGCTCCCTTCTCGTCCTTGGCCCAAATCGTTCGAGATTCCAAGTCTGTCCAGTTTGGTTGGAAACGAACAAGAGAGAGTACTATGCCCAGTAAGAGCTCTTAAGTACTATTTAAGACGTACGAAGCCATTACGAGGACAATCAGAAGCTTTATGGTGTTCTATTAAGAGACCTGCTTTACCGATGTCGAAGAACGCAGTCTCTTATTACATCAGACTTTTGATTAGAGAAGCCCATTCTCATCTGAATGAGGAAGACCATGCTTTGCTGAAGGTAAGGACACATGAAGTTAGAGCTGTCGCTACTTCAGTGGCCTTCAAACAAAACAGATCTCTGCAGAGTGTAATGGATGCAACCTATTGGAGAAGCAAGTCAGTGTTCGCATCATTTTACCTTAAAGATGTCCAGTCTCTTTACGAGAACTGCTACACCCTGGGACCATTCGTAGCAGCGAGTGCAGTAGTAGGTGAGGGCTCAACCACTACATTCCCATAATCCCATAACCTTTTTTAATCTTTCTCTTGAAATGCTTTTTATTGTTGTTTTTGGGTTGTACGGAAGGCTAAGAAGCCTTTCGCATCCGGGTTGATTTGGCGGGTGGTCAAATTCTTTCTTGAGAAGCGCCGAGATTAGAGGTTGTGATGAGGTCCTTTAGTATGGGTTGCAGCCCTTCATACTTCAGCACCTAGGAGTCGCTCAGCATCCTAAGAGGATCGCTAGGCTCAGTAAGGAAGACGTACTTAAAAAGGCAGTGTAATTGTTCAAGTCGACTTCCTTACCAGGTACTTATTTATTTTATGTTTGTTATTTGGAATAACTGCTAAAATGAAATACGCGATACTTAGCTTCTATTGTTAACATGTATGCTGGTATCCACCCACCCCCCTGGGTGTGAATCAGCTACATGATCACCGGGTAAGATTAATATTGAAAAATGTTATTTTCCTTAGTAAAATAAATTTTTGAATATACTTACCCGGTGATCATGAATTAAAGGACCCTCCCTTCCTCCCCATAGAGACCCAGTGGACCGAGGAGAAAATTGGTTCTTGTTGACAAGAAGTACCTGAGTACCTACTCGACAGATGGCGCTGTTGTTGTACACCCCCACCTGTATAGCGATCGCTGGCGTATCCCGCCCGTAGGTTTTTTCTGTCGGGCAGCAGAGCTGCAGCTACATGATCACCGGGTAAGTATATTCAAAAATTTATTTTACTAAGGAAAATAACATTTTATATAGCATTTATCGGTCTATGGATGGATTATACCAATGTGTGTCATCGGATCACTAGGTGCTTAATTGACACTGCGTCAATGACACCATGATATATTATAATCAATCAATCACTACCAGGTCATGACCTATCAGCTTTGATGTCTCTATACTGTACTGAGATATATGGGAAGTTTTAGGAGTCATACTTTCTTTGCTCATTTCAGTAATTGGGTAAGAAGGCATTAATGGGTGGAGGCAAACCCATGACAGTTAGTTCAAAGGGTGTATCTCCCACCTGAGGAGTGATTCTCTTAAATAAAAGACAAAGGTTTGCATGCTGTAGAAACAAAACAAATTTTATTTAATTTTGATTTTTCCTTTATACACAAAGCAGTGTCTTTTATTATCCCACTTCAACCTCTCCACCATAGTCCTGATGCATATGTGACATTAGTTGGGTAGCTATGTCCATCTCCCTTACTGCTTAGACCAATAACGACCTTGGTTATCAGTCGTCAACGAGTGTGTCTTGCTAAAGCCGAATGATACGAAAAAAGATGAAAGACTGGTTTACATATCTAGGAAAAATTCAAATGGCTATGAAAATTTGTCTTTTATATTTGCCTTTAAAACATAAGCAAATGATGTAAAGCATAAATCTTTCTATACTTTCTACAGGAGACTGTTTTGTGCTGCGGCGTTGGTGGAGGTGAAGGGTCGAATGAGTGGTGGGTGCTGGGCCTTTCATCTGGCTATGTTCTCCTGGTCAAAGAGGGTGCCGTAGATCGCAGCTTTAGAGCCCATAAGGTTCCAGTTTATTCTATCTTAGTTACAAAAGAAGTAAGGAAAAAATGGTTTACTATTACAGTATTCACTGTCATTGCAAGCAAGAAGAGGCTATTGAATGTTTTGATAATTTACATTACTGTACAGTATTATCACATGACTGCTAAATTTAACTTTTGAAAAATCTGTTCAACATTATGCATACTGTACAGGGTTATTTTCATTATATGTCGACTTTATTGTATTAAGTTATAAATGAAGTACAGTAAAGTCTATGTATACATTCTACTGTATATTCTACAATGTTCATTGTACAGTATGAGTTTAATCATTATTTTATATAATTGCTCATACTATAGTTTCTATTTTTTTTTTGCTCTAATAACAATTTATAATATGAAATATTGTGTTATCAGTAAGTACCAAGCTAGCTAAGGCGTTTAGATATATAAGAAGGTTTTATATCCTGTTCTCTTATTTATCTGGTTCCAGTTCATTTGGACTGCTGGACAGGGGGGATATGTATGCAAGTGGGACCAAGAGATGAAGAAATGCCTGAAGGTAAGTAACAGAAGTTTAAAGTTAATACCTTTTATTGTCACTTATTTTTACTCATTTGTTCTGTGTCAGTATTTTATATCATAACTGAAAAAATAAATCTACGTACAGTATACAGTATAAGAATTTTGATATTATAATTTTTTCAATATTAAACTTACCCGGTGATCATATAGCTGTCAGCTCTGCTGCCCGACAGAAAAACCTAAGGACGAAATACGCCAGCGATCGCTATACAGGTGGGGGTGTACATCAACAGCGCCATCTGTCGAGCAGGTACTCATGTACTCCATGTCAACACAGAACCAATTTTCTCTCTGCCGTGCCACCGGCAAGACCTACTAAATACGCTGTTGTTTTCTGGATTGATTTTCACGTTATTTGGTGAAGTATTCATTTCTGGTTATTAGCTATCGCTGTGCAGAAGTTATCTTCAATACTTCCTTGCATTCTTTTATTGGATTTTGGATTATTTGTTGACGACTTGGATAGATTTTGAATTCCCCCCATTTGACTAATTCAAGATGTCTGACCCTTCTCAAGTCCCCAAGTACAGGAAGTGTAGCGCTAGGGACTGTTCAAGGCGTCTTCCGAAGGCCTCTATCGATCCGCACACCGTTTGTTCCAATTGTAGGGGTAAAGCCTGTCAATTGGAAGATCGATGTGAGGAATGCGTTGGGCTTTCGGAATTCGATTTTCAAGAATTCCTGAAATATGCACGTAGGCTAGAGAAGGATAGGATCAGGAGGAGTTCGTCTCGCTCAATTGATTTTTCCTCTCCCCATGCCCCACAACCTATTCCTTCCCCTGTAGTGGTTGCACCCGACCCCCCTGCTAGCTCTCATCAACCTTCGATGGCAGATATGATGCGTGCCATCCAGGCTCTAGGTGAGAGAGTCGAGTCATTGGCGAATGACCGCAATCAACTCATGGCTGACGTCAGGGAGTTGAAAGGTAAAAGTGCAGTGGGAAGTGAAGTGAGTGTTTGTGCAGTGAAAAGTGTCAGTGTTACGCATGAGGGTGCGTCTGTTCGTGCCTGTCGTCCTCCCAGTCCGGGACCTCTTGCAAGCTCCCAAGCCCAGGGGAGAAGCAATGTCGTACGACCAAAGGGTTCGACAGGCTTTAATCAGCGGACAGACGTTCCCTCCGTGGTTTCGGACGTATCTTGCCTAGATCGTCCCACCCACAAGAAGACGAGTGAGCCCGTTCATTCCTCGTCTGCGGAAGAGGTTTCACGCCAGAAACGATGGACCAAGGTCTCACGGCCTCTTAAACGCAAGGTCCCTTCCGAGCAAGTCCAACGGCCCAGATGTAGCCACTGGGTCAGTTCGGACTCGCTGCAGTCCTCCGACGACTGCACACCTCCTAAGAGAGGCAGAGTGGTACCGCAACAGGCAGTAACTCCGTCTGTTGCCGCACCAGCTGTTGTAGACCCTAAGTGGTCTTTGCTGCAGTCTATGCAGACTCAGTTAGCTGCTGTTATGCAGGAGTATCGTGCGGAGAAGGTTGACGCTGCACCCGTTAGCCTACAACCTACCACGGTTGTGCGCCCAGCAGACGCTGAGGCTGCCTGCTCCCACACTCCAGCTGTGAGAGCTCCTCCACCCATGCGCAGTCGACCCTGCCAGACGCATGCTGACGTTCACAGACGCACGGAACCCTCCGTTGACGTTCGTGTGCTACCACAACAACAGGAGGGTGGAGTTAAGCTGCCGTGTTTTGACGCGGTGCGTCAGCCTCCGCAACCCACGGTGGTCTCCGCTATCCGTCCACAGTTGGGAGTAGACGCTTTGCGCACCCACTCAGCTATGGTTGTTGCCAGTTCTCAGACTGACCAACAGTGGCATGACGTTGGGTCCAGTGCAGCCACGCATGCACCCGTGCTGCCGGACTCAGCCGTCCAGCTTTTACCTACTCCGTTGCCTCTTCCTCCTCAACATTCAGACGATGGACTCTCTGATGATGACGAAGCTGCACATCTTGACGACCAACACTCGGACATCGACGAACCCAAGACCACGCCTCCCTCCTTAGACTTTAGGAAAGTGCTTGCGCTGTTCAAGGATTTATATCCGGATCAGTTTGTGTCTGCAGCACCACGCTCGCCTCCCTCTGAGTTCGCTTTAGGCATGCAGTCAGCAGCACCTGCCTTTACGAAGCTCGTACTCGCTCGCTCGTCCAAGAGAGCTTTAAGGGTACTGGGAGAGTGGTTGCCGTCCAAAAAGCAACTTGGGAAGACATCCTTCATGTTTCCCCCGGCCAAGCTTGCTTCCAGATCTAGCGTCTGGTATGCCACGGGAGAAGTTCTCGGCTTGGGAGTTCCTGCCTCTGCCCAGGGCGACTTCTCAAGTCTGGTAGACTCTCCCCGCAGGCTGGCTATGAGACGCTCCAAGATTTGCTGGACTCCTTCGGATATGGACCATCTTATGAAGGGAGTTTTCCGTGCATTCGAAGTCTTTAACTTCTTGGACTGGTGTTTGGGAGCGTTGAGCAGGAAGACCTCCCCTTCTGATAAGGAAACTTCCATGCTCATTATGTCCTGCATGGACAAAGCCATACTGGATGGTTCTAGTGAGCTTGCGGTTTCTTTCGTGTCCGGGGTCCTCAAGAAGCGGGATCACCTTTGCTCCTTCTTGTCAGCTGGAGTCACCCCATGTCAAAAGTCGGAGCTTATGTTTGCTCCGCTCTCGAAGTGTCTCTTCCCTGAAGAGTTGATCAAGGAGATTGCCGCCTCCTTGATCCAGAAAGACACTCATGACCTGGTGGCGTCATCCGCACGCAAAGCCACCCCTTTGCCCTCCGTGCCTAGACCCAGGATGGACACTCCAGCGTCAAGGTTCATTCCGCCCTTTCGTGGCAGAGCCTCCAGCAGAGGAGGTGCTCGTGCCGGAAGTCAACGTGGGAGCAAGAAGAAGAGTTCCAAGTCCTCTAGAGGCAGAGTCTGACTGCCACCTTCTTCAGACAGCAGTGGGAGCCAGGCTCAAGAACTACTGCAGGCCTGGGAGAACAGGGGCGCAGACGCACAGTCTGTGAAGTTACTCAGGGAGGGGTACAGGATTCTATTCTTGCGCAAGCCCCCTCTAGCAACAACTCCCATCGACCTCTCTCCCAGGTACAGAGAGGAGGACAAGAGACTAGCTTTACAGCAAGAGGTGTCTCTCTTACTACAAAAGGGAGCGGTAGTCATAGTCCGGGACCATCAATCCCCGGGCTTCTACAACCGCCTCTTCTTAGTGGCGAAGAAGACAGGAGGGTGGAGACCGGTGCTAGACGTCAGTGCTCTGAATGTCTTTGTCACAAAGCAGACGTTCACCATGGAGACGACAAAGTCGGTTCTAGCATCGGTCAGGAAGGAAGACTGGATAGTCTCGTTAGACCTAAAGGACACTTACTTTCACGTCCCCATCCACCCAGATTCCCAACCTTTTCTAAGGTTCGTTTTCGGGAAGGTTGTATACCAGTTCCAAGCCCTGTGCTTTGGCCTAAGCACGGCACCTCTAGTTTTTACCAAACTGATGAGGAATATTGCCAAATTCCTGCATTTAGCAAACATCAGAGCCTCCCTCTATTTGGACGACTGGCTTTTAAGAGCTGCGTCAAGTCGTCGCTGTCTGGAGAATCTACAGTGGACTCTGGATCTGACCAAGGAATTGGGTCTCCTGGTCAATATGGAAAAGTCCCAACTCGTCCCATCCCAAACTATAGTATACCTAGGAATGGAGATTCAGAGTCAAGCTTTTCGGGCTTTTCCGTCGGCCCCCAGAATCAGTGAAGCCCAAGAATGCATCCAGTCCATGCTGAAGAAGGACCGATGTTCAGTCAGACAGTGGATGAGTCTGATAGGGACGCTTTCATCACTGGACCAGTTCATCGCGTTAGGGAGACTCCACCTCCGCCCCCTTCAATTTCACTTAGCTGCTCACTGGAGAAAGGACAAGACGCTAGAAGCGGTCTCGGTTCCTATTTCCGAGAAGATGAAGTCTTCACTGACTTGGTGGAAGAACAACATTCTCCTCAGGGAGGGTCTGCCACTGGCTGTTCAGACCCCCGACCACCTTCTCTTCTCGGACGCATCGGACACGGGCTGGGGTGCGACATTGGACGGTCGGGAATGCTCGGGCACGTGGAATGCGGATCAAAGAACGTTGCACATCAACTGCAAGGAGCTACTGGCAGTTCATCTGGCCTTGAGAAGCTTCAAGTCCCTCCTTCTAGGCAAGGTGGTGGAGGTGAACTCCGACAACACCACAGCCTTGGCGTACATCTCCAAGCAAGGAGGGACTCATTCGATGACGTTGTACGAGATCGCAAGGGACCTCCTCACCTGGTCAAGAGATCGAAACGTATCCCTAGTAACGAGGTTCATTCAAGGTGACATGAATGTCATGGCAGACCGCCTCAGCCGGAAGGGTCAAATCATCCCAACAGAGTGGATCCTTCACAAGAATGTTTGCAACAGACTATGGGCCTTATGGGGTCAGCCTACCATAGATCTGTTCGCAACCTCGATGACCAAGAGGCTCCCAATTTATTGCTCACCGATTCCGGACCCAGCAGCAGTTCACATAGATGCTTTTCTTCTGGATTGGTCCCATCTAGACCTTTATGCGTTCCCCCCGTTCAAGATTGTCAACAGAGTACTGCAGAAGTTCGCCTCTCACGAAGGGACAAGGTTGACGTTGGTTGCTCCCCTCTGGCCCGCGAGAGAATGGTTCACCGAGGTACTGCAATGGCTAGTAGACGTTCCCAGAACACTTCCTCTAAGAGTGGACCTTCTGCGTCAGCCGCATGTAAAGAAGGTACACCCAAGCCTCCACGCTCTTCGTCTGACTGCCTTCAGACTATCGAAAGACTCTCGAGAGCTAGAGGCTTTTCGAAGGAGGCAGCCAGAGCGATTGCTAGAGCTAGGAGGACATCCACTCTCAAAGTCTACCAGTCGAAGTGGGAAGTCTTCCGAAGCTGGTGCAAGTCGAAATCAGTATCCTCAACCAGTACCTCTGTAACTCAGATAGCTGACTTCCTTTTATACCTAAGGAAGGAAAGATCCCTTTCAGCTCCCACGATCAAAGGTTACAGAAGCATGTTGGCAGCAGTCTTCCGTCACAGAGGCTTAGATCTTTCCAACAACAAAGATCTACAGGACCTCCTTAAGTCTTTTGAGACCTCGAAGGAGCGTCGGTTGGCCACACCAGGTTGGAACTTAGACGTGGTACTAAGGTTCCTTATGTCAGCAAGGTTCGAACCACTTCAATCAGCCTCTTTTAAAGATCTCACTTTGAAGACTCTTTTCCTCGTCTGCTTAGCAACAGCTAAAAGAGTCAGTGAGATACACGCCTTCAGCAGGAACATTGGATTTACATCTGAAACGGCTACATGTTCCTTACAGCTTGGTTTTTTAGCCAAAAACGAACTTCCTTCTCGTCCTTGGCCCAAATCGTTCGATATTCCAAGCCTTGCTAATTTGGTTGGAAATGAACAAGAAAGAGTACTGTGCCCTGTAAGAGCTCTTAAGTACTATTTGAGGCGTACTAAACCATTACGTGGACAGTCAGAAGCTTTATGGTGCGCCATTAAGAAACCTTCTTTACCTATGTCGAAGAATGCAGTTTCTTATTATATCAGACTTTTGATTCGAGAAGCTCATTCCCATCTGAATGAGGAGGACCATGCTTTGCTGAAGGTAAGGACACATGAAGTTAGAGCTGTCGCAACTTCAGTGGCCTTCAAACAAAACAGATCTCTGCAGAGTGTAATGGATGCAACCTATTGGAGAAGCAAGTCAGTGTTCGCATCATTTTACCTTAAAGATGTCCAGTCTCTTTACGAGAACTGCTACACCCTGGGACCATTCGTAGCAGCGAGTGCAGTAGTGGGTGAGGGCTCAACCACTACATTCCCCTAATCCCATAACCTTTTTAATCTTTCTCTTGAAATGTTTTTTATTGTTGTTTTTGGGTTGTCCGGAAGGCTAAGAAGCCTTTCGCATCCTGGTTGATTTGGCGGGTGGTCAAATTCTTTCTTGAGAAGCGCCTAGATTAGAGGTTTTGATGAGGTCCTTTAGTATGGGTTGCAACCCTTCATACTTCAGCTCCTATGAGTCGCTCAGCATCCTATGAGGATCGCGAGGCTCAGTAAGGAAGACGTACTTAAAAAGGCAGAGTAATTGTTCAAGTCGACTTCCTTACCAGGTACTTATTAATTTTATGTTTGTTATTTTGAATAACTGCTAAAATGAAATACGAAATACTTAGCTCTTAATGTTAACATATATGCTGGTCTCTACCCACCCCCCTGGGTGTGAATCAGCTATATGATCACCGGGTAAGTTTAATATTGAAAAATGTTATTTTCATTAGTAAAATAAATTTTTGAATATACTTACCCGGTGATCATAAATTAAAGGACCCACCCTTCCTCCCCAATAGAGACCCAGTGGGCCGAGGAGAAAATTGGTTCTGTGTTGACATGGAGTACTTGAGTACCTGCTCGACAGATGGCGCTGTTGATGTACACCCCCACCTGTATAGCGATCGCTGGCGTATTTCGTCCTTAGGTTTTTCTGTCGGGCAGCAGAGCTGACAGCTATATGATCACCGGGTAAGTATATTCAAAAATTTATTTGTTCCGTAACCGAAATACAAACCACGCTATTTACAAAGGGTTATTACTTTTAGCGTAGCTGAAATGGCGAGCCATTAGAATTTAACGAGGGTGTATTACCCCCGCGCTAGTTAGCGGGGGGGTAGGGGAGTGGTAGCTAGCTACCCCTTCTCCCCCTCACACACAGGTGAATACTCACTTTCACTTTTGGCTCGGACTGTGACAGACGTCTCTGTCTTGGTCCTCGCTTGGCAGCCATTGTCTGTTTTGTCTTTACTTAATCGCTTACTTTTCTTTTACTCAATATATATGTAAACATGTTTTCATGTTTGTATATATATTTGAGTATAGAAATAAGTAAGTTTCCTTTTCAGATGTGTGTGTGTAGTGTACGATTTCTACGTGGAGGCCTCGGCAGTTAGGCCACCACGGCCTAATTTTATGGGTTGCGATCGAGTTTGACTTCGGTCTTTCTCTCTCTCTCTCTCTTGAGGTCGTTCACCCTTTTACTATGTTTTACTACGCCCTTGTAGCTTCCTTCCCGTGTGGGTGGGGTTGCTACGCCGTACATTTTGTCTCAATTAGTTTATGAATCTAATTGTAGTTGTCAATTTTTCAGCTTGTAGAACGATTCCTTTCGGGGTTTTCGTTTTTTTCCTTAGTGTTCATTCATTTTTAAATTACATAATTACATAGTTACATAATTATAATTGTTATAATTCTGTTTTGGTTACAGCTCTCCTTCCGCGAGTGTAAGTGGTTGTGAGGGCACGTGCCTGTTGTGTAATTCTTGTTCCTTTTCCTCGGGATTCCTCTTCGGAGCCTTCCCGGGGGAATGAATGTGTACTAATATTATTTGTTTTATTTTTTTACAGTTACCGATCTAGTTCGTTTCTGTAATATAGCAACGGTGTGAGCTGTCTGGTTGAGTCCTGGGGATTCGGCTGTTGCTGCCTCCCCCCTTGTATTGTCGTCAGGGGCGTGTCTCCTTCTACTGGTAGTACTCCCGTGTCGACGGACAGCTCTCCAGTTCATTTTAGAACAGTCAGGAGGCTTGCCTCCTTGGGCGGATAACTTTCCTTCCGAGGGAAGTTTTTTTTCCTGTCCAGGCTTGAGCTTTTCCTCTTTTGGGGGGTTCTTCTCTTGCCTTTTTTTCGTGCGACTATGCTCTTGGTGCTGAGCGGTCGCACCTGCAGTTTCGCTCAAGGGGCTGGGCAACTGCAGGAGCTCCTCTTCGGAGGATTGCCCCTTTTAGGTCACTGGCTGACCAGTCTCTTCCACGAAGTGTTTCTCTTTCGTTCGCGAGAGAGTACACTCATAGAGACTCCTCTTCGGAGGTTTCTTCTGTTGCTGTTGCTGTTGGCCTCCCTCGCCGTAAGGCCTCGTCGTAAGGGCCTCTCATCTCCCTATAAGGGTGCTTGAGGCGCCTTTTTGAATCTCCGTTTGCAGCCTACAACTTCTTTTTCTCGATCTTCCGTCTTGGTGCAGATGGACAGCAGTCTAATCTCGTCTTCCGACGGGCAACGGTCTTCCCGACGGACAACGGTCTTCCCGACGGACAGCGGTCTTCCGACGGACATCAGTCTCCCGGCGGACAACGATCCCTTCGGGGCAAAGGGTTGCCCCCACGGGGGTTCTTCCCTTGCGTGTCAGGGTTTCCCTGCGCGCCCTTCTGTTCGTCAGCGCTCTCCTGTTCGTCAGCGCTTTCAAGATGATCTTCCCTGCGGTTCCTGTTACGTGCCCTGTGCGCCCACGTTCGCCCTCGGGATCTAGAACTTCGGTTCAGGTCGGGGTCAAGGACTCTTCTTCTTTGCGCAGGCTTCCACGCGTAGCCTTCTGCTCGTCAGCGATCATCAGCTCGTCAGCGATCATCAGCTCGTCAGCTATCATCAGCTCGCCAGCGATCGTCAGCTCGTCAGCGATCATCAGCTCGCCAGCGATCTCCGGATCGCCCACGTGTGTTACTGCTGGCACGCCAACGTTCTCCAACACTTCTGAAGGAACATGATTCGCCAGCTACTAGCTCAACTGCGGATGCTGATCGCCATCGCGCGACCCTCAACTGCAGATGCTGATCGCCATCGCGCGACCCTCAACTGCGGATGCTGATCGCCATCGCGCGACCCTCAACTGCGGATGCTGATCGCCATCGCGCGACCCTCAACTGCGGATGCTGATCGCCATCGCGCGGTCGCACAAACCTGAACGATCGCCCTCATGCGGATGCTGATCACCATCGCACCCTTTCACGCGATCATT
Source organism: Palaemon carinicauda (assembly GCF_036898095.1). Classification (NCBI taxonomy): domain Eukaryota; kingdom Metazoa; phylum Arthropoda; class Malacostraca; order Decapoda; family Palaemonidae; genus Palaemon; species Palaemon carinicauda. The sequence goes on from NC_090759.1 coordinate 77,729,528, forward strand.
TACCTGCGCATGCTGCTCGCCATCGCACAACCCTGAACGATTGCCCGCTGACGCATGCTGCTCCTCATCGCACCACCCTGAACGATCGCCCTCCTGCAGATGCTGATCACCATCGCACCCTTTCACGCGATCATTCACCTGCGCATGCTGCTCGCCATCGCACAACCCTGAACGATTGCCCGCTTACGCATGCTGCTCCTCATCGCACCACCCTGAACGATCGCCCTCTTGCGGATGCTGATCACCATCGCACCCTTTCACGCGATCATTCACCTGCGCATGCTGCTCGCCATCGCACAACCCTGAACGATTGCCCGCTTACGCATGCTGCTCCTCATCGCACCACCCTGAACGATCGCCCTCCTGCAGATGCTGATCACCATCGCACCCTTTCACGCGATCATTCACCTGCGCATGCTGCTCGACATCGCACAACCCTGCACGATTGCCCGCTTACACATGCTTCTCCTCATCGCACAACCCTGAACGCTCGCCCTCTTGCGGATGCTGATCACCATCGCACCCTATCACGCGATCATTCACCTACACATGCTGCTCGCCATCGCTTACCGCCAGCGATCTTCTTCACCTACGCAGCAGCACGATCCCTCGGCGCGCCCGCGCGATCGCTCGCCTGCGTGCCCGCGCGATCGCTCGCCTGCGCGCCCGCGCGATCGCTCGCCTGCGCGCCCGCGCGATCGCTCGCCTGCGCGCCCGCGCGACCGCTCGCCTGCGCGCCCGCGCGACCACTCGCCTGTGCGCCCGCGCGACCATTCGCCTTTGCGCGACCGTTCGCCCTCGCGCGACCATAGTTCGCGGCGAATTCCACAGCCGGTGGTAGCAGCAGGGACGCGTGCTCCTAGGCGGCACTCGGGATCACCTCCATCCAAGCACAGGTTGGTAGTGCAGGACGAAGACAGGTCAGTACAGCATTCTTCCCACCTTCTTTTCAGGCAGGAACCGTCGTGTCCTCTCCAAAGGATCGCCCGATCCCTTTCACCTTAGTGAGGATTTCGGACTCTGTGTCCTTGGAGCAGCAGACATGGTTTGATCCGCTGGCACGGGCGTTAATGAGGGTTATGAAACCAGCACTCACCGGCCAGGGTAACAAACCAGCGGCTGTCTCTCCTACGCTGAAGAGAAAGAGAGGAGTGGACTTCGTGGTGACTTCCCCCAGGGCGAAGTTGGTTCCCAAGAGGTCGGTCTCGAGGGTCCCCTCTCCTGCACGAGTACTCTCTCCTTCTCCCGCCCTGGAAGGATTTTTGGCGGGGGGGCTTTCCGTTCAAGATTTCTCCATCGGACAAGGGATGACTGCTTACCTCTTCCTCTGGGAGCTTACCAGGTTCTTTCCCTCCTCGGTTACGGCCCGAGGTTTGGTTCAAGGAAGCTACAGGAAGATCAAGGGTACTTTCCTCCTCTCGAGCTCAGGCACCTTGGCCTTTCGTCGTTAAGTATCTACTTGCGGACAAGCTCGATGTTGTACCATCTGGACGCGCTGACTGAAGGCTTCCTTCGGGTGTCTCATCTGTGGAGGTCAACGACCTCAGACACCCTTCCATCCTTGAGAAGAGTTTTGTCTTTGCCCAAGGACAGAGACTTAGACATCTGCTGTGCGGAGTAAATCGACTTCCGGTTTCACTCCTCCAAGGCGCTTTCTTCCAGACTCTGCAGGGCTCCAGCTCCCTTTTCTTTCAACCACGTCGGCCTAAGTTATCGGCTACGACAACTGGGACAAGGTGTCCAATTGCAGTTTCCTCCTGTCAGGAACAGATGGCACGGGAGACTCCCCCGGGGGGGCATAGTCCTAAAAGGAGTTAACGAACTCTAGGATTGCAGGTTTTTTCGCTGGGAGGATGCTTAAGGTTACTCATCCGAATGACAGCTTCCCGATGCCCATTCCCGCACAATCTCTGTGAGTAGCCAAGGATATCGCGCCTGCCGTCTCTGTCAGCGAATTCAGTGTCTCTGAACCTCTATGCCATAGCATCAGCAGAGTTGCCCGGTTGGGCAGAATGATCCATACCTTAGGCGAAGGTCTTCCTTAGGATCATCGACGGCTTCACCCCCGGCCCCCTCAGTCGATCCTTTCTTGTAAGGAAGGATCTGAGAGGGGATGTCCATAGTCGACCTCTCAGCCCTGATCAAGTTTGTCGAACAAACTTCGGCCAGCGTAGACCAGCAGAATCGATACTGGTAACGAGGCGACAGGACTCCTTTAACCCTGGATCGGAAGGACGGGTACTTTCAGTTTCCATTCCATCCATCTTCCAGGGTGCTCGTCGAATTCAGCCTAGACTGCAAGTATTCCTGCTTATGATGCAGTGTGGCTATCCCACCGTGGCATAGCAGGTTTGTTTCCCCAGAGAACTCTCCCTGCCTTCCTCTTGGCCGCTCAGGTGCAGACTTCCGCCTCCTCTGCTGTTTGGAGGGCTGGTCAACTCCGGTAGGCTCGGGTTTCGACCTTCTTCAGCGACGGGAAAAGCTTCCGAATGCTGACCATGAGTGTGGGCTCATGGTATTTTGCTTGGAGCCTTCTCTTCCTCTGCCTCAACATCTGGAGTATCTGGCCATGATATTGAGTCAACCGCCTTACCACGTTGGAAACCCCGCTTCTCGTCCGTCCAGCGAGGTTAAGCAACGTCGGTACTTGGATGGGTGACCACCTGGGGACGCCAGATTCTGTTACCACATCCTCCGAGCCTTCCTTTCGGTTGACTGTGGCAAGACTGAGGAGAGTCGCAGTACCTGTTCTCAGTCAAGCAGAGTTTTCAGCCCTACCTTGGAACGTTTCCTAGTTCTTCTTTCCTCATTGACCCGTTTATAGTCCGAACGGTCGCCTCAGGATAAGTTCCATGTGGGGCGATCCAAGTTCCGGTGGCTTCAGGCAATGTTTAACCGGACTCCCTGGCCCTATGGGACCAGCGGAACTATTAAACCTGCAATGGGTGTTGACCTATGGAGCCTCTTGATGGTAGTGGATATTCTCGTCCTTTCCCCACATTCTTGATGCGGTTCTCGGACTCGTCAAAGGAAAGGGGGGGGGGCATGTTCCGGTCCAGGCCTATGGTCAAGACCTGAAGGATACCTCTCCATCATTCAGGCAGGCTTAAGGGCCTTAGTCTGGCCCCTCTTCAGATCCTACCGCTCCTGCCAAGTCGCCCCGTTGCGTGTCGACTTCATGCTAACCAGCAGGGGACGCATTTTCACACCTTCACATCTTGCAGTAGAGATACCGGGATGATTGAGATTCTCTCAATTCCACCATCGGCTCTCTCATTCCAGGCAGGGGAATGTTTCTCTCAGACTATCCGAGCAGAGCCTCATAGAGAGAGTGTACCTAGGGGTCTTTGACCTTGGGTAACCAGCAAGTGCTGGTCTGGGGGACCTGATCGCGACAGCTTGGAACCTCAAGCTTCCGCTAGTTTTCCCCCCAGTCTCAGACCCCGAGACTCTGGCAAGATGCATTCCGGTGATGGTGGGACAACTTCGACGCCTGCGTCTTCCCTCCTTTTTGTCTGCGGACAATGGGTCTCAACAAAACCAGGTTGTCTGTCAACCTTTCAATGGGAGAGCTCCACTGGGACTATGCGCAGAACGGTTTCTGGACCCTCTGCTTCCCCTGACGGAACTCCCGGGAGAGCTTCTCCCACGGCGCAGACTACTCAAGCAACCACACTGCGACATCTCTCCCGAACCGGGGCGTCGCTTCGGCTTCATGCCTGGAGACACTACGCTTCCTCCTCTAGAAGAGACAACCCGCTACAGTCGCGGTACGGAGGTCGCGTCATCTGCGATAGTCATCCACAGGGGTCTCCCAGGCAAAGTGAAGAGTCTAAGGTGGTTGGTGCCGTGGGAGATATACCTCTTCCCGTGAGGCCTCTTCTCCAGCAATAACGGTCTTATTGCCTTTCGGCGGGAGGAAACTCCTTTCCGCTCTTGGCAATGAAGCCTGTCGCTCAGCCTTTCCCTGACCTTCAGGCTTAAAGGAATAACTTTTTCCTGCCCGCTGGATCTATCCTCGCTCATGCGAAGCTACGATCGTCCCTGCCCTAGTCGGAGGAAGACCTCCAACTTGGAGCATGGCTCGGACTTTTAGTCCTTTAAGAGATCTTCTCAAGACCCTTTTACGACAGGCCTCGGATTGTATTCCGCCTTGGGTCTTCTGCTCACTCTGGCCACGGCCAGTGTGTAAGCAATCTTCTTGGTCTCTTACTACTCCCCCCCTTTCTAAGGAAGAGGGGAAGGCAACATTCAGGCTCGCTCCTGAGTTGTTGGCTAGACTCAGAATCTGAGGGTCCCGACCCTTCGGTCCGATTCATTCAAGATTTTGAGTCTCCATTCTGTGTCTGATGTCCCAAGACCTTCTCTTTCTTGCCAGTACAGGAATCGAGAGGTTAGCGCTGGGAACAGCTGCAGTTTGGCCTCAGTTGCAGCCGATTTGGGAACACAAGGAGGACATGGGGGGAGAGTCACCAGTATACCTCTTCAGCCCGGACTCAAGGACATTCATCTCGACCTGTCTTCAGACCCTCCCCCGTCACGTCGCCCTACAGCACGATGTTGGATACATCGCAACGTCCCTCGCCTTCGAGTAATACTACTCTGTGACGCAGGTGCTACAAGCTGGAGTCTGGAAGCGTCTGATGACCTTCGCAGCCCGCTTCCTGCAGGGCGTGACCCACAGGAGTCTCGATACGTTTTCTATCGCTCTGTGGTGGCTACACAACAGCTGGTCTAACCTCAGGCTCCTTTTTGGACAGGTAGCAGAAGGTTGAGGGCATTGTTATCAGGTTTTAGTCTGCATGAACGAAAGAAGTATGTCTGGCCCTTACTTCTTTCTTCATCATCCCCTCTACGGGGAAGCAGCATCCTGGTCTCTGCATAGCTGACCTCGAACCTCTGCAGGTAAACCATGCTTCCTTGTGTTCCGAGTATTGAGTCAATACTGTCGCGTCCCCCATACCCTGACGAGGTGGTATTGGGAACGTCCTAACCCAGAGTTCCTTCTGGAACTCCAGGTCAACTGCCTAGGACGGGTCACACTTCTTCCTTCACACACAAGCTTACGTAGGCCACATGGTTCCTTGCGGTGCAAGGAACTTGTGAGGTGCAGGGACTCCTTTTCTCGAGTGCGACTCACTCGGATTCTGAGTCCCCGGGTAAAGCCAAAGCCAGTATGGCTGGGGACTTTCCACCCTTCCTAAGGGATAAGTCACCCTTTGTAAATAGCGTGGTTTGTATTTCGGTTACGGAACAAATGACAAATTCGAAGATAATTTGTATTTTTCCTAACCATACAAACCTTAGCTATTTACACATATTTGCCCGCCAGCCCTGTCCCCCAAGACAAGTCCTACCTCTAAGTGAAAGTGAGTATTCACCTGTGTGTGAGGGGGAGGAGGGGTAGCTAGCTACCACTCCCCTACCCCCCCGCTAACTAGCGCGGGGGTAATACACCCTCGTTAAATTCTAATGGCTCGCCATTTCAGCTACGCTAAAAGTAATAACCCTTTGTAAATAGCTAAGGTTTGTATGGTTAGGAAAAATACAAATTATCTTCGAATTTGTCATTTTACTAATGAAAATAACATTTTAACAGGAAAAGTTTACATAATTTTTGTGTACCATAAAAGTTTATAAGGTGATGATAACAAAGACTAAAAACAGCTTTAATAATACCGTAATAATAATCATAGTTGTAATATAATCGTACAATAATTATGATAAAGTAATGATATTAATGATACCAATGATAATAATAGCAATAATAAGGATGATGACAGCTATTTTAAAGCTATCACAGTCATTCAGTATCTTGTACAGGATATAAAATCAGTATGCTACAATTCTAATTCTGTTTACAACGCAGGCAGAGTAAATGCACGGTACATCCCTGAAAGTCGTCTTGATATCATTATCTTTCTAATAAATTATTGAAATTAAGGCCCTGTTATTTTGCCGTTTGCAGGTGTTCCCAGTTACAGACCATTTTCTAGAAGAGTCCACTCCCGTAGCTCTGATGTCCTCCCAACCGGGAATTCGCAGTCTCTCGGTGGCTTCAGGAACTAATGTCCCGCTACTTGTAGGCACACAACATTCTGAATTACTCGTTATGGATGATGAAGGAAAAATAACTCTTTTAGTACAGGTAAGATTAATCTGGATAATTCGACGTTTAAAGAATGATGTAAAAGCTACGTATAAATTACAGCTTATACGGTACTGATAGGACAGTAAAAATAAAAGATACAAGTAGCCTGGGAAAAGAGGAATGATCCTTAGCATTAGTAATCTAGTATTCGTAAATCAAGCATAAATTTATAATGTGTGGATAAGATTTTTATGACGAGACGACAGGTATGTTGACACTCGGAAAGAAAATTAAGGTGTTTTTGAACAGTTGTGTCAACAAATTGCTAATATTCAAAGTTATACTGTAACAGAAAAATGATTGCAAATAGTGTTGCGGAGCCATTTATAGATGAGAGTTGCAAAATTAATGGGATAAAAGTTGTGACGATTTTAAACTATAGAGCATGTGAGAGAAAACGGAAAGAGCACTTAAGCTTCATGCTTGAAGTACATAACGGCCTTTCACTTTGGAAGTTTGAAAAGTTGTAAACATGTTACGAGAGAATTAATATAGAGCAAGGGCACAGTTGTAGCTGATTAAACGTTCTTATGCATTAAAAAATTGCTCTTCTGTAAAGACTGCTTTATTGAAATAACTGTCATTTTGAGAGATAAATCACATTGCTTATAATACAGTATTATAAGTGCAGTAAAGTATATTTGATATAATGATTGTAATTTCAGCGAATAGCAAGGAAAAAGTTTAAGTTGTATATTATAGAAGTTTTGTAATGCTTTGGTGTTTTTTTTATTCATACAGTCCTTAAGCATTTGGTTGCTATTTGAACTGGAAGAAATTATACACTCTTGCACCAACCTATTAACTCTCAGTCTTATTTCTACTCCTTAAAAAGGAACAGATTTTGAATGGGCTTAAAGAAAAAATTTATTTTATTCATTGCCTTCACCGAAATCAAAGATTTTGCGCAGTGTATGTATTCATCCATGTTGTCCGTTTCTTAGTTTATTTGTTTGGTTGTTCGTGAGAAACTTTACACACACTACTGTGCTGAGTTTACCAAACTTGGTGGAAATGTTGGGTAAGACACAAGGATGAATCTAACATTTTGAATAAAGTACAATACATCAAAGTATAAGTACTGTATGTGCATTACTGTGCTTTGAAAATAATCGCAATGTTAAGTAAATGACAAATACTTTATTAGTTAGTTTTCTTTTTGTGAACAACATTGCGCAAAACTAACAGAACCAATTTCAACGAAACTTAATGAACATGTGGAGGCATGACCCAAGGACAGATACGGTAGATTTTGAAGAAAATACATCAAATTACAGTACAAGTGTGCAATGGAGTTAAGAGCAAAATAAGACTGCCTGGCGTGGCAAAGGCATGCTCTCTACTGAGTGTTCCTCTAGATTTTTATGAGTTGACTATTATCTAAATTCTTCTCGGCTTTGAAATAGGTACATGGGTCACTTTTAGATACTTTACTGTAAGGGCCAGAACTAAAAATCTTTCAATATAACATACTGTATTGATGAACTACTGTACATTATAAGGTTATTTAGTCTTTTGGCCATTCTATAGTCAACATTATCCAATGTTAGATTAAGGGAACACCTCATGCTAGCCTGATAGATATCATAAAATAAAATATTGAATATTTTTTTTTCTGTAGGTGAAGGCAAAAGCTAAGCCCCTCCATATTTTGTTTGTGAAGGTAATTAGGAGGCTGAAGTTGCTGTTTTGATTTGTAGTAACTATGTTACAGTACTGTTTTCTTTAATCTAAAAACTATGGGTTCTTTTTAGGGTCATGGTAAAGGGGAAGTCTGGGGACTAGACACTCATCCTCTGAAACCAGAAGCGGTATCAGTAGGCGACGACAACTCGCTCCGCAGATGGGATCTTGTGGACAGCCTACCTCTTGGCTCAGCCAATCTTCGGAAGACTGCAAGATGTGTTCATTTTCATCCAACTGCGGCCTTTTTGGTTGTTGGCTTTCTTGATGGTAATAACGGCAGAATTGTTCATTGTCTTTTGAATAGGAAAATTGTAACTTTACTATATTCTAAGGTTTAGATTTAAAGAATTATTATTATTATTACTTCTTGCTAAGCTACAACCCTAGTTGGAAAAGCAGGATGCTATAAGCCCTAGGGCTCCAACAGGGAAAATAGCCCAGTGAGGAAAGGAAACAGGAAAAATAAAATATGTTAAGAACAGTAACATTAGAATAAATGTTTCCTATATAAACTATAAAAACTTTAACAAAACAAGTGGAAGAGAAATAAGATAGACTAGTGTGCCTGAGTGTACCCTCAAGCAAAAGATGTAGATATGCTTTAAATTTTTATACATTGTACTGTATATCTAATTTCAGGTAGCATTGCCATCTACCTATACCCTTCCCTAGAGAAGCAAGGTGCTGCACAGCACCGCTCTGAAGGTATATCAGATGTAAAGTTTTCCCCTGATGGTTGGTTTCTAGCAGTTGCATCTCATGAAAGTGTTGTTGACTTGTATGTTGTTGACACGGATGGAGACATAGTGAGCAAGGATAGCTCGGGGTTAAAGAGGGTTGGGATTTGCCGAGGGGCTTCGTCGTGGATCACACACATTACATGGCATGAGGACTCTCGTCTTTTACAAACAAATTCAGGTGAGTTGGTAAAAATTTAACTTGCAAAGAAAGAATGCTAAAGAGATGACGGAGATTGACTTTTAGTTCCAGTATGGAGAGGACCTAGAATTGTAATGCGCCTGTATTTCATACCACATAATCACCAGCTTGTCCCCAGCGCCCGATCATATGACCCGAATTCCGAATATCAATCAATTTGTAGGAAACCATGTAGTCTGATTATCTAAAAGAATAAGCAACAGGTTTGTAGTATTTAGGGAAAAATACAAATCATATCCGAATTTGTCATTTCTGTTAGCAGTGTGGAGTGTGACACAATTTTGGAAACTAAGTTTAATTTCAATTATGTCTTAAACAACAGGAGCAGGGGAACAACTATTCTATGAAGCACCACACTGCACTCGCCAGCTCATCAAAGAGTCTACAAGCAGCGATTTAGCTTGGAGTCCACCCATGACATGTGTGCTTGATGCAACAGTTGAAGGGGTGTGGTCAACTGACATGGATCTGACAGATGTTAATGCTGTCGCAACAGCAAACAAGCTTCCTGTAGTAGCTGTAGCCATTGATGATAGAGGGCTGGTCAGGCTTTTTTCTTATCCCTGCAAGGTATGGATGTTGTAACCTTTCAGCAGGTTAAAAGTATTATAGCTTACAGTATGATGTATTGTTTTAACATGTCTCTGTGAGTTTATAGTGATAACTTGACATCTTTTCCTAGATTACCTGTTTTGTGAGATGTTTTCCAAACCACTTTAAAGGCTATAAGTTATTGATGTCTTTATCCTTTTCATATTGTTTTCCATGCCAGCTTTAAGCTACATTTATCTTTTTATGAAGTATATTACTTGATTATTCCACTGTCTATTTCTTATAAAGGTAATAAAAACACTGTGGCTATCCAATGTGAGAAGGATGTATTAGATGTTGAATTTGACAGCTGTTCTCTTTAACATAAGATTAAAATGTTTTCTCTATATAAACATTTAATAAGCTGTTTATTGATAAAAGGGAAATGTGAATTTAACTTGCATCATTGGCATTTTATCCAGGGAGGGTTTAAAAAACATCGACAATATCGTGCACACAGCAGCCACGTCACAAATGTCAGGTGGTCTTGTGATGATGATATGGTGGTAACGACTGGCGGTGCAGACACAGCAGTGATTGTATGGCAGGTACGCAACGTTCTGACGACGGATGAAGACGGTAGTGTGTCGCCGTCTGAATCAGTACACCTTCCCGAAAGTTTAGATGATCTTCCTGATGAGGGTGAGATAACATTTCCTGACTTGTACATCTTAACAAAATTTACTGTAGAGATAAGAGCTTGTAGTTTTTTTTTTTTTTTGTTATGAAGCAGTAATTACTGGTGCTAGGACAATTCGGTCCCGGACAATTCGGTCCCGGACAGTTCGGTCCCGGACAGTTCGGTCCCGGACAATTCGGTCCCGGACAATTCGGTACAAGGACAATTCGGTACCAGGACAATTCGGTACCAGGCTTGTCATTTTTTTAAATGTCTAAATCAGAAAAATATGATATTTCTATATTATATATTATGAATTATTTATATATGATATTACCTAAATACCTAACTACTTAGTTTGGTTATTCACTAGTTGTTTACAAATAGCATAAACAATCCACCTAACTACTTTGTTACTAAACGATTAGTTTGGTTATTCCCTTAGTTTAAAAAAAAAATATAAACAAAACGACTTTATAAGTTTCTTTATTCCAGACTTTTTAGTCTAGTTTCACCCCATCATCACGCAGATGGAAGTTTTAAGAGCTGTCCTGTTATATTTTTCCAATTATATGTCTTGCATATACAAATTAAGAACTTCAGTGCTCCTAGATTCTTTGCCCTCTTACATAAGTCTCAAAATACGTATGAGTTCCTTTTCCAAAAAGTGAAAGAATTAGTGAATAACGAGGGGCCAGAAGATATGATAATAGACTTCGAAAAAGCAGCGGAAAACGCATTTTCAAATACGTTTCCAGGAACAAATATTTCTTTTTGCTAATTTCATTTAGGACAAAATATTTATAGACATGTTGTAGCTGAAGGTTTTAAGGTACGTTCCCACGAAGATGACATATTCAGTCTTAAATTGAGATTTTTTATAGCCTTAGCATTTTTACCTGTAAATCAGGTTGCGGAGGCCTTTGATGAATTGGTTGATGATGATGATATCCCTAAACCTATTGTCTCTTATTTTGAAAATTCATATATAGGACCAGTGAGAGGGAGATGTACCAGAAGGAGGAGACTTGCTCCAAACTTTTCAATAGAATCTTGGAATGTTCTTCACCGATGCTTGAACGGAGAATCGCGTACAATTAATAATTTGGAAGGTTTTCACAGCACATTTATAGCAAGTCTCTCCAGTATGCATCCAAATATTTGGAAATTGATTGAAGCCCTCAAAAGAGAAGAGAGTTTGGCAAAAACCAAATTACAAATGATGCGAAACGGGGATGAACCAGTAAAAAAAAAAAAGAAGTACAGGGACTGTCACAAGCGTATCATTCACCTAGTACATAAATATAATCAAGCTGAAAGAATGCAGTTCCTTAAAGCAATCGCTCATAATATTAAAGTTAAAATTTTTCTATATACTTTTAACGACAAGAAATGTACAGTATAGTTTTTACTATTTTATTTTTATATAAATACTTTTAACATAAGAAATGTATGGTTTTTACTGTTTTATTATCTATATAATAAAGAAACTAAAAAAGTATTTTTTTTTATTTATCGCACACGCAAGGATAAATCAATTAGACTTTTTGGGCTCAAGCCATGGCGTCCTGATGGAAGGTTCCTTTTTGGTAGCTTCCTTGGGTATAAAACTACTAAGATATTCCCAGAGAATTTAACCACAGGTTATCACAGAATTCTAACTTCTGGAGCGAGTATCCCAAAGGTTTCCCTTTAAGACATCGTATATCAACAGGGGACGCATGTCTGAACGCGCCACATAGCTATCTACACCCCGAACAGAGTTAATGCTTCGGTGTGTAAGGGTTGAGAATAGCTGGGAGCCGCTCCACAGCCAATCTCACTCGTGGCTACTACTGATACTCGAGACGTAAACAAACGGGCGCCATTGCTCAAATGACGTCACGCCCGTCTCCATCCTTTGTTTAGTAGCTGCCCTACTTAGACGGATTTTCCCTGTGCTTCATTTATCGATTTGCATCTACGTTATGTCGCTACCTTCAGCCTCACCATCTTCTGGAAAGTTGAGTACAAGGTTCCAGTATTGTTTAGTTAAGCTCTGACCGTAAAGTAAATATTACTTTCCGAGATAATTGCTGTTTCGTGGCAGAGCTGTGCCTCTACCGGACCCGCCATTTTTGGCGTCGTTGTTGTTATGCATGCCTTATTTAGTTAGCCACAACAACGCTTCCGGCCTTATTTACTAATCGAATACATTAGTTTATTTAGTCTTCATAGCTAGGAACTTTTATATCGTGTTTCGACGCTTTTTATCGGTCATCGATTGACCTCATACCAGTCGGCTACTATAGCCCCCAGGCCAGAGCGCCTGTATATAAGTGTTCATGCATGATTTTATTAGTGATCCTAGGCTAAGTTATGAAGATAGTGGCATTATTTTACAATACTTTCGACCGTGATGCAAATGTTTTTTCGCCTTCAGGGACCATATAGGGGATAGGTTAGTTAGTGTCTCTTTCTAACCTAACCTACTTGTAGGACCCCTATATGCTTCCTTCATCCCCTGCCTTGGCATTCCCTCTAATTAGCCTTGATTCCCTTTCTGAGTAGAGGGATCAAGTGTCTAATGGAGTATTTATCACCTCTCAGTCCTCCCTATGGGAATGAACCCCCCTTAGGGTTGCGTCCGAGAGTGAGGTTAGGCTAGCCCTACCTCTATGGCTAGGATTAGTCTATGACTATCCTGCGATAGCGATATGTCTTCTACCTTTCCTAGTTCAGGACTATTAGCCCTGCTCTAGGTTAGGTTAGGAAGGTTTCTCTGTTCCCTGCTGAAACTGTACCCATGCACCGTTTCAGCCGGTCTGCCTTATCTTAGGTTAGGGAGTGTCCTCCCTTTCCCTAGTGGCCGCTCTGGTACAGAAACCCTTCCTTGGAAGACTTCTCTCTACTCCCCTCCCCACCTATCTCTTGTATAGCCTAGCCTATGCTTAGGTTAGTCTATACCCATCTGTCCCCTGTCCTACAACTCCTCCTTAGGGTGGAGTAGTAGGGCTAACCGAGCTTCCATGTGCAGTCCGCTCTGGTACATATACCCTTCATAGTGTCCTATGGGGTTAGTCTCTAGATGTGTTCTGCATATGGGGGTCTCCCCTCTTTGGGTGTCCCCTAGCCCTCCCTTGGGCTACCTAGCTCCCGGTCCTCAGTGACCCCTGCTCCTGGATGATAGAGCCTGCCTCTATCATGGGTACACCCTCTCAGGGGGGGGATGTCCGGAGTCCATGACTGAACTTCCTGCATCCCTCCCCCCCCTGTCTCTCTTACTATCCGGGTGCTGGTCTCTTGCCGCCTCCACTGTCGGCGATACCCGCCTCCTACCTTGGTGACTCTCCCTACCCTTGCCGCCAGCCCCCTGTGTGCCGGGGGACTGCCGACTGCCGCCGGCTCCTACCGGTGGCTCTCCTCCCTCCTAGCTTGTCGTCCGCTCGCCGGTCGGCCGCCGGAGTGCCGGCATCTACTGCCGGCATCTACTGCCGGCAACCCGGTTCCGCTATAAACATCATTGTCCCAGTCACCAAACCGGCATCCTCCGACTGCCGGAGCCGCCGCTCCCCTGCCGGCGTGCCGCCGTTGTACCGGCGGCCGCCACTCTGGTATACCCTTGACTTAAATATTGTCTGTCCTAATGCCAGAAACTCTGCCGGAGCGACCTCCGGCATGCCGGCGGCTTGCCGGAAACCCCCGGAGGCGTCAAGAATACTTGCACCCCCTTCTTCTAGCTATCATATGATACTGATAGCCCTATACCGCAAACAGATGGGCTGTTTCCACTATTAAGATCAATACCTTGGTACTGTTCTGTTAGTGATCATGCTGTCTCTTTGCATTCTTCTAAATTCCAGCATGCTGCGTGCATCTTAGCACGGCTGGTTGCCGGAAGCAGTTACCTTAAAAGGAGGCCCTCTAGCCCCTAGCTTGGGACCGAATGATCTCGGTCCCAATCTTACCCTTGGTTTTTCCACGGAATTCCATTGCCCTATGGAACTCTAAGGAATACTATCCGGTGCCTTCGGTCTCTCGGATTATCCAAGGACAAAGCTTACGGTAACCAGCCGGGCGAGATGCATGGAGTATGTTCTCCTTTACTATTTCAAGCCACCGGACCTTACCTGGCCACCGAAGAATTGAGGTCACTCCTGTTCCCTAAGGCCTCCCCTGATTCAGTGGTACCCAAAGACGTGATTCCCACTGTCCAAATTACAGTGGAACCTGATGTTGTCATGGCTCAGTCCATGCACGAGTGCCGCCTGGTTTCCGAAGATGACGAACAGATGTCGGATGTCTCGGAAGACTCGGAGAAGACGCTTATGGCTCAAGGAGCCGAAGATGACGAAGACAAGGTGGAATACGCCGAGTCGGAGCAAGAGGTCGCTCCTCCTTCCATCCCCGCTCCTACTCCTACACCGACGGAAGTGTCTATTCCGTCTACCTCCTCGACCCCGGATCCCTCTTCTTCCACTCAAGAAATGATCCGACTGATTAGAGCCGTCATGGACGACAGGTTGAAGGAGAATCAGGAGTTCATCAGGTCCATGATGGGATCCAGAGAACCGAAGAGGATTTCGGTTAAGGATCTCCCCGCTTGCTCACATGCCAACCCGTGGAGGTATGCTGAGCATATGGTTATCGCGACTGGCAGGATCTTCATCAGCGATAAGATCGGCACGGTCCCCTTGGAAGACGTGGAGTTCTTCCCAAACTTTGAGGCCTACCCGGACTGTTACGTCCGTCTGCGTTCTGAACCTGCCTCGAAGGAAGAGACCGAACCGAAGGAAGAGATAGTGTTCGATCTCGCAAAGGCCCAGGCTATGCTAGCCACCACATTCAAGAGTAGGGGCTTTACCTGCTCTAAGCTTCCGGCCCTGAGCAAGAAGCACCCTACTTATGTCGCACCTGAAAGTGCGGTTCTTCCATTCCTGGAAAAGGCCTTAGCTGCGTGCCTTAAAGCTGCGGAAGAGGGGAAAGCCTGCCCTGCACTGGAGGAGTGCAGACCCTTCTCCATAGTAACTCCCCCTGACGCTCGACACTGGAAGGATGTCCAGCATACTTTCGTCGTGGGAAAGCTAGATCCTGACGTCGCCGGACGTCAGTTTAATGAAGACCTCCCTAAGCTCAACGATCACCTCCTTCGTCGGGAACAAGATACGAAGGAGAGGCTCGCAGCATCCTTATCTCATCAAGTCCAACTTGAAATTATGGCCTGTGACACCAGAGTACCAGACCACTACATGGTACTCTCCAAATCCCACATGATGACCGTGATGAAGGACTTGTACCACTTCATAAAGGCTCGGAGAGCCTGTCGTGAATTCGTGTTTGCAGGTGCCACCGTGAAACACGAACCCCGGAGGCTGATTTCCTCCAACATCTGGGGTAAACACCTCTTTCCTTCTGACCTCGTGAAGGAAATCACCGACAGAGCCGCCACGGAGAATAGGAACCTTCTCCACAAGTGGGGCATGTCCAGGAAAAGGAAACCCTCTCAGGACGACGGACCTCAACCTAAGAGGAAATCCCAAAAACAGAAACCCCAGCAACGTCAACAAAGACGTCAGTTTCCGGGACCCGCTACCTCCCAAGTGGTTGCCCAACCACAACAGACCTTTCAATTGGTTCCCCAACCGGTGTTGTCACAGTCACCGGTCTTCACCCCTGCTTTCGAGCAACAGTCAACTACCTTTCGTCCCAAAGGTAGAGGCTCATACAGAGGTGCAAGCAAAGACGCTTCTCGCCGTCCCTCCAGAGGCAGAGGAGGAAAGGGAGCTAGCGGCCGAGGCAGCAAGCCCTCGGGACACCAGAAGCAATGAAGTGCTTCCGGTGGGAGGAAGACTCCGCCAATTCCAGGATCGTTGGACCTTCGATCCCTGGGCACACAGCATCATCAAGAAGGGTCTAGGCTGGAGTTGGACTCAACCACCCCCAATCTTCCAGCAATTCTTCCAACAATCAACCCCTCTTCTGGAAGAATATGTCCTAGATCTCTTGAACAAGAAGGTGATAAGGAAGGTAAAGTCCACCAGGTTCCAAGGGAGACTGTTTTGTGTCCCCAAGAAAGACTCAGACAAACTCAGAGTCATTCTGGACTTATCCCCCCTCAACAAGTTCATAGCGAACGACAAGTTCAAGATGCTGACTCTTCAACAGATAAGGACCCTTCTGCCTCGAGGTTCCTACACGGTCTCCATAGACCTGGCGGATGCCTACTGGCACGTTCCAATGAACCATCACGCTTCCTCCTACCTAGGATTTCGACTCCAAAGGAAAAGCTACGCCTTCCGGGCCATGCCCTTCGGCCTCAACGTGGCCCCTCGGATCTTCACAAAACTGGCGGATGCCATAGTACAACAGCTCCGCCTACGAAACGTCCAGGTGATGGCCTACCTCGACGACTGGCTAGTCTGGGCTCCATCGCCCGAAGATTGTGTAAAATCTTGCAACAAAGTCACCCAGTACCTAGAACACCTGGGATTCAAGATCAACGAGAAAAAATCTCGCCTCTCTCCAGCTCAGAAGTTCCAGTGGTTGGGAATCCACTGGAACCTTCAGTCACACCGCCTTTCCATCCCCCAGAAGAAAAGGAAGGAAATAGCAGGGTCTGTCAAGCGACTGCTGAAATCCAAACGCATTTCAAGACGCCAGCAGGAACGAGTTCTAGGCTCTCTACAGTTCGCCTCAGTGACAAACCCAGTGCTTCGCGCACAGCTAAAGGATGCCGCGGGAGTCTGGAGACGTTCGGCATCCATCGCTTGAAGAGACCTCAAGAGACGGCTTCCAAACAGACTGCGACTTCTCCTAAAGCCGTGGTCAGAAGCAAAGGCCCTTAAAAGGTCCATTCCTCTCCAACACCCTCCTCCATCACTCAACATCCACACGGACGCTTCGCTGGAGGGTTGGGGAGGTCACTCCCACCAAAAACAGGCTCAAGGCACCTGGTCTCCCCTGTTCAAGACGTTCCACATAAACATCTTGGAGGCCATGGCGGTCCTTCTAACCCTGAAGAAGTTATCCCCGCCGCCCTCGATCCACATCCGTCTAACCCTAGACAACTCGGTGGTAGTTCGTTGTCTCAATCGCCAAGGCTCAAGATCGCCCCAGATAAATCAGGTGCTTCTCCCAATCTTCCGTCTGGCAGAGAAGAAGAAGTGGCACCTGTCTGCAGTTCACCTACAAGGATTCCGCAACGTGACAGCGGATGCTCTATCTCGGACAAACCCGATAGTCGGAATGGTCTCTAGACGCAAGATCGTTCTCCTTCATCTCTCACCAAGTCCCAGAACTTCAGATAGATCTCTTTGCAACGAGCGACAACAATCAACTTCCTCGGTATGTGGCCCCGTACGAGGACCCCAAAGCAGAAGCAGTGGATGCCATGTCACTGGATTGGAACAGATGGTCCAAGATCTACCTGTTCCCCCCCACCAACCTTCTGTTGAAAGTCCTCTCCAAACTGAGAACCTTCAAAGGGACAGCGGCCCTAGTGGCTCCCAAGTGGCCTCGGAGCAACTGGTACCCCCTGGTCCTGGAGCTGCAGCCCAAGCTGATCCCTCTCCCGGGCCCAGTTCTCTCTCAACAAGTACAGAAGTCGACTGTCTTCGCTTCATCATCGAAAATCAAGGACCTTCATCTCATGATTTTCTCTCCCTAGCCGCAAAGAAGAGGTTTGGGATCTCGAAGAAAAGTCTGGACTTCCTAGAGGAATAAAAGACCGAATCCACAAGACGGCAATATGAATCATCCTGGAGGAAATGGGTCTCCTTCGTCAAGACAAAAAATCCTAAAGAAATCACGATTGATTTCTGCATGTCCTTCTTTATTCACCTTCATGGACAGGGATTAGCAGCCAATACGATATCAACCTGCAAATCGGCCTTGACCAGACCAATTCTATATGCTTTCCAAATTGATCTGTCCAGCGACATCTTCAACAAACTACCGAAAGCATGTGCTCGCCTACGCCCAGCACCCCCACCGAAACCGATCTCCTGGTCACTAGACAAGGTGCTCCATTTCGCCTCCAACTTGGACAATGATTCATGCCCTCTCAAGGATCTGACTCAGAAAGTTATATTTCTCTTTGCTCTCGCTTCAGGAGCTCGAGTCAGCGAAATAGTGGCATTATCAAGAGAGGATGGACACATCCTGTTTACCGATACAGGAGAAGTTACCCTCTCCCCTGATCCGACGTTTCTCGCCAAAAATGAATTACCCACCAAAAGATGGGGCCCTTGGAGAATATGCCCCCTGAAGGAGGATGCCTCTCTATGTCCAGTAGAGAGCCTCAAGGTCTATCTTCGCAGAACTTCAAACTTTGGTGGAGGCCAACTCTTCAAAGGAGAAACATCGGGCAGCGACCTGTCACTGAAACAATTAAGAGCGAAAATCACCTACTTCATTCGCAGAGCGGATCCTAACAGTACACCCGCTGGTCATGATCCTAGAAAAGTGGCATCATCTCTGAATTTCTTTCAGAGTATGGACTTTGAAAGCCTTAAAAACTTCACGGGTTGGAAGTCCTCGCGAGTTTTCTTTAAACATTATGCGAAACAAGTGCACGAAGTCAAACATTTTGTGGTAGCCGCAGGTAGTGTTATGAAACCTGCACCTAACTCTGCGTAGAACAGTGAGTTACTTGGGACTCTAACTCTTCGGGTGCCTATGTTGACCCTCGAGCGATTCATAGTGATGTCGAAAACACTTAGTGCTTTTATAACTGTTCTTATCCCAGGTGAAATGTCATAGTTGTCACACAAGTGCCGCATGCCCTGAGCATGATGTGTTTTATCAAAGACTTGCGTTCCTCGAGAACGAGTGCCTACTAATAAACTTGAAATTCCTTTTCAGATTCAAGAGCAAGTCTTTATTACTATGTACATTATAATTACTGTAAAAGAATTTTACTTTCTGCTGTAAATTATTTAATTTCTGCATTTGTGAAATAAAATTTCTATTTTATTACCTGTGCGTCTCAATCAGCTCCTACTTACTATGAAATACATGCCTGTCATAGTTTTATTATTCCCCCTTTTTCCTTATGGTTATGAAGAAATTAAGATGCTAACTCTTAATTTATATTCACTCTGATTATGTAAGGTTCCAACACGAATACTTACTTTTAATACCCGGGAGATGAACCATCATTCTCAATACACAGTGCCCAACCACCACTGGTCTGATTTTCAGAATGTTCCTATACAAATACCAAACATTCGGCTTCATCTCCAAGTTCTTCAAGTTCTTCTATCAGGATGAATAGCCCTTCAATACCACTTTGACGTCGGCATGGCCCATGGGAACTTCACTGCCAAGGGGGGCAGGATGCTTCTTCCCTATGGTCCTTTATCAAAGATTACTATGCTGTTTTGTCAATGCCTTGGCACTTACTATTAGGGGAAAATCTACCACGATACATTGATTCTCTGGTATTCTTCCATCAGGACGCCATGGCTTGAGCCCAAAAAACGGATTTTGAGCGAAGCGAAAAATCTATTTTTGGGTGAGATAGCCATGGCGTCCTGATGGACCCTCCCTGCTACTTCGTCCAGTTTTAGATCCCACCCTGTTCTACTGTATCATGGTGATGGGCAAGCAACTGGCTTCAGGATGAAGACGGGCGTGACGTCATTTGAGCAATGGCGCCCGTTTGTTTACGTCTCGAGTATCAGTAGTAGCCACGAGTGAGATTGGCTGTGGAGCGGCTCCCAGCTATTCTCAACCCTTACACACCGAAGCATTAACTCTGTTCGGGGTGTAGATAGCTATGTGGCGCGTTCAGACATGCGTCCCCTGTTGATATACGATGTCTTAAAGGGAAACCTTTGGGATACTCGCTCCAGAAGTTAGAATTCTGTGATAACCTGTGGTTAAATTCTCTGGGAATATCTTAGTAGTTTTATACCCAAGGAAGCTACCAAAAAGGAACCTTCCATCAGGACGCCATGGCTATCTCACCCAAAAATAGATTTTTCGCTTCGCTCAAAATCCGTTTTTTTTATATCTATACTAACAAAAGCAAAAATTTTCTGTTGAAAGTAATGCTTAGAACTGATAGGAATTTTAGAAACGAAAAAAATTGGAAAAATACTGTTTTTTTCCATATTATAAGAATCAATTGGTACCGAATTGTCCTAGTACCGAATTGTCCGGGACCGAATTGTCCGGGACCGAATTGTCCGGGACCGAATTGTCCGGGACCGAATTGTCCGGGACCGAATTGTCCGGGACCGAATTGTCCGGACACCTAATTACTAGGCCTATCTGTCATGAAGAATTGATAAATGAAGGCTACCATTATGATAATGTACAGTATTGGCAAAAAAAAAATTTCTTATGAAACTTTAGATTACAGTAAATTACCAAATATTAAAATTGTAGATACAGTCAGTTCATTGCTAAATTAGGCTTTTCTTTAATTTAATAAAGAAAATTTTGTATGGTGGTCATATAAGAAAGGTTATATATTTTTTAATTTAGGGAAGTTCTACGGAACTGGCTACTTCTGAAATTTATCATTTAATTGAGAGTACTTCATTGCAGTTCCGGTAGGCTCTGCTGCTGCCTCCGATGCCTTAGATGACCGCGGAGGTAGCAGCAGTAGGGGATTCAGCATTATGAAGCTTCATCTGTGGTGGATAATGTGGGAGGGTGGGCTGTGACACCCTAGCAGTACCAGCTGAACTTGGTTGAGTCCCTTGTTAGGCTGGGAGGAACGTAGAGAGTAGAGGTCCCCCTTTTTGTTTTTGTTTCTTTGTTGAAGTCGGCTACCCCCCAAAATTGGGGAAGTGCCTTGGTATATGGATGGATGGACTTCATTGCATATTTAATTGCAGAAATTACGATGACCGATCTAGAAGCTGCCGGGTTAGAGGATGAAGAGGATGTTCTCTCGATGTCTCAGATGCCAGAAACTCTCAGAAGGAGAAGACTACCAAAGATGGAGCCAGAGAATCTGCCACCACAACATGGGCCTATAATCGAATTAACTGGACTTAAAGAACGTTTGAAATCTCTTCCTTCACTTACAGCTGATGATGAAACTATTTTTTATTGCAGTGGTTCAGCTATAGGTCGTTTGAAAATAGCAGATGGTAAGGAAAAGTATTGTATGTTATTCCTTCCTTTAATTCTTTTAACCAAAATTATAGGTTTAAAGATTTATTTTGAAGTACAGGATATTTTCATATAAACTTGTCATTTATATCTAGTTCATATGTCACACAGATGGTTACTTTCTTAGTTTTGTAGAAGAAAATCAGAAGAGCTAAGAGCAACTGTTTATGTGCGCTTGCCTTCAACCCATTGGTAGGTAGTAGATGCCCTCATTGTTCATAGTCTATATATGAAGTAATGTGAGCATTTCGTACAGTACTGTATTAAACATATGTTTCATTTGAAATTTTTATTTGTCGATTACAAATCCATCTGATATTTACCAGCGAGATCCCAGATGTAATCACTAAGGAGTAAAACATTTTGAGAGTTAATCAAGAAGTTTTTATTTTGTGGTCGTCTGTATGAATGCAGCAGGTACCAAATTATAATTCAGGTAAGGTGTAGGATCTCCCAGCCTTGGTAAATGGTTAAAAAAAAGATGAAGAGGATTAAGGTGCATCTCTTACAAATGGTAACATATCTTGAATAACTGTTTCATTGATAAAGATAATCGGCCTTAATGACCTTCGATGTCAGGATGCCAGAGAACTTCAAATCATTCGTTCATTCATTGATAAAGATGGGAAAATGTAGATGGGATCTTTTAGCATCTGCATTCTAAATTGAGAGAGAGAGAGTGTGAGTGTGTGTCAAGATTTGCAGATTGTAAGGGGTACAACCCACAGATGCATTCTTATTAGGTCTTGTGATGGAAACAGGCACATGATTTCTATTTCTTTGAAGATTTCTAAGCTCGTTCCTCTTCTTCCTACAATCCCAGTCATGCCTGCATTGTATCATTCTAAATGGATAAAAGTTTTATCATCGCTTGCAGGGATATATCTTGAGATTGGCACTGATTACATGTCCTAGCACACAAACTTTTTTGTTAAATTGAATCAAATTAACATACTGTACGGTACAATAGTAATACTGTATCTTGTATGTCCGTCGATTTAGTATACCGGTACTTATCCCACATGCCAGTCAGATACAAATCTCTCGGCAGATTGAGGACTGAACTACAGTACTGTTATTCTCCCTACTTGAAATAAATTTTTGAACTGTAAATTGTATTTATACTCTATTACAATTTATTGTAAAAAACATAGCATTGGATTAAATTACCTCCTTCCTGTCCTACATGATACAGTAGTTGCATAAGTGTAACTACACAAAGAATGAGGGGAAGGGTGACAGCTGAGACCCAGTAGACTTCCATGCACATGTACAGTACCCAATGTGGTACTGAATTTTATGTTCATTCTCAGAAGTCTTTTGTCTGGGAACTTTATGTAATAGACAAAATGGGTCTGATAAGTTTGAGGTGTTTATTAAAGAATGAATTTGGTTATACTTTGATGATCTGGGTAATTTGGTAACTTTTATTGAATGTGGATCTCCTTCTGATTCTTTGCTTGCCAATATGAATAAGATGTCCACTGCATTCTGTCTAATGAGATATCTTCTATATAGGTGGTGATGTAGTCAGCCAGGACCTTGGGTATGGAGAACATGAGACAGCAGTAACAGCTCTAGCTCTGTCTGGAAGTGAACCATTCATGGTAGCTACAGCTCAGGTAAATAATGAGAAGGTAAATTGCTAAACGTTCTGTACATAGTTTGCTTTGCATTAAAGTGTGTCCAACTTGAGGCAATGTGGTAGGGGTGCATTACTTTGTTTTACAGTAAATAAAAAACTAGATCCAACTCTCAAAATACAGTATATACTCTTATAGGATAAATGAAGGTTGAATTGAGCATCTGCGATAATTTTGATAGGGAATGTCTACATGTGCTATACAAAATTGGTGATATTTAAACATGTTTTGGTAATCAGGACTGTTTTACCGGTCAGGCTAGAGCAGTGTTGAGTGATATCAAGTTGATTTAGTTGTTTATTAATCTAATTATCTGAGGGTGCTCATGTATGCCCTTATCAAATTGATACAACATGTAGAGATAGCTTGCTTGGCCAATGTATGAGCTCCACAATCTCTGGATATTCATAGGAATGCAACCTGTAAATCATTTTAAAAGTCGATATAACGGATAGATATATAATTACCTGTTTTTTAGCAGATTTTTATGTTATTAGCCATGTAAGCCTAAGAGATTCATCACATCTTAAAGGAAGATGGGTTTTAAGAGGTATGTGATTCTCTTTCTACCTGGCTGTCGTAACTTCTGTAGTTCTATAGCCCAGGTACATAGTTTAGAAATGATACTTGGTGATTTAGTTTAACTATTTCATGATGATAATCATGCGAGTCGAGTTGCTATGCCTATAGTAACTTGTATTTGTTCCAGGGCCAAAAACTAAGCTCAATAGCATCCTTACCTGTTTATTGCCGGAGTTCCTAAGAGCACCTTTTCTTTTGTGGGTCGTTGCAGCTTTTCATTTTTTACACATCTCACTTTTAATGCAGTAATTGCTTGTTCTTGAGTACATTAGAAGCAAGTTTTTGTGTAATTCTTATCTGGTTATCCCTTTTATCCTCTATGCTCTTACTTGTCTCCCTTATAATGGGATGGGTAGATCTTTAATTTCTAAAGGCATGATGTGTACATATCATTATTATACACTTCTTATCCTCCTGTTTTTATCCTTGGAATGATATTTTGTTACATCTGCCACTGTTTGATTTTATCTTCATTGGAGTGATCATTGAGACTCACAGATGTTCATTTGTGAATGGATAATTTTTTTATTACACTATATTGCTCTGTTAAAAATGCATGTTATGTGTTATTGTGAAGCCCAGACTAAGTTTTTAGTTAATTTTACATATTTTATTTTGATGAGGTATTTGTAATGATTCAGAATGCAGTACTGTAGGCCTATACTAAAGCCTTCATATTGACTGCCGTGATAAATGAACGTTACTTTATGGAATTGGGCAGCCTGATGAGTGTTACTAGGTAAGTATTTTAGCATATTTGTCTGGCTAAACTTAACAGTGATAATGATTACAAATCATAAATTTTTGTTAATGTTAGTATACTTAGGATACCAAATCTGTTAAATCTATATATGTATGTTAGTTTGCTATAAAATCTTTGAAAGAAAATTTTGAAGAGGATTTCCTTGAAAAGAAAAATAAAAAATTTGACAAACATTATTTTAAGCTTGAAATATTGGAACTCATATCTTACTTCCAGCTAGCCATTGATGACCTTTATGACGAAGATCAAGAATCAGATTCCGCTTTGATTCACGTTTGGAGACCCTCAGATGGAGCAAATGTTGCTGTGCTAAGAGGGGGTGCTGAAAATGTAATTACTTCTCTAAGCTTCTCTCCAAGTGGAAGACTTTTGGCTTCATTGGCTGATGCAGCTAATGTTCACATCTTCAATTGGATTAAAGGTATTTTACTTTAATAATTCCTCCCTGAAAACAGTTCAAAACTTTAGAATAGTTCCTCATAAATAACCCTTTTACCCCCAGGCTCTTTGGAAATTTCCAACCCTTAACCCCCAAGGGGTTATTTTTTTCCCAGCACATTTTGCAGTATCGCTCTAACAGGCTTAATTTTTGTCATAGAGAGGTCAGGTTGGTCTCATTCTCTTGGAAAATGCCTGAATTTTTTCAAAAAATTATCAAAAATATGAAAAAAAAAATTTTATAGCATTTTTTTTGCAAGGACGTACCGGTACGTCCATGGGGGTAAAGGGATGGGTTTTGTGAAACGTACCAGTACCTGTATGTCCTTTGGGGGTAAAAGGGTTAACCTAACGTTAAGCCAATTTACTCAGTTCAGTTATTTTATTACAGTTTCAGAAATGATCAGAATTATTTTTTATTTGCTAGATGAAAGTGGTCCTATCTCTTTGCAGGGGTCCACATTGCAAACGTCACACTTCGTACAGGAATGGCAATAGCAATAGCCCATTCAGGTGAAACAACAGTGGCAGCACTATCTCCCAGAGCCCTTTTATTTCTTGATCTTGTTGGCAACTCTTTAGTTACTACTAGAGGGAAGGCTCCACCTGATCTATTACCTGATGAAGCGGCCTTTAATGCTCTTGGAGTTGCTCCGGTTAGTATATTATATTTTGTAAACTTTGGATGTGCGCTAAATGCATTGTTTTTATTGGCATGTTGTGATATTGAATATCATAGTATAGAATTCTCAAAAATTTCCCTCTATCAAATTACACTATCATGGCTGCCTCCCTGTAGGGGCTAGTGCCATTAGTGCATTGCATGCTGTGTACTGCAGGCATTACTTAGGTTCATTGCATCATTCCTTTGGCTCCCAGCTTCACTTGCTTTATATTGTTATGTATTACCTCCATCCTTGCTTGCCTTTTTCAATCATCCTTTTCAACCTTATCTAACTCTTCATTGTGTAATGCTCGGTTTTCCCTCTGTTGAAATTGGGCGCTGAATTCCCTCACAGTCTCAAGCACTGGGCTACTTTAGCCCAAGTTTGTAGATCCATTTAAAAACTTGTGGCATTGTATTTTATTAGTACTATACGATCTTCAGATAACATATTGATGAAATACAGTGACTGTTCTTATACATGATATAAACCTTCGACCTATAATACGAGTATGACTTCAATGAATCTGGACCAGCCATTAAGCTTTTAATAAGATAAACACAGCTGCCAGCTGGGTGTGGGAAAGCCCCGACCACCCGATAGGGAACGTTACCTACACTTTGACTTCAGCCGCCGATCTGTATTTATCAGCGCCCTATTTTGAAATTTTTTTTTTTACAAAGACCGATCTGCTTTTCTTTCTCAGATTGTTTGTGTGTGTGATGCTTTTGATTTTGTTGATTGTGGTTGGATATGCGGTTGTGTCCTGGGAAGCTCGGCCGAGGTTGTGGCACCCACCACTTATCTCACTGTTTGTGTAGGTTTACTGGTGTGGGTATTAGGTTGCAAGATCATAGGGTTAGGGAAGAGGGAACTCATTATATAAGTTATAATTATTTCACTGTAGTTTCATTTGGTATCGGTTAAATAATATGCATTTCACCATAGCCTTTTCAGCTAATTGTATGACTCAACTATCTAACTGAAAATTTATGGTAGCTATCTATTTCTATTGTGGTTAATAACCTCTACATGTTATTTCCTCTCTCCTATTGGAAAGATCCCTGCTTGGCAATTCGTTGGATAGGAGTTTGAGACCCAGCCAATCTTGATGGTTTTTAGTAATGCCTGCAACCTCACCATCCTTGTGTGGTAGGGATGCGGTTTTTAGGGAGCCTATAGGTCTACCTGATGAGTCATTAACAGGCATTGACTGGCCCTCCTTGATCCTAACTTGATGAGTGGCCTTGGATACATATCATAGGTATATATAGTCAGTCTCTAAAATGTTGTCCTGTCCTTTGCCTCTGCCCTTAATGAGCAACCATTAAATGATCCACTTCACGTCTCCTCTACACAAAGCAGGCTCCTTTCCTTCACAGCAGTCTTCAGAAGTTTCTTTTCAATAATGCTTAGTCTAGTGTGTAATTAATATCTCAAGAAAGGCACAAAGAACTTTGTTCATTTTCAACATCATGAAACCAATTTACTTCCTCATATGTGTCCCACACTTTCATCTTGATAAATATTTGTAAACATGGAAAGTAAACCTCTTCGATTTATCAACATTTTAGCCTTGGAAATGAAAAGTAGCATGTCTTGGAATGATTACAATGTGGGCTAGGATAAGTCTGCTTATAAGAAGCTGGATAAACTCTTTGGTTAGTCTCTTGTACTTGATTAGAAGCTTTCATATTAAAATCAAAGCCTTTCTGACATATAAATGACTGCTCTTATCAGTATCCTACCTCAAATATCATTGCAATTATAGATGACAGACTGCAAAAGCCTATAGATACTTTGTGGAAACTATCAATTTGTAGGTTATAGAGTTTGATCCAACTTTTACACCATTCATTCCCAGAAATAGTTGTCATCACTTTCAAAAGGGTAAAGCTGTTGCACACTTTCTTCCAGAACTGGACCTGATTTCAGTTGGCAATCCATCTCAGTCTCTGTCTTAAAAAAAATAATAAACAACTTGTTACTGCATAAAAATATGCATTAAATTTGTTCTAAGCAAAAATAGTTGCTTGGAGCAAATATTGATAAGGATGTAAGGACAAATGACTCGGTTCACAAGCAAAAGCAGAGATATACGGTATCAAAGATGAGGCTTATATGAGTAGTATTCATCACACAATATGGTTTTTTACTATTGCAGGAATAAGATAGCTGGCTGAAGAATTTCTCCCGTATTTTATTTGGTACTTCCAACTGTAGATTCTGGATTTTATAGAATTTAAATATTTATAGAACTGGGGAGGTCATTCAGTACCAAAGTGCAACTGGAGGAAAATCATGAGTTTGCACTGTGAAATACATTTCAAGAATGGACTGTAATACAGAGTATAAGAGGGAATGGAGGTAAAGTAGGCAAAAATGTGGCAATAGTTAGGGCCGAAGGGGCCTGGCGTGGCAAAGACCTTCAAGTAATGCCTTTAGTGCATTCCATGAGGTGTTCTAAAAATGGCACTGTATCCTCATATTCAGGTATTTCCTGTTGAAATAAAAATTAACCTTGTATATATTTCGATCAGAATTTCTCTCTTACTTTGGCATAGTAAAGTTGGACATAATTTTTGTAGACACTTCAATTTTTTAGTAGAAAAATTCTTCCCTATGAGAATATAAATGATTCGTTATATTGCTGTCTTGAAAATGCTAGCTACTACTGTATAATTATTGGTACAATTGTGTTAAGTCCTTTTTGTCATTTTAGAATGGGAATGTTTATGTAGCTTGTAGTGATGGAAGTGTTGTGGAATGGAAAGGAAGAATTGCTGTACGCTACGTCAGCCCGCCAGATGAACCCGAATTTTCCCCACCTTATCGAATGGCAATTGCTGTAGGCCAAGGAGCTGTATTCACTGCTTGCAGGTAATAAGCAAAAAATGTTCTTTAAATATTTCTTTTTTAAACCAGAATTGTGTTGTATCAGAATGATGTTTGCTGATTTTTTCTTTGGATGTACAGTATTCCTCTAATTACATTACTTCCTCTGCAAATACATTACATGTACTGTGTACTGTACTATACGTGAATGCGATTAATTTTTGCCCTATAGAATTTTGGAAACAAAATATTTATCTAAGAATACTGTACACTAAATACAAATAAAATATATTACTTGCTAATAGTACAAGTTATGCTATGGTTATGTTTATAATTTAGTAATTTTCTGTTCAGGGTGGATTCTACCGTAGTAATTAGATGTTATACTAACGACACCGAAAAACTAGCCTTTTTCTCCGACTCCAAAATCGCTGCACCGTCAAAAGATTGGACTCCACTGACAGCTCAATTAGGAAGCACAATGCTCATTCTTGGGGGTCGTAAGAAACAGCCATTCATTATTTTAGATCTGCAGTCAGGGAAGTTTACATTAATAGAACAGGAATCATAGTCATTGCCTTATTAGTTTATTAAATTAAAAAGTAAAGCCTATTTAATTCTGTCAAAGATTATGGTGTTATATAGAGAAAATTTAAACTTTTTTTTTTCTTGTTTCCTAATAAGTTTTGGTGAGTTATAAAAGGTTTTCTTTTACAACTTATAAGTTTGTGAAATTTCTACATATTTTTCCCTTTTTAAATGTGTTTGGTTCTTTCTAAAAGGTTTGCTTTTACAACTTATAAGTTTGTGAAATTTCTACATATTTTTCCCTTTTTAAATGTGTTTGGTTCTTTCTCAATCTTGTCTTATATAATGAGACCAAGAACAGATGCAGATGCTCACACGTTACATTGAATAATACTTCCCTGAAATTTTTAAGCAAAAAATAGAATGTAACTGTGTCCAAACAATGTACAAAATCAAGCATTTTACTTATGCTTAATGTCGAGAGAGGTGTTGCTAGCCAAATCATAGCTATTTATGGGAATCAGTCATTGTTGCTCTACACCTTAGATGAATTCTTGGGTTGGCTTGCTTCACTAGTGGGAGTTATTTTGTAGTTTAAGTACATTTGTCAAAGTTAATACAGGATTGCTTCTTCCTTTTAGCAAAAATTAATATCTTTTTGTTTTACAATATTTTATGTAAGCATTTTGTTTCGACTTGGGAGGCGGTAGAGTCCAAAGCACTAGTACACTACTCCTCCCTGAAGATGAAGATGTACTTTCTGTTGGATTGATGGATGGGGACCTGGAAGTACACATCTGTCAGGTCCCTCAAGAGCATGAAATCTTTTTTCCTGATGGCTGGCCGTATGGTACTTGCTGTTCCCATCTTGAACGGTGTCTGGAGAACAAATTTGTTCAATGGAGAGATTGATGATGATGACAGGTCTCCAAACCTATTAGGCTCCTCCAACTGGAAGAGTCAACTGTAACAAAGTCTGGAGAACCTTCTAAGACTACTCCTCTATTGCTTTCATCTCTGCCGTCAAGGCCAGAACTTTCTGTAATTTTGGAAGGTAGGAATGGAACCTCAATGATGTGCTAAGTGAGGGGAGGGCAAGAATTTGTGACAGCTAGTTTGATTCATCCAGAAAGATGTCCACCATCCAGCTCTCTGCTCTATGTTGCTGCTACATTGCCAAATGGTTAAGACAGGTATACTTCCACCCCTCGTTGCAGCTGGAGTAGTTGAATGCCTACTACACCATCCTCTTCCTCCTCCTATCATCCTTCTTGGACTGGCCAGGTTGAGGATGGAAAGGTGGAGTGCTCTCCCTGCCTTTCTTGGAGGAGGAATTGGGTCGAGCTTGCAGAAGTCTAGTACTGACTAAAACAGTATTGTTGCATTTAAAGCTTTCACTGTCATACCACTGTACCATGGATCAAGGTGTAATGACTAGCCTTCTTCCATCGTAACCTCCACTTCCTTCTGCAGCAAGGCCACTGACTCAAGTACTGGGGCATTCCTCAGGTATAGTGCCTCTTCTTGCCTCATCTGTCTGGCAAAGCAGGAGGCGACTGCATTCCCCCTCTTCAGGACCCAGTTGGCCCACTGGTTAGATAATTGGTTCAGCAAGGTCATTGCTTTTGCACCTGAAAGAACCAAGTCTATATACTTCTGCATCATGATTTGGAAGCTGTGGGAAAGTATGCAATTGCCCCTAACCAGTGGTCGATACAGGAAGTTTTTGGATAGCCTCGGAAGTGGCTTCAAAAGTAACAAGGCAGAACAACATGCCCTCGTTCTGCCTCCTTTTGCACATAGAACCTCAGTTGTCGAGAGAAAAGTGCGCTCATGAATGGTGAAGGCAAGAGACAGGACAAGGCCCTAGAGACTGACCATATACACATATGATCAGAAGCAAAGCCCCCCTTGCCATCAAGCTATGACCAGGGAGGGTACCACCAAATCCCCCATCCCTAGCTCCCAAGGATAGCGATATTTCTGACACTTGAAAACTATTGAGCTTGAGCAGGTTTTAAACTCCCATCCCACAAATTGCTAGGCAAGGGTGTTTCCAATAGACTACCCCAACCCCAGGATGTTGTTCAATAGGGTAGGGTGTAAGGAATATCCACGGACCAGAGATCTTGGAATTACAGTAACACTAAAGCCTCACAAGCAAGAACTGACCATACAGCTCAAGGGCAGGTTTATACACTTGAGGGGTGCCGACGTGCCAATCACTGGACACCATCCCTCCCTTACTATTCATTGTGGTGGCTTCCTTAATGAGTGACAAGACCTTGATTGATGAATGTACATTAAGTTTTGGGATTTTCAGCTTTCTCCAACTCAAGATTGGAGTCGGGTGCTCTGGGGCTATAAACACGCACCTCAGTAGAATCCTTCTTCTGACTAGAATGAAACTGGGGCGATACCCTGCAGAGGAAGAAAAGAATAATCAAACAGTGATCAGGGTCTCCTTTGGAGACTGAAGTATCCCTGGTCCTTGTGTCATCAGAGGCTAAAGAAGCAATAGGTACCTTAGCCTCTGAAAAGCGAGCTGGAGAACGTATCATACAGCAGTAAGCAGGTGTATCGCACCAGTTCCTGTCACGAGGAGGAGTAGAGTCTTGCTGATGGTGGCCCAAACAGAATGTTGCTGATCAGTGCTCCTATTAGCACAGAAAGCAGTCCTGAGAAGTCACCTGTTCCAATAACTTCCTGCGGGGAGCACTGGGATGAAACTGGTGCTAGGTGATCTAGTTCCCTAGTAGCTCAAACGTTATGATGGCAGGAAGAATGAGCTTGAGGTTTCTGTGTGGGGACTGATCACACAGTGCAGGGAGCGTGTAGACCAATCTTGCATTAACCAATGAGGATAGAACCAATCTACACAGTGACTTAGGATCGTCTTCCTTCAGGCTCATGCTTACATGAGGGAAGATCTTGTCGTTTTTACGAATTAGGAGACCTGTTGTATGTTCCTCTTTCCAAGCAAACTTATAGTCTCGTAAGGAGATCCCAAGGTGCCTTCCGAACGTTCAGGAGGCAAATGAGGACGCAGCCCTTCATTCTGACCCACTGTCCATGCACGGTCCTTACTGGTAACAGGAGCACCTGCACCTAGTACTGATACACCTCAGATGGGTATGTTCCCAGTACGTACATACTATCTCTTCCTCACATACATGGGAAGCATGTACCACCAGGTTGGTGTGTATTCTGTACACATTGTCCCTTTTTCCTGTACATCGGGAAAGATCAGTAGGAGCCACGCAATTCCGGCCGATAGGTTTTCTTGGACTTCAACAACATTGTCATCTTCAGGTTAAAAGCAACATCTTCACACGTTCTGTTGAAGGCACTCATTCAATACAAGACCGAGAGAAATAATACTTCTTCCAAGTGTGGGATAGTTTTCAGCACTAACTCCTGTTGCTATGAGACTGAGCATAGATAGTAGGAGCAGTGCATGCTGATCCGGGTGTGGGATTATTTTCAGCATGCACTGCTTTCTCTTTCTCTTCTCTAAGAGTTCACAGGGTACTCTTTGACACAGCAGAGAGAACACTACCATGTGATAAGCCCTCTGCACTTTTCTGGGGTCGGGAAGACACTGCAGAGGTAGGAGGAGGGTGGTGTCCCTCCCCTAAAACACTGGATGACAGCAAAACCTTCTTCCTCCGACAGAGCACTAGCGATGCCCAAGGAATACTAATTTCCGTAGGTTTACGTGACCAAGTGGAACAAAGATGAAGTGGATGACAGTATGATTACACAGAAAACTGTCATCTGTAGTTTACTCAGAAAACAGTTGTATACAGTATCCTTGTTGTCTTTCATCATTTCCCTCGAACAGTATAAAAGAAAATGCAAATGATTAAAACATCCAGATAAGAGAAGGCAACGAGCATGATGTCTGTAATAGCTTGCATATGAAATCAAAGTGAGAGCTCCGCTGCCTGCCTGGTATAGGTTGAAAGTTTTAATGGCTGTTAAACCGAAATCATACTCCTGTTAAAGTATGATGGTTTTTATTATTGTAGGGACAAATTTGAGTTAAAATGTCAGACTATTTTGTTAGTCTACAAAGTAATAGCCCTGTCTTAGTATTTAAGACGAAGATATACAGTAATGCTATCAGAATAAGATCAAAGTTTTCAGCCCCAAAGCCTTCACTTTTACTTTGTCCTCAAATAAATTATAAAAGTAAAGGTTTTGAGCTCCAACAGCACATGATAAATTGTACGACATTAATTGTACTGAAAAATGAGGGGCTTGAATCCTAAATGTAATATATTAGTAGATGGCTAACTTTTAAACCTAAATTTTCCATAGCTGTATGTCAAAATCTTCAGTGTTGCTCAAAATGTTAGAATTTTTTTCCATTACAGTACTAAAATTTATACTTTTTATAATATTGTGCTATTATTAGGTCCCATAATCTATACCTCCCCACTCACCAACCCCAGAATACAAAATGACTTGTTTAGTAAACTATGTAGCAGACAATTTTGTAATTTGATGTATTAAACCTATTTTTATGACGTCTAGCAAATAAATATATTTTTTTTATTAAAATTTAGTTTCAATCCCTTTATTAAATAAACTACTTCAACATTCCTGCACATTATAAATTGAACTACAGATTCTGTACCATGAAATAAACTACTTCAACATTCCTGCTCATTATAAATTGAACTACAGATTCTGTACCATGAAATTAGTTGGAATAAGAAGCTTAACTAAGCTGCAAATTTACAATGAAGTAGTTAGCTATACTAGAAAATTTTTAAAATAAAGAAATCTAATTATGATCATATATATTTTCTTTATTCTGATGACAAAAACAATTGAGAAGTACTTCAATTGCTACTGGTAAAGTTTAGCAATTACTCTAAAATGAGCAATACTCTATACCAAGATCCAAAAACCAAAATGGAAGCCGTTTTCCTATCGAGACCTAAGCCCTGTCCACACGTTCGAGCATGCCCGATGGGCAAACAGTGATGCCAGACCACAATAGTTAGTAAGAATGAGGGTTAATGACGTCAGAAGCAGGAAAACCACAGACAGGGATCTGGTATCATACAGTGTTGCCAGATCCCTGCCTTTAGTTTTCCCATTTCTGACATCATCAACCCTCATTTTCACTAACTATTGTGGCCTGGTATATCTGTTTGCCTGTAAGGCATGCTCGGGCCCAGAGTCAAGAACAGCTGTGACCAGAATATTAACCCAACCGTGTGCAACTGGTCAGGATGGTAACAATAAAATGGTTCTTTTGAATCTCCCACTTGCTTGAGCTATCCAGGATGGGAACAAGTTTTGTAAGCTTTTCTGCAAATGTTCTGGTTTAGTTCTACCCAAAGGTATTTTCTTAAGAGGTGGTCTCATCTATGCTCATGGAAACCCTGGTTATTTTGGGATAATACTAAAGCCAATCATGATCCATCACACCTGAAAGTACAGTTAGAAAAGGATTTACAAATACTTAAACAGTTCTCTTTGTATTTTAATAAAGTTATAGAGTACACCACTTTTGTCTGGGTCAAATATTCCAAGTAATTTCAATTAAAATTTTACAATAAACAAAGACCAAACTGGCAACTAAAATACTAATTTTTTTTACAGTTAAGTACAATCCTGATAAATACTTTATGAAATACTCATATTAATAAATACTAATACGTCATTACCTGTGATGCTAAAGCAATAATATTCAAACTACAATTCAGTAGTTTAACCCTCCACAGTTGATGTTTCCTCGGAAGGGTTTATAAAGCACATACTTTGTAAGCGAAACCTAAAATTGTATTGCCGATGACAACTGTACGCTGCGTTTGGTTAGGGAGTCGAATACTGTAGTTTTAAAAAAAAGGAAACTACACAATTTAAAATGGAAATTACAAAACTATTTCAACTGGCCTTAACCACCTGTCAGTTAAGCTAAATTACATAAAAGTACGATAGTGAAGAGGATACAACGGTGATCAAATCCAATGCTACGAAACTCTACCCTTGGACAGTAAAAAAAAAAAAGGCAATGTCATGGTATAACATTTTCTTATATAGAAAACTTATAATGAATGAGTGATGCCAGGCGAAGGAGGGTAAGGATGGTTATGACGATGCAATTTCCATCCTCAAGTTTGTACAGTCACAAAAAAAGAATAATTTTAAGCTATGAGGAAGTATAGAGCTAATCTGTAGATAATCACTATTTACTTTCTCGAAGCAACTGAGAAGTTAAGATCTGGTGAACTCTATAATACAATTCTTGCCTGGAAATGACAAAATACAAGACTTTCAATAATAATTTACATGCATAAATATTACCTAAAAATACAGGTTTCATAAATGTGTAAACTGCATCATAAAAATATACTGTTATGTACTACAGAACCTTTCTATGCTAGTATCTGACATACACTCTTTGCTGGATACATAAAGAATATTCAACTTTGCATACATATGTAAATTCCAGTGTTGCAATTTTTTTCTTAAAGCAAATAACACCCAAAAGACTAAGGCTATATAAAGACTAGTTTCAAACTACGGACTGTCTGTCAAATTTACAAGAAAACAGAATAACCTTTACATCCTGATATGATTCAGCATTTAACCAACTTTGTTATAATACATATTTTAAGGGAGTATGGCTCTCAAAAATATTTACATCAAAACATCTACATTACTCCCTTGAAAGAACTCATTAAAAAATCAATTGATGGCCGTATAAAAAGTAAAACCTGGCTAAAACTAAATGTACATCATAAAAGACATACTTGAATGTGTACTTGGGTAATGTTCCCCACCACAAAATAAAAGAAAAATGTGCAATATGTTTGGTAAGTGCATTGTTTAATAGCATATTTCCTTCTAAAATGAATTCCTTTCATCTGGTTTACAATAATAAAATATCAAGCTCATAAAACTTCTGCCGTTATAATAAAAGATGATCAACAGTTTTCCATTATGTAATATAAATAAACTATCATAGTCGACGGTATTTCCTCGATCAGTAATGCCCCAGGATGTAAGTGGAACTATAAGCACAGTTTAATGGTGATTTATCAATAAAGATCTTGTTGAACCATTAACTCTACACACATTATACTTAGAGGTCCACTTACTGTACCTCGTAAATTGTCATTTGTTGACTGTAGTTTGAAATATCAACAAATATTTAATTTTAAGGCCAAAATTTCATTAAAGAGCAATGCATTTTCAGCATACTTAATGAAACCAGAACAAACTAATAATCGTAACCTATTACTCAATGAAACTAGATCTACTTGAATTGAATAATGTTGCTATTGCAGAGGTCCCGAGTTCGGTCCCCGCCAGGGACGCGAATACCGTGAGACCTTCTACTGGGGGGTACTCCCAGGGTGGCGCCTGTGGGGGAGGTTAGAGGGGACTAGAGATAGTCCCTGCTGGCTAATGGTCGCCCCAGGAGAACGATGTAAATCATCTCAGTGGAGACCTAAACCCCGCAACTTTAAAAGACTGATATTACTGTATGACAATAAAATACTACAGTACACTTACAAGGGACATTTCTTTAAACAAAATAAACATCACAAAAATATTGGAATTCCTGTAATAATAATTATTAAGACTGAATTACTGCAATTGTAAAACTGAAAAAGTATTGACACCTGGTGTGATTTGCAACTCCTATAAATAAGATTGCATTTCATATTTCTGTGTTTCTAATGAATGCTTCCGTACTGAACAATGCTAAGGCACTTGAATCTTCAATAACCGTTTCCCACTCAATGATAGTGTCAACTTGCCGGTCATTTTGGGAAAAAAAAAAAAGAAAAAAAAAAAAAGCATTTGCGTTTCCCACTCAATGAGTGTCAACTTGCCGGTCATTTTGGGAAAAAAAAAAAAAAAGAAAAAAAAAAAAGCATTTGCATTTCCCACTCAATGAGTGTCAACTTGCCGGTCATCTGGAGAAAAAAAAAAAAAAAAAACATTTGCGACTTTTTTTTTTTTCAAAATTTCGAAATTTAGTATTTTTTTTTTTTTTTTTGTGAAACCATGTAACCACAGAAATGTAATACTGCACTGCAGAATGTTCTGTCCAGAATATATAAAATATAAAGTAAATACCACCATTTAGTTGCTTTGCTAGCTTTCTTGCCCCATAAGAAGAGGAATTGTCATTACTCTATCCCCATATCTATAATTTGTCTGTCTTCCAAGGTTTACAGGTTTCTTCTCATATTTTCATTCCCTTTAAGCTGGAACTCGTTAATTGTATTACGAGGCTCCAAGCCAACGTGACGGTTACAAAAATGTATCCATAGATGGCGCACTTCAAACAAGAAAGTTACTACCAATCCAATATGCAGTCATTTGACAATTTCAAGATAACAATGAATACATCCTGTCTAATGTGATACCTTTTAACCCCCAAAGGACGTAATGGTACGTTTCACAAAAGCCATCCCTTTACCCCCATGGACGTACCGGTACGTCCTTGCAAGAAAATGCTATAAAATTTTTTTTTTTCATAATTTTGGTAATTTTTTGAGAAAATTCAGGCATTTTCCAAGAGAATGAGACCAACTGGACCTCTCTATGACAAAAATTAAGCCTGTTAGAGCAATTTAAAAAAAGTATACTGCAAAATGTGATGAGAAAAAAATAACCCCTTGGGGGTTAAGGGTTGGAAATTTCCAAATAGCCTGGGGGTAAAAGGGTTAAAGGAAAAAATTATAAAAGATGTGAGAGCTACTCATATTTTCCCGCAGTTAACAATACAAATACTGTACAGTACAGTAAAATAAGTCGGATGACAATCAAATTGTGAAAAAAATTTGATAATAAAATTTAAATTTTAAGACCAGTGGGTGTAAGTTAGTCAAAGGTTGCTATGAAATCTACTAACATATCCCTGTACAAGTGCCCACTAAAGTTTTGATGTACAATGCGTGCTATGTGCTACACTAAACATTCTTTGCCACATCCATTCAGTCCTAAGTTGCATTGCTATGTCTCTAGCTTAGATCTATTCCCTTATATCTCTTTTTTTCCCCATTACGGCCAACTATTTACGCTTTAGTTACTTGAAGTTCAACTCCTATTTTTTTTTTAACCCTTTAACCCCCAAAGGACGTACTGGTACGTTTCACAAAAGCCATCCCTTTACCCCCATGGACGTACCGGTACGTCCTTGCAAAAAAATGCTATAAAAATTTTTTTTTTTCATATTTTTTATAATTTTTTGAGAAAATTTAGGCATTTTCTAAGAGAATGAGACCAGCCTGACCTCTCTATGACAAAAATTAAGGCTATTAGAGCAATTTAAAAAAAATATACTGCAAAATGTGTTGGAAAAAAATAACCCCCTGGGGGTTAAGGGTTGGAAATTTCCAAATAGCCTGGGGGTAAAAGGATTAAATTCTATTCTCTTGAACCTTCCCAAGGAGTCTTGAAAGTCTAGATAATTAATTTTCTAATAAAATGATTAAAAAACATCCATAAGCATAAACACTAAATTCTACAAGAATTTATACTGTAATAAAAATTTTTAAAATATGACAGGCAAGATTATGTCACTGCAGTTGAAGACTTCTAATAGAACAAAATTATTATTATTACTATCCAAGCTACAACCCTAGTTGGAAAAGCAAGATGCTATATAAGCCCAGGGGCTCCAACAGGGAAAAATAGCCCAGTGAGGAAAGGAAATAAGGAAATAAATAAATGAAGAGAACAAATTAACAATAAATCATTCTAAAAAAATTAACGTCAAAACAGCAAATCAGTAGAGAGGTTTTGTGATTTTATATGGAAAAAATATTAATGCTCTTGTCTTCTCTATCTATAATTCTTGCTATTAACAAAATATATTAATAAAAGCCCTTCCAGTACAAAAAGTGTATCAATCTTCTAGCAGCTGACATCAAGGTATTTGACAGTTCTAACAGATTACAGGAACCTCATCATCTAAAAAAAAAATCTTATATATTATAGGGGAAGAAATTAAATGTAACTATCAACAACAATATATTCATGAAGATCTTGCATGATGGATTAATAACAATTTTATGAGTAAATTTAAATGTGCCAAGTTGCGTTAAGACAAAATATAATCTTGAGAAAATATATATTGCTGATGAATTATGAAAATACAATGCTCTGTCAACAGTAGATAGAGAAGAACAAATACCATAGAAAAACAAAATTTATAGCATGCAAAAGACAGTCAATCTACTTACATCTACATTCTAATTTTTTCTAATATATGATCAAATACTAAACAGGTCAAAAGCTTAAATTCAATAGCATTTGAACAATTTTAAATTTTCATATGTGTAAGTGAGGATTTGAATCTTGAATTTTGTCAAAAGACATGAAACACCCATTTTAAGAACTGTACTATGCAAAGTTTTAGGCTAAATAAAAATAAATTGCAATAATTTAAACCTTTTGAAAACTTCAATAGTGTTAAAATTGTAAATAAATCTAAGTGAAGAAGAAAGTCCACAATATAAACAGAAAATGCATTAAATCAATATGTACTGATTAAATTATATATAACTGATAAATGAGTGTATATGGTGTAATACTGTATATTTATTCTATATTTCTGGTTTCTTTCTGCTCCATCCACATTACTGTACTTGGATAGAAACACGCAGGTAATAGCCGATAATTCACCTGATAAAATGATGGTCAGCCTGAGCATTTCCACTTCTTAAACCTCAACTACTGTAATACTACAATAATACCAAACTATAAGGATAACAGTCGATACTTTGAAAATGTCAAAATTCACCGGGAGCCGTTATGGAAAAAATTCACGTACATAAATAAAACAATTCTGGGCACTCATCAACACTCTAGGAGTTATCCTAGGGTGCAACCATGGCAGGTTAGGCCTGAAAAATTAACCTGATTCTAAACCTTGCCAGATTTCCGAGTTTCCACGAAAGCTACTAATGACGTTAAACTCATAGTATGTTCCTGTTAATATCAACTGGGCAAAGTTAAGGCTGGAGTGGCATTATAATATCATTCCCTCTACAAGCAAGTAGCCAAGCCTTCTCCAAATTACCCCTGAATTAAAAGTAACCTTCTTTTGCACTTTAATCTGACTACGAAACGTACTTCAACGAATAGTGAGATTACGAACTTCTCAGTAGAATCTAAATAAAAAAGTACCTATGCACAAGAAAAAGAGAAAGTGAAACATGATTACCCTATAAAAATTCATTGCAAAACGGTGCAGTAAATACTAACAAATCTGGAGTAGAAACTTAAAAACACTAAAATCAGTATAAAAAGATAAGAAAACCTGACATCTGGAGTCGGGGAGCACACGTTGTCGTTGTTCCATGAGAAACTTTTAGATTGAAGTGGGTATCCGGCATGTGCACCATGTCATTGTTGTTAGACGCTGGTCTCATTGCTATATTAGAGGCATTAGAGTATGGGAAGGAAAGAAAACGGGAAAATTTCTTTAAGGAGTAAGTCGACATTCCAAGCTTCCAAAGATGAAATAAATATGGACATCAAGGGAGGTCCATAGAAATAAATACGAAGGTCCTCAAACATTCAGATACAAACAAAAAAACCCAACTGAAATCATAAATCCTCAGATTTTGTATCAAAATAAAACAATTTTATATGAGTTGATGCAGTAAGCAAGACGACATTTGCAACATGATACGGGACTATTTGTTGATTTTTGCAGCTGAAAATCGTAGGCATGTGAGTTAGCTGAAGCGTACCTTAGGCCAAAATTAACCGTAAACAATTTGACTTACAAAATGCTTCTTGGAATCTGTTAAGTTTCTAAGTTGAGGACGTTCTGTAGTTACTTTATATGATAATCCATTGTCTGAGATTCAGGGACCCTATTAAAAAAAAAAAAACACACACACACACCCTAATGGGTACCTAGAATTATTTTTTCGAGTAGGCAGATGAAGGGACAGAGAGACGATCTGAACGGCTGTAAGCACCCTTATTATTAAAAAAAAAAAAAAATTGAGGGACCCTATTTTCGAAAAAAGAAAACCTAATGGAGAGAGTTCATGTAAAATATTTACAATAAGTTCGAACGCTACTATTGCATTCAGGAATTGGGTATGCAGAGTTCTCATAAGAAAAAAGTAAAATGAATCCAACCTACCTGAAGCCCTGATGTAAATGAAATTACTCTGGATGGTACAGAATGGAAAACTGGCTAATTGATAACTTTCCACCATGAAGCGTGCAATAAATACAGTATCCATAAAATTAAGAATGTACAGTACCTTTATACTAGCAATGGAGACTGATATAAAAAAAGGTACCAATAGCTATTACCTGAGCACAAGGTATGTATTTGTTTAAAACACAAAATGGGTCACGTGCCGTTACCTAAAGTAAAGTGACATTACTGAAAACATACTCCTGAGCTAGACTTATCTGGTACAGACATCCAGGCAACCTCTTCCTGCCAAAAGGATCTCTGTTGATCTGGAGGATGGTCGAGAGGAATTATTTTTACAAATTAGTACAACACCTTAATATCCGGAAATGTAATTCATAACTATTGTAGGTGGTTTAACTGAACCAATCTGTCATATATACCGGTAATTCACCTGAAATTCATAAATACTGTAGGTAGTTTAACCCTTTTACCCCCAAAGGACGTACTGGTACGTTTCACAAAAGCCATCCCTTTACCCCCCATGGACGTACCGGTACGTCCTTGCAAAAAAATACTATAAAAAATTTTTTTTTTCATATTTTTGATAATTTTTTGAGAAAATTCAGGCATTTTCCAAGAGAATGAGACCAACTTGACCTCTCTATGACAAAAAATTAAGGCTATTAGAGCAATTTTAAAAAAAATATACTGCAAAATGTGCTGGGAAAAAAATAACCTCCTGGGGGTTAAGGGTTGGAAATTTCCAAATAGCCTGGGGGTAAAAGGGTTAACCAAACCAGAGCAAAAAATTCACATGTCGGCATTAAAACAGTTAAAGCTGCCTCCGTTAATTCATGATGGATTTTATTCCTGGCAATGAATCCTGAAATGTCTAATTGAAAACTATGAGGAAACATACCTAGAAATACAGAAATACTTGGGGAGCGATGGGCACGTACGCACGTGGTAAAGGGGATAACTCTCACTTTCTTTCACATGATAAAAGATGATTACTCCAGTGCATTTTGAATTTTTGTTTTTGTTTTTTGTTAATGTCGGCTACCCCCCAAAATTGGAGGAAGGGCCATGGTATATGTGTATGTATGCTCCAGATTTTGGCACAGTTACAATATTGTCGCAGGGAACTTATAAGAAAAAATAATTTTGAAAAATTGATTTAAAAAAAGCTAGCCATATAAAATAATGTGTTTAGACTTTCCATTTGTCCTTCAAGCATTGATTGATCACAAACATCACCATGGTATCAAGTTTAAGTAATTAATATTTACTATAGGAATTAGACAGTTGCCCAAGACTTCGTAGAATTTTTAAATATCTGTGCTGACTAAACTTCAACTTCCATTTAAAAAATTAGCAAAATAACTAGACATTGGAAATTAAACTAAGCCACATATATTATGAATGTTATAGTATTTTCAAAAATATCGAAAAGGTGGACTTAAAAATACACACCAAAGACAAATATCTGTTCTAAGCCCAACCTCGGTATGATGCGCAAATTTTGTTCCTTAATACTTAAAAGCTATTGTAAATTCTTGCAAAGGAAAGAACATATGTAGCAAGATAAATCTAACAAATCCAGGAATGTTCTATGAGGGTTCTGTATTTCAACCAGGGAAAATGGAAAAATGGCATAACTACCACACACTGTGATATGACTAAAATTTAAAGTACGGCCAACACAGACTAGAATCTGCACTTCCAGTCACACACTTATTCTTCAACCCGT
Source organism: Palaemon carinicauda (assembly GCF_036898095.1). Classification (NCBI taxonomy): domain Eukaryota; kingdom Metazoa; phylum Arthropoda; class Malacostraca; order Decapoda; family Palaemonidae; genus Palaemon; species Palaemon carinicauda. Next base: position 77,771,969 of record NC_090759.1, read on the forward strand.
AAATAACAGTTAGCGTCACAAAAGGTCACATTTCACAAAATGTAAGTAGCTAAGATTCATAGCGGAATAACTTTTTAAATATGTCGAATGATGCAAAAGTCAGCAGCCTTTCCATTTGAGTTCATGAGCCTTGGGAACTGAAAGTGCACATGCTATAAACTTTGACCAAATGGTACAGAATAGATAATAAAGGTAAAAAAATTCTTTGGTGGGAAGCATTGAGAGACTGAAAGTTGACAGACTATTTCAATCATTCATAAAAGATATATGCCTATATATATATATATTTATATATATTTACAAGTACAAGTGATCACTTGCAAGTGCTGATATCAGTCACCTCTCATGCTTTTATTCTTATAGAGCGCAGCACACTCTTCCATACAAAATGGAAACAGAATAATATCAGCCATAAATACTGTACACCTATCCTACAGAGACAAAACGATGTCATTGACTGTTACATGGTAAACATTTCCACAGATTCCGACTGTAACGGGTCATTAGGGTCTGTAAATAACTGTAGCGGTTCAGCCCTGACAATAGAACCCTTATTATTAAGCTCTTCTGCCTGAAAGCCTTCACTCTCAATATGTGAATGCTCCGCTGCAAACTGTGCATATTCCTCATCAATGTCCTCTTGTCCAAACTGTACAGGTTGAAGTGATGAGGCATCCGATGTTGTTGTGGATATCATAGGTGTACCGTTGGTAGTTACTGTGCTGGTGACAGTTGCGGAAACTACTTCTTGGCCTGCAACTTCCTGATTTGATGATGTCGGAGCCGTTTGAATGATGTTCGACGTGGTGGTGGTGGTGGTTGTGGAGGAAGCATTATTTTCCATCACAACTGGTATGGCATAATAAACCCCAGTAGTTGCAGAATCCTGTCCGGCAACAAGAATAGTGGTGCTCCCAGGAACATTGGCACCAAGTTGATCCATCTGCTCAGCAACCTTTAGAAACAAGAGCTCTGATCAGTTACCAATAAAAATATGCACTATACAGTATTTTCTCTAACATATTCTATTCTGATCTGCACAAAAACAAGGATAATAACGAATGGATATCAAGATGTAGGTTCATGCTTCTTCCAAAAAAAAAGTGATGTATTGTAATTTCTTTTTTTTAAACAAGATTAACATCATTAATGGTATCTCATTTTGAATATCCCTCATAAAACTGATAGGCAACTAGTACCTGTTTCAAGACTCTGTAAAAAGAAAAAAAAAATAATCTCATAAACATAGATTATGTCATGAAAGGTTAAGTCATTTAATAATTGAATAGTAAAAATAAAGTACATTACAAACCTTGAATGCTGACTCAACAATGTTTAGTTCTTCCTGATCCCTTCGCTTTGGTGCATCTCCATCTACTTCAAACTTCACCTCTGTTGCTCCGTAAGTAGAGTCTGCATCACAGTATGTTGTAGTCTCAACTGAGGAACTGTCAGAATCAACTACTTTTGGGACTTTGCGTGGGGGTCGCCCCCTGGTACCCCCACTTCGTTTCACAACAGATTTTATAGCCTGAGTTATTTTTGGTTTGGAGGACGTGGCATTTGTCAACTCAGACACACTAACTTTGTAATAATTTAAACTAGGGTCTACTTCTTTAACTACAGGGGGTGGTAACTCTGGTATTTTGCCTTCTTTCCGTAACTTGGCAACGCGAGACTTGTACTGATTATTGGTAAGGCCATGAACAGAACTGTAATGGTCACGAAGACCTGCCCTGCCATCCAACATGGCATTACATATCCTGCATGGAGTGCTCTGAATCTCGTGCATGTTATGCATGGTACGTAAATGGGTTCGTAAATGCACCTTTTGAATAAATCCTTTCTGACAGTATTCGCACTTGAAAGGTCTTTCGCCCGTATGGACCCGAACGTGCATCTCCAACTGCCCTTGGCTTGGGAAGTTTTTACCACAAATATAACAGTTGAGCCCTCCATCTTCCTCATGCATGCGTACCATATGAGACTTCAGGGAATCTGTTCGTGTGAAGACCTACGGCAAAAAAGGAAAGCATCTCAATGAATGAATGAATGATTTAAAGTTTTCAGGCATCCTGACATCTAAGGTCATTGACGCCGGTAACATTTAATTTATGTATACAAAAATAAAAAATGAAATAAAATAAAAAATTAAAGAATATTCAATTAAAATCATAAAAATTGAATGTCATAAAAGTTAAATATTTTTCAGAAGACCTGCTTCTGAAAGAAGTAGAAAGACAAATAATAATAAAAGTCACTCACAAAACAACTACCGATGATTACACTAATTTTGAAATGAAGTAGATTGCAGATGCCAGAACTGTGTGGAATCAGAATTTATGCAAAACTTTTTCCAATAGGGATATGATTAGATCTTGTTTTTAAATAATATAAATAGTGATATACAGTTAGATTTTTTGGTGCTATTATAGTATGCTATCTACCGTCGAATTTCTACTATAGTATGGTATCTACCTCAAAGTATGTTATCTACCGTCAATGTTAATCCTCATGTTGGATGAGGATTATCAAAAAGATTACTTACCACCAGTATGTTATCCTCATTGGACTTTAATGGTAGTTTAATAATATTTATTGGTAGGACAACATGGGTGCATAATTATAAGCAGTTTGTAGGTTAGGTTAGGTTATGTTAGGTTAGGTTATCAAGTCGGTAGTGATCCTCCTTATTAGAGGGGGATTAGCAAGTAGACCGTATCCTTAGGGACTGATGGTAGGTATCATACTATAGTCAGAAAGGGGTGGTAGATAGCAAAATCGGCGGTAGATAGCATACTATAATAGCACCGATTTGTTTTTCCCAGCGTTGAGTTTAGAGAACCTGCGAGCTAAGAATAGCCCAAGAATTACTTGAATAACAAAATTTACAGTAATATCTAATGAATCTTTGATAAATTAATAACCAAACATAAACGTGGAGAAAATGGATTTTGTGAGGAGACAGGATATGTTTTTCTTCTTACTTAGAACAAAAGATAATTAGGTGATAAAAGGCTGGATAAAATAATGAATATAGCTAAAATCTAATAAAAAATTCAGTAAATATTTGCTAAAGTAAAAAATATATCTGATTGTAATTCAATTCAGCTAGAAATGAATATTTTAATAGCTCAAAAGACAACAAAACCAAAATACATGATCATGTCTCCTTAATAAAATAAAAATTACTAGTAAAAAGTTTTATTTTAATAACAATAATCATTTTAATAATTCTAAAAATAATAATTTTGATAAAAATAATTTTCATAATTTTATCAAAATATTTAAAAGCTTATTCAGAATTTCTAATATGACCATTGAATAGCAACAAACTAAAAATGTATTTGCCATGACAGAATATCACGAAATTTTTATTTTCTTACAACAAAATTATTTTTACAATTAATACATGTACCCATCTGCTCATTAATGCGTAAAACCTGATTCAACAAAATATTTTCTGATTTAAAGATTTACGTTAACCCTTTTACCCCCAGGCTATTTGGAAATTTCCAACCCTTAACCCCCAGGGGTTAATTTTTTTCAAGCACATTTTGCAGTATATTTTTTTTTTTAGATTGCTCTAACAGCCTTAATTTTCGTCATAGAGAGGTCAGGTTGGTCTCATTTTCTTGGAAAATGCCTGAAGTTTCTCAAAAAATTATCAAAAATATGCAAAAAAAAAAAAATTTAAATAGCAGTTTTTATGCAAGAACGTACCGGTACGTCCATGGGGGTAAAGGGATGAGTTTTGTGAAACGTACCAGTACGTTCTTTGGGGGTAAAAGGGTTAAGTGAACACATTTAGTGTAACCTACGGTAAATCTCAGTAACTTAAGGCAAGATAACCTGGTACAGGAATGGCATGAATTAGCGAAAAGCAGATATTCACAATGGGTACGGTAACAACTATAGTAACGTCTTACCTTGCCACAAACTGAACAAGTAAGGTTATTAGACTCTTCATGGTCATTCACCAAATGTTGATGCAAGACATGACGCTGAGGGAAAACCTCCTCGCAATACGGGCACGGGAATTCCTTCACCTCACGGTGAGCTCTCATGTGAACTCGCAAGGTTGTTACGGACCTGAAAATTTCATAGAACATATAATATTATCTATTTCACAGATGATATTTCTACAAGAGAAAAAGCATTCTTATATAATAGGCTGGAGGAACGTAGAGAGTAGAGGTCCCCTTTTTGTTTTTGTTTTGTTTCTTTGTTGATGTCGGCTACCCCCCAAAATTGGGGGAAGTGCCTTTGGTATATGGATGGATGGATATAATACTCATTTACTTGAAAATCTCAAGCAACCAGAGGCTACATTAAATAAAAATCAAATGTAAAGATTCAAATAGATACAAATAAAAATCTAATCGCTTGTCATACTATTTTTCTCCTCACATTTAACCAGCTTAGAGAGAAGCAATACTTATGTCAGGGAAGGCTCATATAAATAATTTCCAATATTTTCGTAATAGGTTTCTAAGGACACTCAAGAGGCACGATGACTGAATAGGCAATTCACTCTATCAATAACCAAGCATGTACAGAAATAAAAATTTTTTTAATACTTTACATATGTTCTCATTAAAAGTAGAACTTACCTAAATTCTTTACCACACTCTTCGCAAGGAATGCCAGGCCCTTCATCTGAACCCCGAGGCTGACTTCGTCGACCAGGTTTATTGCGTCCCCTGTTAAGAGTGCCATCGGGGAAATCGAATACCTAAAAGAGAAATACAAAACTTTCAACTCATCACTGATCAATAATTCAACTAAAAATTAAACTTATACTGCAATTGATTTATAGGTATTGAAAAAACAATTATACTATAATTTATTTATAAGTAATGAAAAAACAATTAACTAACTGCATATCATGCTTCCTAATATATTAACATTAACTTTTATCTTAATCTACTGGGTGTAGTTACATTCGTGTATGATATTTTTACCTTAATTTAAACTTGATGTTGCAGGAAATATATACAAAGTTAATGACAAGAATAAAGAACACACATGGGAAGTTAGAGCGAGATATGAACTGGTGCATGAAGAAATAATTACCTCAGTAAGTAGATATTAATGTAACAAATAACTTCCTTTCACACAACTTAAATATTAACCCTTTGAGGTTCTCCTGAAGTCGATTGACATCACAATGTTCCCAAATGTTTGACAACCAAGAAGTTACATGTCATCCAAGAAGTTTTAACTAAAGTGAACTCCGTATTCAGGCTTTTCATTTTCTAAAACTGTATACTATAGTAAATTATGAGAATTTAGCACAAAAATGGTACATGAGAAATAAGGGATTACCCATAAGCTATCAGCGTGTGATTTTCCACAGACATATTTCAAAATCCCTTAGAATTTCAAAGGGTTAATAATCATAGTTGATATTTATACAAGACTTTCGGTGTGAATTATCCATTCCTGTATCATGATCACATGAAATGAAGCTATCTAGTGCTATTAATAAAACAATAAAAACACTAAACATTTGTAACTTCATCAGGAAAAAAATATTTTGTCCCCTACTTTGAAAACCTTGATGCGTTATTGAAATTTTGCAATTTATCACCTAACTTCCTGTAAAACCTTTTAACATTTATATAATTCTTGGTTATTCTGCTTTTACCAGTATCAATCTAAATAAAATGCAAAGATATCAAACCATATTTAAAGAAAGAATAACTTTTTTTTTTTTTTTGGTAATTCGATGAAATAAATTTACCTTTTAAATTTAAGTACTTTATTGAACTTAAGTTTATTTTTACCCTGGAAGATTGATACTTTGTTGAGGCCTTTTGGCTTGCAATTATATAATTCTATCTCTTTCTTCTACTCAAAATGGAACTCAACAACACAGCAACCATATACAACTCCCACTTACACATCCTTGCACACTATCCTCGACAGACGAAAATCCAAATTACTTCAGACATGTTGCATAATTACTGAATAATTGTCTAATCATACTAATTTATGCTATTAGCACAATTAATCACATATAATTGAATAATTGATGACTAACACCTAAAATGAGAAAGAAAGAGAAAGAGAAACTGGAAAATTGTGAGAATGTTTTCCTAAAACACTAGAAAATACTCGGTAATTTGCACTATATACCTCATCTGAAGTATTTAATTTCAACTTTAATTGTATTACATTTCTTCATTTTATACATACATACAAATACCAAGGTACAGTACTTCCCCAAATTTTTGGGGGGGTATCTGACATCAAACAAATGAAAAAGAAGGGAACCTTTCCTCTCTACATTCCTCCTAGCCTGACAAGGGACTCAACCGAGTTCGGTTGGTACTGCTAGGGCACCACAGCCCACCTTCCCCCGTTATCCACCACAGATGAAGCTTCATAACCCTGAGTTCCCTACTGCTGCTACCTTCACGGTCATCCAAGGCAACCGGATGTAGCAGCAGGGCCTACCAGAACTGCTTCACAAACGCTCGCCATTCATTCCTATTTCTAGCACGCTCTCTTGCCTCTCTCACATCTATCATCCTATCACCCAGAGCTTTCTTCATTCCATCCATCCACCCAAACCTTGGCCTTCCTATTGTACTTCTCCCATCAACTCTTGCATTCATAACCTTCTTTAGCAGACAGCCATTTTCCATTCTCTCAACATAGCCAAACCACCTACACACATTCATATCCACTCTAGCTACTAACTCATTTCTTACACCCGTTCTCACCCTCACTACTTCATTCCTAGCCTTATCTACTCGAGATACACCAGCCATACTCCTTCAGACACTTCATCTCAAACACATTCAATTTGTGTGTCTCCGTCACTTTCATTCCCCACAACTCCGATCCATACATCACAGTTGGTACAATCACTTTCTCATACAGAACTCTCTTTATATTCATGCCCAACCCTCTATTCTTTACCACTCCCTTCACTGCCCCCAACATTTTGCATCCTTCATTCACTGGCTAACGTACATCTGCTTCCACTCCACCATTTGCTGCAGCAACAGACCCCAAGTACTTAAACTGATCCACCTCCTCAAGTAACTCTCCATTGAACAGGACATCCAACCTCACACCACATTACCTTCTCGTACATCTCATAACCTTACTCTTAACCGCAATAATTCGCAACTTCCTTCCCTCACATACTGTTCCAAATTCTGTCACTAATCGGCCAAGCTTCTCTTCCGAGTCTGCAACCAGTACAGTATCATCCGCAAACAACAAATGATTTACCTCCTATTCATGATCATTCTCGTCTACCAGTTTCAATCCTCGTCCAAGCACTCGAGCATTCACCTCTCTCACCACTCCATCAACATACAAGTTAACCCTTTTACCCCCAAGCTATTTGGAACTTTCCAAACCTAAACTCCCAGGCGTTTTCTTTTTCAAGCACATTTTGCAATATATTTTTTTTAAATTGCTCTAACAGCCTTAATTTTTGTCATAGAGGGGTCAGGTTGGTCTCATTCTTTTGGAAAATGCCTGAAGTTTCTCAAAAACTTAAAAAAATATGCAAGAAAAAAGTAATTAGCCGTATTTTGCAAGGACGTACCGGTACATCCATGGGGGTAAAGGGATGAGTTTTATGAAACGTACCAGTACGTCCATTGGGGGTAAAAGGGTTAAACAACCATGGCGACATCACACATCCCTGTCTCAGCCCCACTCTCACCGGAAGCCAATCGCTCACATAATTTCCTTTCCTAACACACTCTTGCAACAACCTTCCTAACCTCATCACATTCCACATCGCTTCCCTATCAACTCTATCATACGCTTTCTCCAGATCCATAAACGCAACATACACCTCCTTACCTTTTGCTAAATATTTCTCGCATATCTCCCTAAGTATAAAAATCTGATTCATACATCCCCTGCTTCTTCTAAAATCACCCTGTACTTCTAAGATGGCATTCTCTGTTTTATCCTTAATCCTATTAATCAGCACTCTACCATACACTTTTCCAACTACACTCAACAAACTAATACCCCTTTAATTACAACACTCATGCACATCTCCCTTACCCTTATATAGTAGTACAATACATGCACAAACCCAATCTACTGGTACCATTGACAACACAAAACACAAATTAAACAATCTCACCAACCATTCAAGTACAGTCACACTCCCTTCCTTCAACATCTCAGCTCTCGCACCATCCATACCAGGTGCTTTTCCTACTCTCAAAGTTTCATCTAGTGCTCTCCTCACTTCCTCTCTTGTAATCTCTCTCTCATTCTCATCTCCCATCACTAGCACCTCAAATACCCAATAGAGTTATGGTATACAAATTTTCGGTGAAGACAACACAGGTAGAGATGCTTAAGAATGTTAAGGCTACACAAGGGAACTGAGAAAATTTAGTGTTATTTTCATTTTTAAAACAGCATTCACATATGCTCTTTGTATTATATTAACATGTGCTTTTTTATGCAAATATTGGAAAACGTTGATATTTTTTAAATATACAGTACTGTAGTACATTCTTTTTTAAGTTTCTTATAACTTGAAATTTTCTATTCTATAGATCCTATTATAGTATATATTTTATGGATTTAATGTTTTTTGCTAAATATCAAACCAGAATACCACATTCTCCAATATAAAATGTACAGGATAGACTCTGAAACATACCCACATTTAATATTTCTGAAATTGTGAAAAAAAAAAATAGAAACTGAAAGGAAAAAAGACTGAGGGGAGAGGACTAAAATATATGTTAAAATTATTAGTTATGAAAACAATCCCACTGCCAAACAACACAAACAATAAAAGCAAAACTGGAACTAAAAGCTATTAAAAATTATACCCATAAAAGTTCAGTACAGTCAAGTTACAACATTTTTAAAAGCCTTTGACTGGAATTCCAAATACTGTGCATATATTTAATTTTTTCCATGACCATAACCACAAAAGTGTAACATTACAATACTACATGAATATTAAGAACTGAATTCAAAATTATTTTAATAGGGAGTAAAGGCAAACAAATTTTATGTTGTGACCTGCTGTACCAAAAAGAAAATCAGACCCCAGTCTACCAAGCCAGTTCAAAATTGTAATATCAGACTTACATCATCTTCCTCCGACAGCTGCGTTGTGACAAGAAATAAAACAGAAGTGTTAGTATACAGAAAAAAAATATTAGTCCCAACCTTCAAGATATGTTTTATAAAATACATATGAAAAACAGGTTCTATTTGTACTATTTAAATAAAATTAAGACAAATTAAATTTATTCCCCATATTATAAAATACTATACATTGAGTCAAATCTTTTGTAACATTCTTTACAAATATGCAACCACTACATGTACTACCATTTTTAACAAAACAAATCATTTATAATTAACAAAGATTCATCTGACTATAGAAGTAAACATATAATGTTTCATGAGAACCACTTGCCCTATCTAATGAATTTGGTTTGGACCAAAGACTAATGGAACAGGAAAATCTAATTATTATTATTATTACTATCCAAGCTACAACCCTAGTTGGAAAAGCAAGATGCTATAAGCCCAGGGGCTCCAACAGGGAAAAATAGCCCAGTGAGGAAAGGAAATAAGGAAATAAATAAATGAAGAGAACAAATTAACAATAAATCATTCTAAAAAAAGTAACAACGTCAAAACAGACATGTCACATATAAACTATTAACATCATCAAAAACAAATATGTCATAAATAAACTATAAAAAGACTCATGTCCGCCTGGTCAACAAAAAAGCATTTGCTCCAACTTTGAACTTTTGAAGTTCTACTGATTCAACTACCTGATGAGGAAGACTGAAGATAAGATGAGATGAAGTAAAAGGAATAAGAAGGGTTGGGGCTTAATCATACACTAAGTAATAGACCTGCTTTTAACAGGAAGAAATATTCATAGGAAAGGAAACAACTGAGTCATAAAACTGTGAAACTGCGAAATAGTGGGTGATAAGAGGATAGATGTGAGAGAGGCAAGAGAGCGTGCTAGAAATAGGAATGAATGGCGAGCGATTGTGACACAGTTCCGGTAGGCCCTGCTGCTGCCTCCGATGCCTTAGATGACCGCGGAGGTAGCAGCAGTAGGGGATTCAGCATTATGAAGCTTCATCTGTGGTGGATAATGTGGGAGGGTGGGCTGTGGCACCCTAGCAGTACCAGCTGAACTCGGTTGAGTCCCTTGTTAGGCTGGAGGAACGTAGAGAGTAGAGGTCCCCTTTTTTGTTTTGTTACATTTGTTGATGTCGGCTACCCCCCAAAATTTGGGGAAGTGCCTTGGTATATGTATGTATGTACAAATCTCCAAATGGGTGAAGGGTGAGAATTCTCCCCTTGCTCTTCATGAAATAGAGACGGGAATAGCTTAAACAAAATAAAGAAGAAACAATTTTCAAATTGATAAAAAGAGGATCCATTCATTGGGCAATATGTTATAAAGGTTTAAAGGTCACTCATGAGTGGTGGAGACAAAGGACAGCTTCAGATAATGCAAGAAAGGAATAAAAAAAAACTAATAAAAGCCCTCAATTCATTACTTAAAGTAAAAGAAAATATAAACTAATAACTAAATATGCACTGGCTGGCTATACATAAGGTGAAGATGCTAAGAACAGTTGAACAGAATAACTGTAGAAGATTAAATACTGTACATCCCCTTTTATACTTTGTTTTTTAATGTCGGCTATCCACCAAAATTGGGGGAAGTGCCTTGGTGAATAGACTTACAGGTGCTGAAATAACAAGTAGAGGTAACCAAAATCCATAGACATAGAAAACCCCACACACAATAAGTATTACGATACTTTTAACACAATAAAAGAACAGGCGGGAAGATTCATGAAAATTATTTAAATGTTAAGGACCATTAACAACAAAAATCATCAAAATTTCTGAAGAACATCTCAAGTAGGTGTGAAAGGATGACGACTCTTCTGTAGTTTCTTGAGACTACTACTAGTGCATATAACCCTTTTACCCCCAGGCTATTTGGAAATTTCCAACCCTTAACCCCCAGGGGGTTACTTTTTTCCCATCACATTTTGCAGTATATATTTTTTAAATTGCTCTAACAGCCTTAATTATTGTCATAGAGAGGTCAGGTTGGTCTCATTCTCTTGGAAAATGCCTAAGTTCTCTCAAAAAAATTATCAAAAATATGAAAAAAAAATGTTTATAGCATTTTTTGCAAGGACGTACCAGTACGTCCATGGGGGGTAAAGGGATGGCTTTTGTGAAACGTACCAGTACGTCCTTTGGGGGTAAAAGGGTTAAGGTCAGTAAGACTAAATAGCACCACCCTGGCAAACATTGCATAAGTAGTCAGAGCAAAGATTTATGTAATGTGCAAGAAGCCTGTACCACTCTACAAAGCAGAGACATAGCCAATCTCAAAGACAAGAGGAAATTTAGAAGAGTTACAACAGCAAAACAGCGAAATTCAGGGTGAATCGCATTGGGAAAATCACTACAAATCAGTCAGAAAACAAGTGATGTCCAGAGACTAAGGAACAGATTAAAATCACAAATATTTCCATGGTTTGGGCATCTAATGAAAATGGGTATATGAAAAGTTAGACAAAGCGGTATTAATACAGGTATGGAAATCGTAGTTATTACTATTATCATTACTTGCTAAGCTACAACCCTAGTTGGAAAAGCAGGATGCTATAAGCCCAGGGGCTCTAACAGAGAAAATAGCCCAGTGAGGAGGGGAAACAAGGAAAAGAAATATTTTAAGATGAGTAACATTAAAATAAATATATCCTATATAAACTATAAAAAACTTAACAAAACAAGAGGCAAAGAAATAAGATAGAATAGTGTGCCTGAGTGCACCCTCAAGCAAGTGAACTCTAACCAAAGACAGTGGAAAACCATGGTAAGGAGGCTATGGCACTACCCAGGACTAGAGAACAATGGTTTGATTTTGGAGTGTCCTTCTCCTAGAAGAGCTGCTTACCCCAGTTAAAGTGTCTCTTCTACCCTTACCAAGAAGAAAGTAGCCACTGAACAGTTATAGTGCAGTGGTTAACCCCTTGAGAGAAGAAAAATTGTTTCGTAATCTCAGTGTATCAGGTGTATGAGGACAAAGGAGAATATGTAAAGAAAAAGCCAAACTATTTGGTGTGTGTGTGTGTGTGTGTGTGTGTGTGTGTGTGTGTGTGTGTGTGTGTGTGTGTGTGTGTGTGTGTGTGTGTGTGTGTAGGGAAAGGGAAAATGAACCATAACCAGAGAGAAGGATCCAATGTAGTACTGTACCCATTCCAAAGACCCCATAACTCTCTCACGGTAGTTTCTCAGTGGGGGACTGGTGCCCTGGCCAACCTACTACCTGCACGTAAAAATGGAGTAAAATCTAACTCTGTAAAAAAGAAAGCTGACTTTAAGGTAAAAGGTACATTTTATATTTTGCTCCCCCTTCATTCCATTTACATATTCCACCCTCTATCTCCACCCATCTCGCCGTCCTTACACCAATTTTTCTTTCCAGATGTAACTAAATCCACCTGACCACATGGCTCATTTAAAGCCATTCTTATTATTACAATGACTTTCTGTTTGCTGACAGATTATATGCAATGTATAACTAAGAGCCATGAGCCATTAACAAATGCGCTTCATACCTTTTTATTACAACGATGATATAGCTTAAAAAAAGGGCAATAAGTCCCATCACAGAACTTTCAAAGGTCCCGTTTTCCTTAAGGATTTATTTCTCACAAAAGAAGAAAGGGGGCAAAGAAATTGTCTTAAAGAGCAAAAAAAAAGATTAGGCAAAGAATCTGCACTACTATTTAATATCATTAGCATTAATAGCTAAGCTACAACCTTAGTTGGAAAAACACAATGCTATAAGCCCAAGGGTCAAACAGGGAAAATAGTCCAGTGAGGAAAGGAAATTAGGAAACAGAATAGTGTGCCTGAGTGTACCCTCAAACAAGAGAACTCTACCCCAAGACAGTGGAAGACTGTGGTACAGAGGCTGACACTACCCAAGACTAGAGAACAATGATTTAATTTTAGAGTGTCCTTCTCCTAGAAGAGCTGCTTACCATAGCCAAAGAGTCTCTTCTACCCTTAAATGGGAAGTAGGCACTGAACAATTACAGTGTAGTTGTTAACCTAGTGAGTGAAGAATTTAATCTGTTCCAGGAGCAAACTCGTATCCCTAAAAGCTGGTAAACCAAAATAATCTGTCCCATTAAGAAATAAAGGAAATCCACTCGATACGTTCCACACGTCAATAAATGCAGACAATAATTTTTAAAGATTTTTAATAGTAATTGAACAATTTACAACCCATGGAATCAAAAATTTATCATTCACAATGAAAAGTAGAAATAACACAAACAATTTAACCCTTTTACCCCCGGGGTATTTGGAAATTTCCAACCCTTAACCCCCAGGGGGTTATTTTTTTCCCAGCACATTTTGCAGTATATTTTTTTTTAAATTGCTCTAACAGCCTTAATTTTTGTCATAGAGAGGTCAGGTTGGTCTCATTCTCTTGGAAAATGCCTGAATTTTCTCAAAAAATTATCAAAAAATATGAAAAACAAATTTTTATAGCATTTTTTTGCAAGGACGTACCGGTACGTCCATGGGGGTAAAGGGATGGCTTTTGTGAAACGTACCAGTACGTCCTTTTGGGGTAAAAGGATTAACTGCCTTTGAAAATAAATGAAAAAGCTACTATGTGGCAACAATCCTCCTGGTCTGATGCAAAGCTGTGAAAGGCATTCACGTCATTTTTCATGCAAGTACGATGACCCATTTGTGTGTTGATGTGATGTATGACTGGATTGATACCACCCCGTTTGTAGAGCCTCCAAGACTGGTAGGAGATTATTGCCCTCTGGAACGGCCATTGTGATTGCAATAATCCCTGCCTACAAGTGTACTAATCAGATGGATTCCTACTACACATACTCTAGATGGTCTTGCCAGCTGGCTTAATACGTAAAAATGCGTAATACGAAAACCACAGATTATTATTATTATTATTATTATTACTTGCTAAGCTACAACCCTAGTTGGAAGAGCAAAATGCTATAAGCCCAGAGGCCCCAACAGGGAAAATAGCCCAGTGAGGAAAGGAAACAAGGAAAAATAAAATATTTTATGAACAATGACATTTAAATAAATATTTCCTGTATAAACTATGAAAACTTCAACTAAACAAGAGAAAGAGAAACGAGATAGAATAGTATGCCCGAGTGTACCCTCAAGCAAGAGAACTCTAACCCAAGACAGTGGAAGACCATGGTACAGAGGCTATGGCACTACCCAAGACTAGAGAACAATGGTTTGATTTTGGAGTGTCCTTCTCCTAGAAGAGCTGCTTACCATAGCTAAAGAGCCTCTTCTACCCTTACCAAGAGGAGAGTAGCCATTGGACAATTACAGTTCAGAAGTTAACCCCTTGAGTGAAGAAGAATTGTTTGGTAATCTCAGTGTTGTCAGGTGAATGAGAACAGAGGAGAATCTGTAAAGAATAGGCTAGACTATTCGGTGTATGTGTAGGCAAAGGGAAAGTGAACCGTAACTAGAGAGAAGGATCCAATGCAGTACTGTCTGGCCAGTCAAAGGACCACATAACTCTCTAGAGGTAGTATCTCAACGGGTGGCTGGTGCCCTGACCAACCTACTACTTGTACAGGCACCTTTTTTTCTGAACTCCAAAACCTAATCACCCTAACTGTCATTTTCCATTTTCCTACTTTAAAACCTTTCAACCATTTCCCCTTTAGAATATACCTACTTTAATGGCTTTTTCCCGTCCCCTCCACTATAAGAAAATGAAGATAGGAAAAAGGTGTTAATCAAGAACCCAGGCCCAATTTGTTTTTGACATATGTCTAGTTTAAAAACTGATTGCACACACACAAAAGTTGATACTGTACACAGTATAGAGAATTATTCATAGAGATGCATCCCAACTCATATCAAACATGCAAATCATGTTAATATGAGGCTTGCATATAGTATCTCATTATGAAAAAATTCTGCTCATTGCAGACTGATACAATATATTTAAAATGAGGTGTCACTGTAATGTACATAGAAACCTGACCCCTTAACCCTTTTACCCCCAGGCTCTTCGGAAATTTCCAACCCTTAACCCCCAAGGGATTATTTTTTCTCCAGCACATTTTGCAGTATATTTTTTTTAAATTGCTCTAACAGCCTTAGTTTTTGTCATAGAGAGGTCAGGTTGACCTCATTCTCTTGGAAAATGCCTGAATCTTTTCAAAAAATTATCAAAAATATGAAAAAAAAAAAAATTTTATAGCATTTTTTTCCAAGGACGTACCGGTACGTCCATGGGGGTAAAGGGATGAGTTTTGTGAAACGTACCAGTACGTCCTTTGGGGGTAAAAGGGTTAATATGAGGCTTGCATATAGTATCTCATTACGAAAAAAATTCTGCTCATTGCAGACTGATACAATATATTTAAAATGAGGTATCACTGTAATGTACATAGAAACCTGACCCCTTAATGTAATTACAGTTTTAAAATCCCTTGTTAAACACCAGAAGAAGAAAGTTAATCCTATTAATCCTAAATACATCTCATAAACTTACGATACTAAAAGTTCTATGGTGTAATGAGAATATATCAATATGTGCAGACCAGAAAACAAGATAAAAGTTGAAAACTTACCTCGATAACTTCACCCTCCTCGTCTTCCTCTTCATCCTCGGGGTCGAATAAAATTTTTGACCGAGGTTTTTCTTTTAAAACCTGAAAAGAAGGAGCACAAAATAAACAAAGCCATACTTGAGAAAACCATTTGTGAAAAATTAACAAAACACTTGAACAAAAAATTTGTAAAAAAAATTAACTTAACAATATTTGAACAAAACATCTGTACAAAAGTAATAAAACATTACTGTACTTGAACAAAAAGTTTGTGAAGCTTAATAACAGATCTTTCAGACATACCCTATTAACGTCTAGAAATGCAACTCGGTGGTCTGTTTAAAACTACAGTAACCTATAAAAGCAATACAGTATTAATGACACATACTGTATCAATAATCATAATAAGGATGAATACTATGAGAACAATTTTTTTCTTTAAAGACAGGAATAAATAAGACCCTTTTAATGTGTATTTTACAGTCTTCAAAATGCATTTAAAATCCTTGAGTTTTGCAAGGATTAAACTCCTCACCTGTTACTCAGAGCTACGAAAAACACCTCCGAACGTTCACGGGTGCTAAGAAGGAATGATGGGAGAAGGATAGGTAGTGGTGGTGGTGGTGGGGGCAGTAGCTGTAGTGAACGACACCTCGTAGTAACGGGGGATTTTGAGGAGGGAGAAGTCTAATTGGAAAGGGACCTCTGGTAGTGGTATCACTCGCCCCAGTTTTAATACCAACACCCTTTAGGGGTGAGCGAGCTGGATATATTCCTGACATTCCATGCAACTTTTTTCTCTGGTATATTTAACAGTATTTATACCTTTGAAATGGTGCTTTAATGAGCATTTCACTGGGCGACACAGGTTCCTCGCCCAGAAATAGATTTTTCCTTCGTCAAAATCCCTTTTTTAGGTACATCTAAAGGTTGCCCATGAATGGCAGAGGCAAGGGACAGTGACACTGCCCTTAAGACTGACCATATATCCTTGTGATCCGCACCCAAGCTAGGACCAGGGAGGGTCAAGCAATGACTGCTGATAACACAGCAGATAAGACCTATAGGCTTCCCCAAACCCTCCATCCTTAGCTCACAAGGATATTGAGGTTGCAGGCGCTACAAGAAACTCTCGAGTTTGAAAGGGACTTGATCTCCCGTCAAGCAGATCACTAGGCAGGGACGTTTCCAATGAGCCAGGGACACCCTGACGTTTTCTACAAAAGGTCAAGGCTGTCTCTAATTTGCTCTTATCTAAAACTGAAAACAATTCTAATATAAGTTACAATTTCTAGATTTCTAAAAGAAGCTAATATCCCATTGGAGTATTGCTTCAGCTGAGCTGCAATGGGCATTGAATCATCGACAAGGTCAGAGGTAGTTAGCAGGAGGGGAGAAGCCGCCTACCTACATCATGCCATTTTTTATGTTTGGCCAAAGGACTGAGGGAGTAATTGAGGATGGAAGTATAACTTGAAGGATTCAGGTTTGTATAGATACGGAAAATACAAAATTTGTGATTGGTTCGTATATAGATACTAACCATTCGTCCTTTAAATAGAAGGCCCCCCCAACTCAATTTTAGGTGGGAGGCAGCCCCTAGAAATAGACTGAGAGGTTCTTTTCTTCCCTGGACATGTCATCCTTCCTGGTCCCATACAGGAGCAAGGAAGGCGACTCCAATAACCTCCAATTAACTCCTCATAATGACGCAGACGCTACAAATGCCTCGGCCTGTACTGACTAAGAGAAAGTCAGTACTAGGTCACAGAACACCTAACTCAATAACGTCAGATGTACCTACAAAATAACTAGATGAATATGAATGAAAAACGCTGATCCCCTTGGAAGGAGGATGGAGGAGTTGCATTTTAGCAGGACATAGCCTCCAAGAATGGTAATCCATTGCTAACCAGCACATAATGGTTGCAGCCTTTTTTTTTGTGCCCTTGAAAAGAGAACAGGAATTGGTTGAAAGACCTGTCCTTTCCCTTTTCCTCAAGATTATACCCAACCTGTTACCTTAGATGAGATGCATACTTGTCTCGTGCGGGAGCTGGGAGAGTTACACAACTACTAAGCAGCCATCATAAGTACCAAGAAAGAGGTCCAGGGCCCAATAGGGAGCTTCCTAAAAGTATGAGTACTATAAAAGTACAGTAACCCAGGAGGATACTGATAGGGTTATTCTTGTGAATTTTTAATACAGATGACAGAAGTTTGCATCGACTTCAGGTGCCCTCGTCGTCAGAAGACTCACAGTGCCTGAAGAAACCGTGTCTGGGTGCTTCCTTCATATCCTGTAAAGATGAGGCTCTGACACCTCAGTGCAAGACATCAAACCTGTAAAATAATACAGCCTGGCCCTCCTGGACACCAGGGATCTACAAGTTACATAACTATATGATAGGCTAGAGAAGGCACTGGGTCCTTGTTACATCTCATTGACTAAGAATGTGCCAGAAACCCAATCTCTCCATGGGCAACATGATCAGAAAGCCTCCATGCCCCCTACTTCTTACCCATGCAGAGAAGGGTCTTAAGAGATAGATCTCTATGATGCCTCTCAAGTTTACAAGAACTGCACACTCTAATGCCATAAGGATAAGGACCATCCTACTCCAGGATACAAGTTCCAGGGTGGGTAAGAGCATTGGGCATTCTCAGTGAGCAAGGTCCAATCCCACATAGCTGCTCTGGCAGAGGTAGGAGGGAGTTCACAATCGGATAAAGGTGCTTTGGTCCGCGAGACAAATTCTCTACAACTCTCCTGGTAGAGAATACCCAAGAAGTATGTCTCTCAGGACCTATTCAAAAAGCAGATAGACTGGTACAATGGGTAGTTTAATCCCTAGCCCTTCCAGCCAATGGTGTTGGTGACTGGTCCGTATGGGTGAGCTCACCTGTTCAACCACAGGAGCCACACAGGCCTCAAGCTTCCCCTGACGAATTCCAATGAATTGGTCAGTGGGCAAATTCGTCAACAAAGCAGACACACTCATTTGGTACAAAGGCAAGAACTGAGAAGACGAGAGACACGCTGCCTCCTCACACGATCTGTAGAGACGGTGTTGGGACCCAATAGGAAAGACCCCATGTTTCTGAGATGCAGTTGTTATATCTTGATGAAAGGTTTCAAATACATATGAAAAATCAGACTTACTCCCTGAATTGAATTCATAAATTTGAACCATGAGGTCTGGCCCTGGAGTTTGGGAGAGCATTCAGCACTCACTTGAAAAGAGGGATAAAACCTTGCAGTTGTAGTCTGAAGTATAAGTTAAGAGGTTTGATAGCAATAGGGAAGAAAGTTAACGGGAATGAAAAAAATAGGGGAAGGCTAAAATTTGGCACAACTAAGGACCGAGAGGGCACTGCAAAGACCTTTCGGTAATGCCTAAAGTAAACCACTAGAGGTGAATTGACGGCACTACCCACTACAGGGGACTTATTCTCTGGATTAATGTAATCCCAAATGCTCAACCTCCAGGATTCACTACCCGGCCGCCATGAGTAGTTAATAGGCAGTATAGCCACAACATATAACAGTCAGTCAGTCAGAAATTCAGGCAGACAGAAAGGAACTTGTCTCTGAGAAATTAGATTTACTTTCATTCATTCTAACAAAAAAGAACAACAGTCCTCATAAGGCTCAAGGATTTTAAAGGTATTTATAAAACTATAATAAACAAAAAAATGGACTGACCTATCCTAATAATAATAAAATATTAGTACAGTATTAGTAAATGATAAATAAACAATATACTTTAATTGGTAGAGTCTTTAAAAGGATCAGTAGGGCACATTTCATGCTGTTCTTTTATCACATTATGTAAAACAAACTGGCCTAAGTGGATGTAAATTATGTACAATATATATAAATACTTTCTTATCCATTTGAAATTCATGGAAATAAGGTGATGCCAATTTCTTTATGTACTTTCATTTGAATATTACGCCACTGAAACCCCTCATTAAATTCTAATTAGTCGTCTTAGATTAGTATCATCTTCATTACAATACAAGTTATACTGTACATACAATATATGATTAAGGAAAAAAATTAGTACAGTAATTGCATTTTTTGGGTACATGTACTCAATATCTATATGTAGAAATTTCATTTCATCGTAAATTGTGCTTCTATGTAGTTAAAATTATTTTGAAATATTCATAAAAAAATAATATACCTTTCCTGGTATTAAAGATACGTAATAAGTTAGTAGAAATGACTATTCCTTCATTTATGTACTGTACTTGTACAGTATACCGTAAGCATATTGTGTATCAATTAAGTCATGATAATTATCATAAGGTAATCATAAGTCTTTAATATGTATATTGTAAAAAAATAAAAGATTTATGAAAAATACACAAGTCATGCCTCTATTACTTCAGTCTTCCATTTTCTGTTGTCTAGATATCCTTACCTCACAGAAGAGGTCTTGGTTCAGAGATGAGAACTAGAGAAAGGGGATCAAACAACTTTTTAGCAACCGGTGAATGTAAAAACCTTAAATTTCAAAAAATTATTTTCAAAACCTATTAAAAATTTTGAGCTACAATACTGTTTATCTAAAGGCTTAACTACTGTATATAAAAACATACGTAGTAGATTATCAATTCATCTTTAGTGCATAATATTGTCAGCAATTTGCTTTACTGCTTGCCAGCCTTTAAAATAAAAGAAAAGAGCCCTACATTAGCCCATTGAGCTAATCTACGTCAGAAGAAAATTAAGACAACCATCAAATGTAAACCAACTAATAAGTTTATGAATATGTAATGTTTTTTCATTAGATTCCTATAATTTTCTTCTTTCATAATTCTTACCAAAAAAGTTAAACTTCATAGCATGAAACTACTTATACAAAAGTATTACTGCCTATGGTATGGAACAGGGATTATTTTGTGTACACAAAACTGTGATGTACCAAAGAGACAAAATAACAAAATGTCATCTCAATTTTCTTTTTAATGGAAGCATATATCAGCAAGAAAAATAATTTGGTGAAATATTATGCCCTTGACAAAAAATACTGCATCAGAAAAGTGTGTGTACTGCACATTCTTAACCCTTTTACCACCAAAGGACGTACGTTCGTGCAAAACATTGTTAATTACATGTTTTTTTACATATTTTTGATAATTTTATGAGAAACTTCAGGCATTTTCCAAAAGAATGAGACCAACCTGACCTCTCTAGGACAAAAATTAAGCTTGTTAGAGCAATTTAAAAAAAATATATAGCAAAATGTGCTTGAAATTTAACCTTATGGTGGGGTAAAAGGGTTAAATATGGGGATGATTTCCGACCTTGTGACTTATCTAATTTTATAACAACTACAACTAATTTAAACAAAAGGATATATTTCATTGGTACAATTTATCAAGCTGCTTTAAGGCACTGCATTCCCAGCAGAATGTTCCTACCTTTATCAACGATAGATCATTGAGTCAACAATTAACTAAATCAGATTAACTACAACACATACAAATACGTACAACTGTGGTTGAGGTCGTAGTTGGCATTGCCCTTGATATAGGTACAGATGATATGGTCTTGACAATTTCTTCACCATCCTCGTCGTCTTCCACTTCCTCATACACTACCTCCTGCACAATGAGTTTCTTCCTGAAGAACAAAACAAATGTGGATGTCAGGCAAATTAACATTAATGTGAAGCTTCTTAAAAATCTAATTGCAGTCCATTCATCTTGGACTTGGAAAATCCTATAAAAAAGAATGCTTCTCATCTGCACATTAATACAATAACCAGAATGGAATAAGGATAAGTTTATGTCACATATGTGCAAGTTTCTGGTTAATTTAGCCAAAATGATTTAGATGTGGCAGAAATGAGAATGCTTAGGTGGATGTCTGGGGTGACAAGAGAGGATCGGATAAAAAATGACTACATAAGGGGGTCGACAAAGGTGGTGGAAATATCAAAGAAAGTGCAGGAAGGGAGGCTGAGATGGTATGGACACCTGATGAGGAGAGATGAGGACCACGTTGGGAGACATACTATGGAGATGGAGGTTCAGGGAAGAAGAAGAAGAGGGAGACCAAGAAAGAGATGGATGGACTGTGTGAGAGGAGACTTACAGGAGAAGGGGATTGATGAGGCAGAAGCGCAGAATAGAAAAAGATGGAAACGGCTCATCCGCAACGGCGACCCCATATAAAAATGGGAACCAGCTGGGAAGAAGAAGAATAAGATTTAGATGAAGAGACAAGGTGAAGGATGATGAGAGAAGAGGTTTGGTGGAAAAGGATGCCTTTGATAGAAGGCATTGGAGAGGACGCATCAGGTAACCGACCCCTTTATGTAAGGATAACGGTGGGGAAGAAGATTTAGATAAAGAATGATACGACTGTGATGACAGCACCGTTAATCATCTTCGTTGATCCAGTAGGAGAAGGGTAATGAGGATCCACATTCCTAATCAAGTATTCAATCAAGAAACATGATGGTCTAAAAAAATATGGGTTAGCAGCAAGGCCAGGGTTTCGCATGTGAACGATCTGGACCAAGGTGAGAGATTGAAGTTTGTGAGGAAATATTTGACACTCTAATGAGCTGTGTACCATCAGAACCCTTACCGGATGGTACAAAAGAATTGCTGGGCAAAACATTTTAAGAAGCCAGCTTATAACTCTAATCTGGACAGGTCAGCAAGGAATACTACACTATAGGGAGCATTAGCCCTCTCAGACTACATGACCAAACACAAAGTTGAGATATAAGACTATCAACCTCACTACAAACCTCAGACATTTCACTACTAGCCTGAACACTAACTTCCACACCCTTACCAAATTCATTATCATAGCCTTCTCCTGATTTAGACTTTTTTTTTTGTGTTTAGAGTCCCTTCTACAAACCCATTTAAACACTAGCCTGACATATTCTCCCATAAGGTAACTTAACACGCTCAGAACATTTACGTTTTAGCTCCCATGGGTGTCCTTGACACATGACAATTAAAAAACCTATCAAACTAACAACACTCAGTGCACAAACACATTTCAAAGCAAGTACAAGACATGCCTGAATATGGTACAGATAATTGACAATTGAAAAAACTTTAGAGGGTACTCAAAACTGGAAATCGGTTAGCACAAATGAGACACACTGTTGATATAACAAAAGTGACTAATATACTGAAAGTATACCTGCTCTGGGTTAGTTGCCATACTACATCACTAAAAATACACCATTATCTTAGGAGTGAGGCCAACGAAGAAAGGAAGAAAGGGTGCTGTAATGATAGATGTCAATACGAACATGCTTCGCGAGGAAGCTAGGAGAACCGAAGGTTTGCTTCATTTAAATAAAAATGTTATTTTTATTAGTAAAATAAATTTTTGAATATACTTACCCGATAATCATGTAGCTGTCAACTCCGTTGCCCGACAGAATTCTACGGGAGGGATACGCCAGCTATCACTATACTAGAAGGGGGTGTACTCACCAGCGCCACCTGTGGCCAGGTACTACAGTACTTCTTGTTAACACCTCCTCAATTTTTCCTCGGTCCACTGGTTCTCTATGGGGAGGAAGGGAGGGTCAATTAAATCATGATTATCGGGTAAGTATATTCAAAAATTTATTTTACTAATAAAAATAACATTTTTCAATATTAAACTTACCCGATAATCATGTAGCTGATTCACACCCAGGGGGATGGGTGAAAACCAGTGTACAAGACTAAAGGATAGCTAAGTATCCCGTATTTCATATAATCAGTTATCTCAAAATAACAATGAAATAATAAGTACCTGGTAAGGAAGTCGACTTGAACCGTTACTCTGCCTTTATTAAGTTCGTCTTCCTTACTGAGCGCAGCGTTCCTCTTAGGAGGCTGAATCAACTCTAAGGTGCTAAAGTATATAGGGCTGCAACCCCTACTAAAGGACCTCTACACAACCTCTAACCCAGGCGCTTCTCAAGAATGAATTGACCACCCGCCAAATCAAAAGGATGCGGAAGGCTTCTTAGCCTACCGTAACAACCATAAAAACAACAATAAAAGCATTCAAGAGAAAGGTTAAAAAAGGTTATGGGATTAAGGGAATGTAGTGGCTGAGCCCTCACCTACTACTGCACTCGCTGCTACGAATGGTCCCAGGGTGTAGCAGTTCTCGTAAAGAGATTGGACATCTTTAAGATAAAATGATGCAAACACTGACTTGCTCCTCCAATAAGTTGCATCCATTATGCTCTGCAGAGAACGGTTTTTATTAAAGGCCATCGAAGTAGCTACGGCTCTCACTTCGTGGGTCCTTACCTTCAGCAAAGCAAGGTCTTCCTCCTTCAAGTGAGAATGGGCTTCTCTAATCAGAAGCCTTATATAATACGAAACCCCGTTTTTGGACATGGGCCTCGAAGGTTTCTTGATTGCACACCATAAGGCTTCTGACTGTCCTCGAATAGGTTTTGACCTATTAAGATAATATTTCAGATCTCTGACAGGGCAAAGAACTCTTTCTAGCTCGTTACCTACCATGTTGGAGAGGCTAGGAATTTCAAACGATCTAGGCCAAGGACGTGAAGGAAGTTCATTCTTAGCTAAGAATCCGAGCTGTAAAGAACATGTTGCAGATTCGGATGTGAACCCAATGTTCTTGCTGAAGGCATGAACCTCACTGACTCTTTTAGCTGTTGCAAGGCAGACGAGAAAAAGAGTCTTGAGGGTAAGGTCCTTGAAGGAAGCTGACTGGAGAGGTTCGAACCTAGGTGACATAAGGAACCTTAAGACTACGTCTAGATTCCAGCCTGGAGTGGGTAGACGACGTTCTTTAGAAGTCTCAAAAGACTTAAGGATGTCTTGAAGGTCCTTGTTGGAAGAAAGGTCCAAACCTCTGTGGCGGAGAACTGAAGCCAACATACTCCTGTACCCTTTAATCGTAGGAGCTGAAAGGGATCTCTCATTCCTTAGATGTAATAGGAAGTCAGCTATTTGGGTTACAGAGGTATTGGTAGAGGAAACTGCATTGGCTCTACACCAGCTCCGGAAGACTTCCCACTTGGATTGGTAGACTCTACGAGTGGATACCCTCCTTGCTCTGGCAATCGCACTGGCTGCCTCCTTCGAAAAGCCTCTAGCTCTAGCGAATCTTTCGACAGTCTGAAGGCAGTCAGCCGAAGAGCGTGGAGGTTTGGGTGCAACCTGTCTACGTGAGGTTGACGTAGAAGGTCCACTCTTAGAGGGAGAGTCCTGGGGACGTCGACCAGCCATTGTAGTACCTCTGTGAACCATTCTCTTGCAGGCCAAAGGGGAGCAACCAGCGTCAGCCGTGTCCCTTCGTGCGAGATGAACTTCTGAAGGACTTTGTTTATGATCTTGAACGGTGGGAATGCGTAAAGGTCGAGATGGGACCAATTCAGCAGAAAAGCATCCACATGAACTGCTGCTGGGTCTGGAACTGGGGAACAGTACAAAGGAAGTCTCTTGGTCATGGAGGTGGCAAAAAGATCTATTGTCGGCTGACCCCACAAGGTCCAAAGTCTGTTGCACACGCTCTTGTGGAGGGTCCATTCCGTGGGGATGACCTGATCCCTTCTGCTTAGGCGATCTGCTGAGACGTTCATGTTGCCCTGAATGAACCTCGTAACTAGGGTGAGGTTTAGACTTCTTGACCAAATGAGGAGGTCCCTTGCTATCTCGTATAGGCTCCTCGAATGGGTCCCTCCTTGCTTGGAGATGTAAGCCAAGGCTGTGGTGTTGTCGGAGTTCACCTCCACCACCTTGCCTAGCAGGAGGGACTTGAAGTTCAATAGGGCTAAATGAACTGCTAGTAGCTCCTTGCAGTTGATGTGGAGCGTTTCCTGTTCCTCGTTCCACGTTCCCGAGCACTCCTGTCCGTTCAAGGTCGCGCCCCAGCCCGAGTCCGATGCATCCGAGAAGAGATGAAGATTGGGGGTCTGAATCGCCAACGATAGGCCCTCCCTGAGAAGGAGATTGGTCTTCCACCACAAGAGAGTGGTCTTCATCTCTTTGGTGACCGGGATAGAGACTGCTTCGAGCGTCAAACCCTTGTCCCAATGAGCTGCTAGATGGAATTGGAGAGGGCGGAGGTGGAGTCTCCCTAGCTCGACGAACAGGGCCAACGATGAAAGGGTCCCTGTGAGACTCATCCACTGTCTCACCGAGCAACTGCTCCTCTTCAGCATGCTCAGGATGCAATCTAGGGCTTGGCTTATCCTTGGGGCCGATGGAAAAGCCCGAAAATCCTGACTCCGAATCTCCATTCCCAGGTACACAATGGATTGGGAGGGAATGAGCTGGGACTTTTCTAAATTGACTAACAGACCCAGTTCTTTGATCAAGTCCAAAGTCCAGTTGAGACTCTCCAGACAGCGACGACTCGTGGAGGCTCTCAACAGCCAGTCGTCTAAATAAAGGGAGGCTCTGATGTCCGATAAGTGTAGGAATTTTGCAATATTCCTCATCAGATGCGTAAACACCATAGGAGCTGTGCTTAGGCCAAAACACAGGGCTTGGAATTGGTAGACAACCTTTCCAAAAACGAATCTCAGGAAAGGTTGGGAGTCTGGATGAATAGGAACGTGAAAGTAAGCATCTTTCAGATCCAACGACACCATCCAGTCCTCCTGCCTGACCGCTGCTAGGACCGACTTCGTCGTCTCCATAGTGAACGTCTGCTTGGTGACATAAGCATTGAGCGCGCTGACGTCCAGCACCGGTCTCCAACCTCCTGTCTTCTTGGCCACCAGAAAGAGACGGTTGTAGAAGCCCGGGGATTGATGGTCCCGGACTATAACCACTGCCTTCTTCTGTAACAGGAGCGACACCTCCTGGTGCAACGCTAGCCTCTTGTCCTTTTCCTTGTAGTTGGGAGAGAGGTTGATGGGAGAAGTGGTCAGAGGGGGTTTGCGGCAGAATGGTATCCTGTAACCCTCCCTCAGCCAACTGACAGACTGGGCGTCTGCACCTCTCTTTTCCCAGGCTTGCCAGAAGATCTTGAGTCTGGCTCCTACTGCTGTCTGGAGAGGAGGAGAGTCAGTGTTTGCCTTTTGAAGTCTTGGAACCTTTCCTAGACTTGCTCCTGGAAGAGTCTGGACGGGAGCTTCCTCGGCTGGGGGCTCTACCACGAAAGGGCGGAATAAACCTCGTAGCAGGAGTATCAGCCACTGGGGTGCGATAAGTCCTGGGGACTGAGGGAGCAACCTTAGTCTTACGAGCTGAAGAGGCCACAAGATCATGTGTGTCCTTTTGAATCAGGGCCGCAGACAAGTCCTTAACAAGCTCTTCGGGAAACAAGAACTTAGAGAGCGGAGCGAAAAGGAGTTGAGACCTTTGACAAGGTGTGATGCTGGAAGAAAGGAAGGTACAAAGCTGCTCCCTTTTCTTAAGCACTCCTGACACAAACATTGAAGCAAGCTCGCCAGATCCATCCCTAATAGCTTTATCCATGCAGGACATTAAGAGCATGGCTGAGTCCTTGTCCGCAGGGGAGGTCTTCTTGCTAAGGGCCCCCAGGCACCAGTCTAGGAAATTGAACATCTCAAAGGCTCGAAATACACCCTTTAGGAAGTGATCTAGATCGGAGAAGGTCCAGCAAACCTTAGAGCGCCTCATTGCTGTTCTACGAGGAGAGTCTACCAAACTTGAGCAGTCAGCCTGGGCAGAGGCAGGTACTCCCAAGCCTGGTTCCTCTCCTGTGGCATACCAAACGCCCGCTTTAGAAGTGAGCTTAGTCGGTGGGAACATAAAGGAAGTCTTTTCTAGTTGCTGCTTAGACTGCAACCACTCCCCTAAAATTCTTAGAGCTCTCTTAGAGGACCTAGCAAAGACGAGCTTAGTATAAGTTGACTTGGCTGGCTGCATGCCCAGCGAAAACTCAGATGGCGGAGAGCGGGGGGTAGCAGAGACAAAATGGTCTGGGTATACCTCTCTGAAAAGAGCCAGGACCTTACGAAAGTCAATAGGAGGAGGAGAAGACTTGGATTCTTCCACGTCTGATGAGGGATCCAGGTGTGCAGCCTCATCATCAGAAACCTCATCACCAGAGTGTAGCGAAGTGAGAGGTAAGGTATGCTGAACAGCAGAATCTGCACGAGCGGGAGCAAAAACGCTTGTGGTTTCATCCTCAAGTCTCTGTTGCTGAGGCAAAACCTGAGGTTCAGGCTGCAAAGGCTGGTCAAAAGGAGTAGCAGAAGGTAGGCGCATGGTTTGAGGAGGCTGACTCCTGGCATGAGTGTCTTGACTCAAGAGTTGCGCTTGCTGTAAGGTTAGCGGAAGTGTAGTAGCAGGTTCCTGAGGAACGAGTTGAGGTTCCTGAGGTGTGAGCTGCGAGAGTTGAGGTAGTGGCTGCGCAGAACGCAGTTCTTGTCTCGCGAGTTGAGGTTCCTGAGGCGCAAAGCTAAGGTGTTGAGGCTCTCGCCTTGAGGAGGGTTGAGGTCGCTGCAGCGAGAGCTGAGGTGTCTGCCTCATGGATGGGAGAGGTTGTTGTACCTCAAGAGAGTGTTGCCTCACTGGTGGAACCGCAAGTGGAAGCGGAGGAAGTAAGGTATAAGCTTCCTGTTCCCATTGCTGAGGTTGCCTTAAGGAAGGCGGAGGTAGCTGCACACCGCTGGAAACTGGCAACTCAGTACGTGGTAAGGTATCCTGAGGAGCCTCAACATCGTACGCCTGGCAGACAGGACTGCGGTTAGGCGGAGCGATCGCAGGAGGAGGTGTAACCTTCTCAGCCTGACACTCACGCATTAAGACCGCAAGTTGTGACTGCATGGACTGCAGTAGAGTCAACTTGGGGTCGGCAGACACTAATGTCTGCTGAGGCAAAGCCTTAACAGAAGAGATCTGTTGCGGCAGCACCTTACTCCTCTTAGGAGGTGTGCAGTCAACTGATGACTGCGGCGAGTCAGAGCTGATCCAATGACTGCAGCCAGGTTGTAGAGCTCTTGAGGTCTGGACTTTGCGTTTGAGAGGTCTTGAGACCTGAGTCCAACGTTTTCTCCCTGATAATTCTTCAGCAGACGAGTAAAATAAGGGCTCAATCGTCTGCGGGTGGGAGTGACGGTCTCTGGAAGACACGCCCGCAACCACCGAGGATACTTCTGTGCGCCGATCAAGGCCTGCCGAACCCTTTTGCCCTTCGACATTGCTTCTCCCCTGGGCTTGGGAGCTTGCAAGAGGTCCCGGACTGGGAGGACGACTGGCACGCACAGAAGTACCCTCACGCACCACACTGACACTGACACTAGCACTTGGCACTGCACTGACACTAGCACTTGTCACAGCACTGGCACTAGTACCACCCACTGCACTCTTGACCTTAAGTTCCTTGACTTCGGCCATAAGAGACTTATGATCACTAACCACCGATTCCACTTTGTCACCTAAAGCCTGAATGGCACGCAAAACAACAGACATATCAGGTTGAGGGCAAATAGTAGGTTCGGGGGTAGCCACTACAGGGGGAGGAAAAGGTAGGGGATCATGAGGTGAGGAAAAAAGTGAAGAGCGAGAAGAACTCCTCCTAACTCTCTCTCTCTCTAACTTGGTTGAATATTTAAGAAATCGGACAAAATCAAGTTCCGAAAGTCCGGCGCATTCCTCACATCGATCTTCCAACTGACAGGGTCTTTCCCTACAGTCAGAACAAGCGGTGTGAGGATCTACCGAGGCCTTCGGAATACGCCTATTACAAGACCTACATCGTCTATGGGGTGGGGCTTGTGAAATGTCAGACATCTTGAATCAAAGAGTTAGCCAAGTGGGGATTCCAAATCAAGCAAAAAGATCGTTAACCATTAATCAGAACTAAATAATAGCTATCTAAGCTAATATAGAAGTTTTCCAGTAAAGCGACAGCCGAAATCTGAGAGAAATACTTCACCAAAAGCCGTGAAAATACTCCAAGATCATAAGCGTATCCCAGAACGTCTTGCCGGAAGCACGACAGAGGAAAAATTGAGGAGGTGTCAACAAGAAGTACTGTAGTACCTGGCCACAGGTGGCGCTGGTGAGTACACCCCCTTCTAGTATAGTGATAGCTGGCGTATCCCTCCCGTAGAATTCTGTCGGGCAACGGAGTTGACAGCTACATGATTATCGGGTAAGTTTAATATTGAAAAAAGGGATTTTGACAAAGGAAAAATCTATTTCTGGGGAGAGACCTGTGGCACCCGGTGAAAAGAGTCCTTCTAATATGACAAATTCGAAGATAATTTGTATTTTTCCTAACCATACAAACCTTAGCTATTTACAAAGGGTTTACTTTTAGCGCAGCTGAAATGACGAGCCAATAGTTTTTAACGAGGGTTAATTACCCCCGCGCTAGTTAGCGGGGGGTGGGGAAGGGTAGCTTGCTACCCCTCCCCCCTCCACACACCGGTGACTTGCTTCACTTCACTTAGAGGTAGGACTTGACTTGGGGGTCAGGGATGGCGGGCACATATGTGTAAATAGCTAAGGTTTGTATGGTTAGGAAAAATACAAATTATCTTCGAATTTGTCATTTGTTCCGTAACCGAAATACAAACCACGCTATTTACAAAGGGTGACTTACCCCTTAGGAAGGGTGGAAAGTCCCCAGCCTTACTGACTTCGGCTTGCCCGGGGGCTCGATCCCTTAGTGAGCAGCACTAGAGAGAGGGAGCCCCTGTACCTCACAGGTTCCTAGCATCGCTAGGAACGAGTGGCCTACATAAGTAGTGTGAGGAGGAGAGTGTGACTCGTCCTATGAAGTTGACCTTGAGACCTTCAGATAGGAATTCTAGGATAGGACGTTCCCCATACCACCTCGTCAGGGTATGGGAGACGCAACAGTATTAAACTTAATACTAGGAGCACAAAGAAGCATGGGTTACCTGCAGAGGTCGAGGTCAGCTATGCGAGGACCAGGATGCTGCTTCCCCAAGAGAGGGGAGAATGAAGAAAGAAGTAAGGGTCAGACATACTCTTTCATTCACACAGACTAAGACCGGGTAACAACGCCCTCAACCTACTGCTACTTGTCCAAAAGGAGCCTGAGGTTAGACCAGCTGTTGTGCAGCCACCACAGGGCCGATAGAGAACGTATCGAGGCTCCTGTGGGTCACGTCTTGCAGGTAGTGGGCTGTGAAGGTCGTTTGACGCTTCCAGACCCCCGCTTGAAGTACCTGCGTCACAGAGAAGTTTCTCTTGAAGGCCAGGGATGTAGCAATACCCCTGACATCGTGGGCCCGAGGGCGACGTGACGGAGGAGGGTCAGGATTCAGGGCATGGTGGATAACCCTACGAATCCAAGCAGAGATGGTGTTCCTTGTGACCCTCCTCTTTGTCCTGCCTGTGCTCACAAACAAAGCTCGCACATGAGGACGGACTGCAGCCGTTCTCTTCAAGTAGTACCTCAGACACCTCACTGGGCATAGTAGCAGCTGGTCTGGGTCGTTTGTTACAGAACGGAGACTCGCGATCCTGAAAGAGTCGAACCGAGGATCCGGCACTCCAGGATTCTGAGTCTTGGCCACAAACTCAGGGACGAACCTGAACGTTACCTCCCCCCATCCCCTTGAATGGGCGATGTCGTACGAGAGACCATGAAGTTCACTAACTCGCTTGGCCGAGGCCAAGGCGAGTAGGAAAGCCGTCTTCCAAGACAGGTGGCGATCGGAGGCCTGGCGTAATGGCTCGAAGGGAGGTCTCTTGAGAGACCTGAGAACTCGAACCACGTTCCAAGGAGGGGGTCTCACTTCCGACTGGGGGCAGGTAAGCTCATAGCTACGTATGAGTAAAGAGAGTTCTAGCGATGAAGAAATATCCACGCCCTTCAATCTGAAGGCCAAGCTTAAGGCTGAGCGATAGCCTTTCACTGCCGAGACAGAAAGGCGCATTTCTTCTCGCAGATACACAAGGAAGTCCGCTATTGCTGGAATAGTGGCATCGAGTGGAGAGATACCCCTTCCACGACACCAACCACAAAAGACTCTCCACTTCGCTTGGTAGACTCCCTCAGAGGACCTTCGCAGGTGCCGAGACATTCTCTCCGCAACCTGTTGCGAAAAGCCTCTCTCCGCGAGGAGACGCTGGATAGTCTCCAGGCGTGAAGCCGAAGCGAGGCTACGGCCCTGTGAGGGACACCGGAGTGGGGTTGTCTGAGAAGCTCGTGTCGTGGAGGAAGCTCCCTTGGGAGTTCCGTCAGGAGTTGCAGAAGGTCCGGAAACCATTCCGCGTGATGCCATAGCGGAGCTACTAGAGTCATGGAACAGTTGACCGATAGTCTGGTCCTGTTGAGCACCCTTCTCATCAGACAGAATGGTGGGAAGGCGTACACGTCGATGTTGTCCCACCGTTGCTGGAAAGCATCTTGCCAGAGTGCCTTGGGGTCCGGGACTGGTGAGCAGTACAGGGGCAGCTTGAAGTTCAAGGCTGTCGCGAACAAGTCCACCGTCGGGGAACCCCACAAAGTCAGGACTTTGTTGGCTATCTGAGGATCCAAAGACCACTCGGTACTCACTATCTGCGAAGCCCTGCTCAGACTGTCGGCGAGCACATTCCTCTTGCCAGGAATGAAGCGAGCTGATAGTGTTATCGAGTGGGTTTCGGTCCACCTCAGAGTCTCTACTGCAAGATGGGATAGCTGTTGCGAAAAAGTGCCTCCCTGCTTGTTGATATAAGCCACTACCGTGGTGTTGTCGCTCATCACCACCACGGAGTGACCCGCCAGGAACCGTTGGAACTGTTGAAGGGCCAGAAAGACGGCCTTCAATTCTAGCAGGTTGATGTGTAGGCACTTTTCTGATTCTGACCAAAGGCCTGAGGCCCTCTGGTTCAGAACGTGCGCCCCCCACCCTTCTTTTGACGCGTCCGAAAACAGAGTCAATTCCGGGGGAAGGACGAGAAGACTCACTCCCTTTCGCAGGTTCTCGTCGGCCAGCCACCACCGCAAGTCCGTCTGTTCCAGAGACCCCATTGGGATCAGAGTGTCCGGGGAATCGGATCCTTGATTCCACCGGGACTTGAGCCGCCATTGAAGGGATCTCATCCTGAGGCGGCTGTTTGGAACCAGACGGGCCAGGGAGGATAGGTGGCCCAAGAGACGCAACCACGATTGGGCGGGGAGTTCTTTTCGCCTGAGGAAAGGTTCCGCCACCCTCCTCAGCCTTGCTATCCGGTCGTCTGATGGAAAGGCTTTGTGGAGATTGGTGTCTATTAGCATGCCTAGATAAACCAGTCGCTGGGACGGCTGCAGAGAGGACTTCTCGAGGTTTACCACGATCCCCAGATCCTGGCAAAGATCTAGAAGCCTGTCTCGGTGTCGAAGAAGGGTCGACTCCGAGTCTGCTAGGATCAGCCAATCGTCTAGGTAACGAAGGAGACGAATGCCGTTCCTGTGCGCCCAAGTCGAAATCAGGGTGAACACTCTGGTGAACACCTGAGGAGCTGTGGAGAGACCGAAACACAGCACCTTGAACTGGTAGATCTTGTTGTCTAGGCAGAATCTCAGGTACTTCCTGGAAGACGGATGGATTGGGATCTGGAAGTACGCGTCCTTTAGATCCAGTGTACACATGAAGTCTTGTGGTCTCACCGCAAGTCTGACTGTGTCTGCTGTCTCCATGCTGAACCGGGTTTGTTTGACAAACCTGTTCAGAGCCGAGAGATCGATGACGGGTCTCCAGTCTCCAGTAGCCTTCTTTACAAGAAAGAGTCGACTGAAGAAGCCTGGAGAGCCGTCCACGACCTCCTGGAGAGCACCCTTCTCGAACATGGTCTTGACTTCGGCCTGAAGGGCCAGCCCCTTTGCCGATCCCATGGCATAGGAGCTCAACGACACTGGATTCGCTGTCAGGGGAGGTTGAGATGACGTGAACGGGACGCGATAACCTTGGCCGATCACCGAGATCGTCCAAGCATCGGCCCCGAGATGTTGCCACCTGCGGACGCAACGCTGAAGGCATCCCCCCACAGGTGGACACGCAGGGGGACTGCCACCCCTAGGGCTTGCGGCCGCGGCCGCCACCCCTAGAAGTCTTGCCTCCCCTGGAGGACTTACCACCCCTCTTGACCTTGGCTGGAAAGGGCTGGGGCTTAGACACCACTTTCTTAGCTGCCGGTGCCTGTTTTGGAGCCTTACGAGGCTGTTGCTGCTGTTGTGGCGGGGCTGGAGGCTTATAGGGCCGAGTTGTAAGGGCCCTGTGGAGGAGGGAGTCCGTGCTGGATTTCCTCCACCTCTCAGCCGTTCGCTCCAAGTCTTGAGGCTCAAACAGGCTCTCCCCCAGGAGGGAGGCATGTCGGAGCCTACACACATCTACGGCGGGGACCTTCGGATGGAATCTCTCGGACACAGCATCGCGACGCTTCAACACCGAGTTGGCCCACAGGGTGGTAACCTGGTGCGCCAAGAACTCGATGGAGCGGGTGCCCGAGAGCAAGAAGGTCTCTAGGGCCTTCCTATTGGTCTCCTTGGACAAGTCCTCAGATCGCAATAGGATGCCCAGAGATCCTAACCAGAAGTCCAGCCACGAAGTGGCCTGCATGGCACACTTAGCGACCTTCTCGTGGTTAAGGATCTCTGCCGCCGAGAACGACACCTGCCGGGCAGAGAGTTTCTCCAAGGGAACTCCCTTCGCCAGCTCCTCCACAGAGTGATGGAGCGGAAGAGCGAGGTTGTGCTCACCCAGGATCTCGAAATACCTCCTCTGCTGAAGGCGAGGAGGAGGGATGAGTTTGTTCCCGGCAGTGGAACGACTGGAGGAGGCAAGAAGTGCGAGCTGAGCATTGGCCCTAGCTCTGGCACTCTTCAGCCCCCGAGACCAGGGCAGAGCTGCACTGGTCTTAGGGGCCTTCCGAACGTCGAACACTTCATCCAGAATTGTGTCTTTGCCTTCACGGGGGGGGATGACTGGATCCGTAAGACTGTTAAGTTGCCTTATCAGGCTTAGGACCTGCCAGAAGGCATGTTCGGACTCTTGCTGTTCTCCTCCCTGTGGGCTGGCAGCTAAGTCTCCTGCCCCAGGAATCTCTTCCTGGGGTGATACGTGGACATTCCCCTGGGTAGTCATGGGTTCCTGTCGAATCCTTGCAGAGGATTTAGGGATGGTCTTGGAATCCTTGGGCTCCCTCCTAGGAGGGATACAGGATCCCAACAACGAGGTTCGAGGGGCCCCTTCCTCACGAGACAATTCTCCTGCCTGAAGCGAAGTCTCCCCCCCTGGTGCCGGGGGGAAGACTACCGGTCCACTGGACTCACCTGAGGACGGAAAGGCCTCGTCCACGGGAGAAGGAGAGAGTACTCGTGCAGGAGAGGGAACCCTCGAGACCGACCTCTTGGGAACCAACTTCGCCCTGGGGGAAGTCACCACGAAGTCCACTCCTCTCTTTCTCTTCAGCGAAGGAGAGACAGCCGCTGGTTTGTTACCCTGGCCGGCGAGTGCTGGTTTCATAACCCTCACTAACGCCCGTGCCAGCGGACCAAACCAAGTCTGCTGCTCAAAGGACACAGAGTCCGAAATCCTCGCTAAGGTGAAAGGGATCGGGCGATCCTTTGGAGTGGACACGACGGTACCTGCCTGAAAAGAAGGTGGGGAAGAATGTTGTAATGACCTGTCCTCGTCCTGCAATACCAACCTGTGCTTGGATGGAGGTGATCCCGAGTGCCGTCTAGGAGCACGCGTCCCTGCTGCTACCACCGGCTGTGGAATTCGCCGCGAACTATGGTCGCGCGAGGGTGAACGGTCGCGCAAAGGCGAATGGTTGCGCGGGCGTACAGGCGAGCGGTCGCGCGGGCGCGCAGGCGAGCGGTCGCGCGGGCGCGCAGGCGAGCGATCGCGCGGGCGCGCAGGCGAGCGATCGCGCGGGCGCGCAGGCGAGCGATCGCGCGGGCGCGCAGGCGAGCGATCGCGCGGGCGCGCAGGCGAGCGATCGCGCGGGCGCGCAGGCGAGTGGGCGTGAGGGTGGGCAGGTAAAGGAACACGTGTCCGAGGCGACGAACGCAAGCGATGGCGCGACGGCGAGGGATCGTGCTGCCGCGTAGGTGAAGAAGATCGCTGGCGATAATGATCACGTGATGGTAAGCGATGGCGAGCAGCATGTGAAGGTGAATGATTGCGCGCAAGAGGGCGATCATTCAGGGTTGAGCGATGAGGAGCAGCATGCGTAAGCGGGCGATCGTTCAGGGTTGTGCGATGGCGAGCAGCATGCGTAGGTGAATGATCGCGTGAAAGGGTGCGATGGTGATCAGCATCCGCAGGAAGGCGATCGTTCAGGGTTGTGCGATGAGGAGCAGCATGCGAAAGCGGGCGATCGTGCAGGGTTGTGCGATGGCGAGCAGCATGCGCAGGTGAATGATCGCGTGAAAGGGTGCGATGGTGATCAGCATCCGCAGGAGGGCGATCGTTCAGGGTATTGCGATGAGGAGCAGCATGCGAAAGCGGGCGATCGTGCAGGGTTGTGCGATGGCGAGCAGCATGCGAAAGCGGGCGATCGTGCAGGGTTGTGCGATGGTGATCAGCATCCGCAGGAGGGCGATCGTTCAGGGTATTGCGATGAGGAGCAGCATGCGTAAGCGGGCGATCAGGCAGGTTCGTGCGATGGCGGGCAGCATGTGAAGGTGATCGCTGGCGAACTGGTGATCGCTGGCGAGCTGGTGATCGCTGGCGAGCTGGTGATCGCTGGCGAGCTGGTGATCGCTGGCGAGCTGGTGATCGCTGGCGAGCAGAAGGTCGACGCGTGTCCTGTGAGAGGATAGGTTCACGAGCAGGAACGGGAAGATCGCTGGCGCGTTGGCGAACATGTGTTTCTGACACACGATGGTGAGCAGGGAGTTCAGCAGGAACTAAAGGGTGGTCAGAGACCGCAGGGCGATGGTCCTCAAATGAGCGCTGACGCTCGGAAGAGAGCTGACGAGCAGGAGAGCGCTGGCGAGGGGGGCGAACCTCAGGAGAGAGCCGACGAGCAGGTGAGCGTCGGCGAGCAGGAGAGTCTTGGCGAGCAGGAGATCGTCGACGAGCAGGAGATCGCTGGCGAGCAGGAGATCGTCGACGAGCAGGAGATCGCTGGCGAGCAGGAGAGCGCTTGTGCGCTGGCCCTGCTCGCGTAAGGGAAGAATCCCTTAGCCCCGAAGGGACCGTTGCCCGTCGGGTGACGAGTTCTCCAGAAGGCGAAGATCCGGCAGGAGATGGAGAGCGGTCCGCAGAGAGGTTCAAGGAGGGCGGAGTAGTCGGTTGAGGCTGACGAGGAGAGTCCCCCCCGGAGGACGAAGACCCAAAAAGGCGCCTCTTAGTCCCCCTGTAAGGGGAAGGGAGGCCCTTGTGGCGTAGAGGGCGGTGAGCCTTACGGCGGAGGCGGCCTCGGGGGAGATCGTCGGGACCATCGGTCCTCCGAAGGGGAGTCTCCTTCAAAACACTTCCCTCAGAAGGAAGCTGGGCAGCAGTCGAGACCGAAGGACTCACTTCCCCCTTCGAAGGATGCACGGAAGGAGGAGGAGAGCCTAGAGCACCATCACCAGCAACAGCACCTGCGTCGGAAGGCCCAGCCACGTCGGAGGCCCCTGTCACCACGACGTCGACAATAGACAGAGGGTCTACCTCCGCTACCACCGGCGACTGTTTAACAGCGGCCCCCAACGAGACAAGGTCAATAAGAGCGACCCTGGAGGGCAAGCCCTTAAGCCCCAGGGACGACCAAATCTGCAACAGATCATCACTGGATAAAGAATTATTATCAATAACCTCCCCCGGAGGAGGAGGGGGAACCGCCTCGCTATGGGAGGCGACGCCCTCTCCCCCCACCGAAGGTAGG
Organism: Palaemon carinicauda; assembly: GCF_036898095.1. Taxonomy (NCBI): domain Eukaryota; kingdom Metazoa; phylum Arthropoda; class Malacostraca; order Decapoda; family Palaemonidae; genus Palaemon; species Palaemon carinicauda. Next base: position 77,809,381 of record NC_090759.1, read on the forward strand.
GAAACAGAACAAGGGCCTGCGCTCCCACTCGGACGACTCTCCTTAGGAGGCGGACGAGGGGGAGCTTCGGAGGAGGTTTGGGCGGCGGAAGAAGAGTCCCGAGAACCTTCCTCCTTCAAGGCTAACCCCGGAGGAGAACGGTCTCTCTTGGACTTCTTCTTACGCCGACGGCCAAACCTCTCCCACTGGGAGGCAGACCACTCCCTACACTCACGGCACATGTTATCCTGGTCGCACCGTCGGCCCCGACATTGAGGGCAGAGGGTGTGAGGATCCGTACTCACGTCCGACATGAAAGTCCCACAAGGACGGCCGGCAACTCCAGGGCATGTCCGCATATTAAATAAAAGAAAATAACTGAAGGTCAACTTCCAACCAATCACACAAGCTGTAAAGAAAAAGAAGAAAATTAAAGGCTGTCAGCGAAGGCGATGAACAGACACGTCTGATCACCGCCGAGCCAAAAGTGAAGTGAAGCAAGTCACCGGTGTGTGGAGGGGGGAGGGGTAGCAAGCTACCCTTCCCCACCCCCCGCTAACTAGCGCGGGGGTAATTAACCCTCGTTAAAAACTATTGGCTCGTCATTTCAGCTGCGCTAAAAGTAAACCCTTTGTAAATAGCGTGGTTTGTATTTCGGTTACGGAACAAATACCTTTTCTGATAAAACCTTCCAAGTATACCAGAGAAAGATAAAAGCATGGAATGCTGAGGTTACAACCCTCGTGCGAGCACCTTTTGGGTGTCGTGTATAAAGCAAAGGCGCGTGAAATCCACTATTCACAGGTTGTCTTCCATTTAGTTAATTCCTTCGTCAAAGGGATGGGCCGATACAAAGGCCCTAGCCAACCCACCAGCGCCACACCACCCACGCCCCGACGCGAGCGCCATCTGAACAACATCCTTCTGTATTGGCCATGATGGCTTGGAAAGGAAAGGGTGGGATCGTGTAAAATAAAGGGGAAGGGTTTCACCGGGCGCCACAGATCTCTCCCCAGAAATAGATTTTTCCTTCGTCAAAAAAGTAGTTTAGTCTGCAGAGTAACTCATCAGAAAATTGAAGACCAGCAGAAACTCCTACAAAATAATTAATTAGTACTGTATAAAAATTGATATGAAACCCAAATTGAAGATGGACACAAACTCATAAGAAACTGTACCTAAGCTTCACTTTTCTATTTGTAGTAGGGGCAACACTTGGAGACGGTGCACTGAATCCTTTTGGTTCTGGTGTCACCACCATAGGGGATGAGGACGCCTTCTTGGTAGCCATAATTTTGCTAGGCTGTGGAACCATCATAATTTCGTCTTCAGCCAAAGGTACCCCCAAGCCACCTTCATCAAAGTCATCAATGTCATCAAAGGTGGGAGCCTTCTTTTCTGCTTTCGTAGATGATAATAAACGACTCTGAAAATATTGCCTGCAAAAGAAAAATTATCTTTTGAATAAAAAAGTTCTCCTGGTTTTTAAATATTACTAAATACCATTTCTATTACTGTATTTTAGGGTTCAATAATGACCACAAAACAAACAACTATAGGATGTGTAAAGTCAAATTTTAAAAATTTTGATTATAAGCTCTGTCCCCAATTAGGTTAATTATCTAAGTAGAAAAAAAAATTCAGAAGTTTCTCATCTTCAAAGCATAGAATACTCAATTAATACCTTATTCTCTGCGCTTTCTTCAGACTATTATTGTCCGCTTCTTGCTTTATATAAACATCACACTCTTTCTTTACTTGATTGTTTTCTGACTCTTGCTTTATGTAAACACACCCGTCTTTCTTCGGAGTTTTCTGCACCTCTTGTTTTATACAAACAGCATCTTCTACTGGATCATCAAGATTAATCTGCACAAGTGGCACAGATGGTCTTCCTTGTCCCCTTCCTCTCCCTCTTCCACGCGGCCTTCCAACAGTGCTCCCACGACCTCTGCCCCGCCGTCGAGAAGGAAACTCCTTTGACATTTCTGTTGAGTTCAAACTTTTGACTGAATGTCCCAGAAAAATTAGTAAATAAGAAATATTGATACAGTATGTAGTACAGTATTGTATTCTAACTCCAGCTAATCTTAAAGTTGGTTCCTTAAAAAAACCATCTATTTATACATACCTGGCAAGTTTTGATGCATCAGCATGTGTGAGTTGAGAAGAGAAACTTTGCTAAACTCCTGCTCACACATGAAGCACACAAATATGCTACCATCCTCCATCTCATCATCATCAACAATTACCTCGGTTTTCGTGTCCATCTTATTAAGTCTGAAAAGGGAACGTGTAAAGATTGAGCTACCCTCTAATATATGTAAAGGTTTGGGGAACTACATACTTGCCTAGTAGCATAAGAATAAAAATTTAACAAACCCATACATTTTCCATTCTAAGCAGTAATCAACAAGGTTATATGGACCTACCACTGTCTTTTCCACCAATACAAATGCATATTACCAACTGTTACATCACATCTAAGGGACCATACAATGGACATTATCTGCAAATTTTCAACAGACCAAATCTTGCAGGACGAGATACTTTTCACAACAAAAAAGTGAGTCCCTTTTAAACTTAATTTCTTTCATCACAGGTACTATGCAACACCAAAGGTTAAATTAAATTTGGATACTAGTACAGTATACATTATGTGATGCTCAATATTTTTTCAATGAGACTCCTCTTTTATTAAGGCTACTAGCAACCTTGGCGGATAGGAAAGTGTAGGCTAACATACTTTTTGCAACAAAGATATAATATATAATATACTGTAGATAAGGGATTTTACGAAGGAAATATCTATTTCTGGGGAGAGACCTGTGACGGCCGGTGAAAAGGTCCTTCTTTACACTTTTCTGATATAAATCTTCCAAATATACCAGAGAAAGATAAAAGCATGGAATGCAGAGGTTACTACCCTCGCGCGAGCACCTTGTGGGTGTCGTGTATACATCAGGGGTGTGTGAAAACCACTATTCACAGGCTGTCTTCCATTTAGATAATCCCTTCATCAAAAGAAAGGGCCGTAACAGAGGCCCTAGAAACCACACTTGGACCACGCCACCGACACCTAACACGAGCGCCTTTTAGGACATCCTTCTGTTTTGGACTTGCTCGCATAGTTGTATTGTTTGTGCTTTCGGTGGTTTGCCCGTGTTTGTCGTTAATTCATCATGACTGACGCTCCTACTTCACCTTTACCAATGTTAAGTACCATAGTTTGTTTTGAGAGCTTTTTTCAGTACCGGGCATTTGTTCTTTTTCCAGTAATGTGGTTTTTTATTTTGGGAGTGGCTTGGCCTTCCTCAGTGTTGGCAGCCATTTTGGCGTTGTTCGCTTCGTTGGTATTTCAAGTTAATATTGCCCATCTGGTACTGTCATCTAGGTTATATCACTTACGTTTTATGACCATTATTATTATCATTATTTTATTATTGTTTTTACTATGGTATTTTTTGAGATAAAATTAGCTGTGTTCAGTAGCCTGAAACACTCACAGTTATTTCTCAAGGACCAAGCAGCCTACACACACCATATAGATATTGACAGCTGTTATAAATGCAGAGCTAATCCTAAAACTAATTAAGTATCATTACTACCAATAAAAAATTATGCAATGTGCTAAAAGCTGCCTTTCTACATCCCTTCAGAGACCAATGGCCATATTATTATTATTATTATTATCATTATTACTATCCAAGCTACAACCCTAATTGGAAAAGCAAGATGCTATAAGCCCAGGGGCTCCAATAGGGAAAAATAGCCCAGTGAGGAAAGGAAATAAGGAAACAAATAACTGAAGAGAACAAATTAACAATAAATCATTCTAAAAAAAGCAATGTCAAAAGAGATATGTCATATATAAACTATTAACAACGTCAAAAACAAATATGTCATATATAAACTATAAAAAGACTCATGTCCGCCTGGTCAACAAAAAAGCATTTGCTCCAACTTTGAACTTTTGAAGTTCTACTGATTCAACAACCCGATTAGGAAGATCATTCCACAACTTGGTAACAGCTGGAATAAAACTTCTAGAGTACTGCGTAGTATTGAGTCTTATGATGGATATATAAAGATGGTATGCCGTGTACCTGAATTTCGTAACTGTATTCATAGGAAACTTACTTGAAAAGATTCACGTTGGAGGAAAGGAATTTTCTCTTCCCGAATCGCTATTGTGATAAAAAATGACGCAAATCTGAAATCCACTAATCTTTATACAAAACAATAAAATTTAACACAACACAAAACCCAACCCTTCAAGTGCAATCATGTTAAGTCTCCTTAAACCTCCTAGAGCTACTGACATGTCACAACTTTCAACCTCCCAAGATTTTTTTTAAGCTTTTCTATAGGATATGAACTACAGTAGTTATAAAATCACCTGTTCTTTTACCCCCAATGGACGTACTGGTACATTTCACAAAACTCATCCCTTTACCCCCATGGACGTACCAGTACGTCCTTGCAAAAAAACTGCTATTTACATTTTTTTGCATATTTTTGATAACTTTATGAGAAACTTCAGGCATTTTCCAAAATAATGATACCAACCTGACCTCTCTATGATGAAAATTAAGGCTGTTAGCGCAATTCAAAAAAAAAATATATTGCAAAATGTGCTTGGAAAAAAAAAAAAACGCCTGGGGGTTAAGGGTTGGAAAATTCCAAATAGCGTTGGGGATAAAAGGGTTAAGTAAAAAGTATCCCCAAAATAATGACCCACATGGTTGACATGTGCAGCACATCCAAGTACCACTCACCAGAACAGAGGAGCAATGAGATAATGTTCATCTGCAAGTGAAGCGAACTACAGCGGAACAAAGACTATTTGAGGGACGTCACATAAATTAATGGTAATTGTGATACCTTAATTTCACACCACTTACATGAACCACATTTTTTCAATTGATTATACTGTTTATTATGGCTCTTTTAACATTAATATTGCTGCAAAGCCTTTATTTTCAATATTTTTCACCCAAAACCCAAGTTTTCTACATTCCAATGTGCATGGCTGAAATGGATAAAACACAAGATAAATAGGAAAAATATATGGTTCATTTATTCAGCGAGAAATTAAAGTATATGTTGACCAAGGACATACCTCTCTGACTTAGTTAAGTGGACCTCAACTTATTTATTTCCAAGTCTGTGACAACTCGTTTGATAAATCTACAAACCTTCCCTATTATTATTATTAAATGCTAAGCTACAACCCTAGTTGGAAAAGCAGGATGCTATAAGCCCAGGGGCCCCAACAGGGAAAATAGCCCAGTGAGGAAAGGAAATAAGGAAATAAGGAAAAATAGAACATTTTAGGAATAGTAACAATATTAAAATAAATATTTCCCATTTAAACTATAAAAACTTTAACAGAACAAGAGGAAGAGAAACTAGATAGAAAAGTGTGCCCAAGTGTACCCTCAAGCAAGAGAACTCTAACCCAAGGCAGTGTAAGACCATGGTACAGAGGCTATGGCACTACCCAAGAATAGAGAACAATGGTTTGATTTTGGAGTGTCCTTCTCCTAGAAGAGCTGCTTACCATAGCTAAAGAGTCTCTTCTACCCTTACCAAGAGGAAAGTAGCCACTGAACAATTACAGTGCAGTAGTTAACCCCTTGGGTGAAGAAGAATTGTCTAGTAATCACAGTGTTGTCAGGTGTATGAGGACAGAGGAGAATCTGTAAAGGATAGGCCAGACTATTCGGTGTCTGTGTAGGCAAAGGGAAAGAACCGTAACCAGAGAGAAGGGTCCTATGTAGTACTGTCTGGCCAGTCAAAGGACCCCATAACTCTCTAGCGGTAGTATCTCAACGGGCGGCTGGTGCCTAGGCCAACCTACTACGTTTCTCATTGGGCAACACTGCATCTTATTGGGGCTTCTTAACTAATAGTCTTGTTTGAATCCTACACCAACTTATATTAAGCATTGGATGATGCTACTTTATATTTTATTAAAAAAAATCAAGTGAATAAATCTTGCCTTAACTATATTATCACACTATTTTACCACTAATTGTGACAAGGGTAACTTGATAGCTATTAGATTGAAGAAAGTGATCAAAGGTGGTGGCTACAATAAAATTTATAATACCGAGATGAAAAAAAATTTTTGGGGCCAATATATCAATGTACTAGACTCGGTTTTTTTTTTATTAATTAGGGCATTGGAACTTGCGAAACTGAATGCATCTTTGCAAGTACTGTACAATATTTTGAATAATATATACTACTCGTGGAAACTACTATTAATGAAGTTATAAATTTCAATAAAAAAAAAAAAAAAAAAAAAAACATTTTGCCCCTAGCTTCATCTTAACCCTTGCCACAGGAACCTCCTACCTTCAGACAGTTCAAAAACAAACACAGATGGTGATTCAGTTGTAAGTTACTTGTTCGAACTCTGCTCAGCAACTGAATAATAGCCCAATGTTCTAAATTCTAAATCTATTGGTTATTTTCAGTATTGGAATATACAATCTAATAAAAGCTCATTTCATTTACCACGTATTTGATGAAGTTAGCTTAATAAGTGGAAATCAAACCTAGGCCAATGTTTGAACAGATACTGGAACGATAAGCTACAACTCACCCCTATGTTAAGTTTGTATTTCACAGGTTTTATTCAGTCAATTATATAATATTCTTAAAGTAATAAGACAGAATGTGATTCATTTTGTATTTGTTAACGTATTTCGTCAAGCAAGATTAAATTTGTAACATATATCTGTTCGAACTGAATTAAAATCAAAATGTTATAAAATATTATAAATACAGTAATAGCCCACTGGGTAACGCACATATTCCACTTGTCAAACTATAGGATTAATGCTACAATGTTTAAGTACAGAGGATTTATAGTACACTGAACGGTCATGAGCAACTCAATAGAAAATGGGGGGGGTGTATGTATGATAGCGATCACCTGTATGTATGATGACAGCAAACTTCGAAAACGGCAGTGTAAGGGGAGTCGCAGGGGGGCATAACCCCACCCCAGATAGGTTAGGTTAGGGGGGGGGGAGAGTCTAGGTTGGTTAGTGTCCCTTTTCTAAGCAAGTGGGAGGAACTGGTCGTTAATATACAAAGGCTCCAAAATGGGATTGAAGTCACATTTTCTATGCATCCTGGCAAGCAAGCGTCTTGGGCATGTTTCATTTACAGTATATAACTCAGGTTTATGACTATTTTTATTAGTTTGACTGGATTTTGACGACAATCGGCTTAAAAAATAAAATTCAAACAAGTTAAATTCTTCGGGATCGCTGAAAAAAAGAAAAAATCAAATTTGATTATCCAGGACCGAAGAGGATCCGGGTTTGGGAACGACATTTTCTTTGCAGCACCTCTACTGGGCTTCGGACTCCTGCCACGGTCGTCATGGTGCTCACAATCCATTCCTCCCATCCCATCACCATCCTTTATATAGGACCTTATCTCCTTCACCAATTACTACAGGCTGCTAGTAATTGGCAAGAGTCCATAGTCCCCTTCAAGGAAAGCCAATTTAAATACATCCAGCCTTCTAAACAAGTTAATATAAACATAAAATAATACTGGAACACTGTGTGGACCCTTTGTATATCAGCGGCCAGTTCCTTACGCGTTCATTAAAAATGGACACCAACTAACCTAAACTTTCCCTCCTAACCTAACCTACAAGCCGTGTCCCTACCTACTTACCTAATGGGGGAGCTAACGCCTCCCTGCGACCCCCCTTACACTGCCGTATTCCAGGTTAGATATAATAATACATACAGGTGGCCGCTATCATACATAAACCCCGACTGTGTATCTTAAGGTGTTTCAAACATTATTGATGACAATTCCTAACAAAAACCTATAAGTTTACACTTATGATAGTTGACGCATAATAATTCAACATGGATAACCGCCTGAAATCATCAAATTACTGTCTCCAAAACGTTTATTGGGTAAATTTGTATTGTATTACAGGGTGTGATTTTCGCACAGAAAATATATGAAACGGCTCCTCCTAAGTATATCCAGTTATACTGTTTTGTATTTTCCTACGGTTATAATACATACAAGAAGGTAATGTATAGAGATGAAAAGGATTGTTTTATGATTATGTATCGATTCCCCAGTATGTTTTCCCCACCCAAAACCACGAGTTCCCACTGGGGGTCCCCCATTATCGGAGGATATAGATGTATATATATTTCTGAAACTATTCATTTGCGACGGGAACGAGTGTTATTTTCGAAGGGAGTGTAATTTTTCCTATAAGAAAAAGTAGTTGATTTCCTAGGTTACATTGCCCTGTAATACACTACAATGAAACTGTTTATTGTTTTATTCTATAATTTTACCGGACTCTCTACACACGTATCAACCTAACACTGTATTAGGCTAAGGTAGGCTACCCTCACAGTTCTAACTACCAGAAGACAAGCTAGAATCACACAATTATTCAAACATATTGCACAAGTTTACGAATGAACAGTTAATATATAAATATCAAACAAACTCAATCCTCGCTGACGACCTTGAAGCCATACCTATGGGGTCTATGGAAGCCTAGACGAAGGACGAACGGAAATTGGCGGTTAACGTATAACGACCTACCGGTAAATTACGATTAACCTTACCAATTAACATTGGACGTCTGTAACACTCTAAATTGGACAACAAAGTGAATACCTAAGTTTGGATTTGACAGAAGGCAATAACCTACTGGGTGACTGACTGAGTTGAGTTGACTGGTCGATCAAAACCGTAAACAAACCATTCATTCTATGTAGGCTCGACTTTAGCCGTCGAAATTTGACGCTATTCAACAATTTATCGAATAAATAAAGCTGAATAAATACACACTATTATTCCTGTAACTCAAATTGTAATAAGGAAATGTAAAATAAATGTTACCGCTACATTTACCGGTGTTAGAAATTATGGATACAGCAATTGTAGACAATTGTTCGTCCACAAGACAACAACAACCTGAAAGCCGGGACGATGGTTCTTTCACACCATATGGCGACTTTTTCCATTTCTAAACAATTTCTAATTGATAAAAAGTTGGATTGGAATCATGATGTGTGATAATGCGAGGCCATTTTTTCCTCTCTATGAGAGAAATTATGGCTGCATATAAAAATTACTTGAGACCTCCCTTTACATCTGTCCGTTTTCTCTCCGAAATTTAATAAAAATTGGAGCTTTGTTGTACCTAGAATATATCTGCATCTGCAGCTGGTCACCGAAATAAGTTGGTTTGACGTAATACAAACTAATTTGTGATTGGATAAGTCCCAAATATTTGTACAAATGCTAGTTTATTGATCATTAGCCTCGCGCTATACCAAGCATGAGAATATACTGCTTCAAGTCTCTAAGTTTCATTACAATTTGATATGAAGTCAGAGTCTGTTTCTGTTTCTGACTATAGGAGGTTAAGTCAAACTCAAGTAAAACTTATCTCGTCCTCACGAAGAAATTTCAAACAAATAAAAGAAAATATATACAGTACATACATACGAAACGCGAGAGGTAGTACAGACAAGATAAAATTGAACATCACAGCTTGTCTGGGGTTCAACGTGGTACTAATAAGCCGTCTGTGAAATTACATGGTATGTCTAAAGTTGTGGAATTTTCATTACACGGGGAATTTGTCCATGATTTAACAGTACAAGTATAAATAGACCTGTGACTGCTGCAGGACAAAGGCCTCAGACCATAGCAAACCAGCCTAGTATGGGTGGACTAGACTAGTACAGCTTTTGCTGATCTTGGCGAAATTCAAACTCTTTTACCACGTTAAGGTATTCCCACTTATAGCCTATTCAGTATCAAACACTTACCTCTAACATGGGATGGCTCCATATAAGAACTACGAAAGTCACAGTCACATTCACACCGCCAACTGCTTAATAGTGGATGAAACTGCCGGTCAGTAAACTTTCCATAACATTACCCAGCTCTAGGTACAACAATGTTCATAATTTTCAAAACATTCCTAATTATTTTCGATATCTGACTGGACGGGTTATCACGCCCAACTATATCAACATAAGCTAAAATCAATAAACAAAATCAAACCATTGTTCTCTAGTCTTAGGAAGTGCCATAGCCTCTGTACCATGGTCTTCCACTGTCTTGGGCTAAAGTTCTCTTGCTTGAGGGTACACCCGGGCACACAGTTCTATCTAGCTTCTCTTCCTCTTGTTTTGTTAAGTTTTTATAGTTTATATAGGAGATATTTATTTCAATATTTTAACTGATCTTAAAACATTTTATCTTTTCTTGTTTCCTTTCCTCACTGAGCTATTTTCCCTGTTGGGGCCCCTGGGCTTATAGCATCCTGCTTTTCCAACTAGGGTTTTAGCTTAGCATTTAATAATAATAATGTAACCTGTTAGAGCCCTTGGGCTTATAGCACCCTGCTTTTCCAACTAGGGTTGTAGTTTAGCAAGTAATAATAATAATAATAATAATAATAATAATAATAATAATAATAATAATAATAATAATAATAATAAAGTTTCAGTACGAGGGACCAGAGTACTTTAATATTTATAATTTAGGTGAAATAAAAATACACCTTTCCTCTATATATTTTTATTGGACATAACTTTATTGGCTCATTTGTTTCTTTTTTAGAGAAGCAATTTATAAAGCAAGCTACAGACATTTGGAAGAACCAAACATGGGAGATGTATAGAAGTCTCCTTTTTTTTTTTTTTTTTTTTTTTTTTTTTTTTTTTGTTGACCAGGCGGACATGAGTCTTTTTATAGTTTATTTATGACATATTTGTTTTTGATGTTGTTAATAGTTTATATATGACATGTCTGTTTTGACGTTGTTACTTCTTTTACAGTGGTTTATTGTTAATTTATTCTCTTCATTTATTTATTTCCTTATTTCCTTTCCTCACTGGGCTATTTTTCCCTGTTGGAGCCCCTGGGCTTATAGCATCTTGCTTTTCCAACTAGGGTTGTAGCTTGGATAGTAATAATAATAATAACAATAATAATGTCTAGAAACTATCGGTGTTAGAGGTGCCAAGTAAATTACTTTTCATGCACATATTGATTATACATTTATTCATTTATTCACATGTAATGCTGTATCTATATTT
>NC_090759.1:77825485-77900485 GCF_036898095.1 Palaemon carinicauda
TATACGGTATGTAAAAAATATGGTAGGTCTTTTTCTTATTTTCATAGGATAGGCCTACAGAGAAATATTCCTTTTGTATATTATCAGTATTATTTCTTGCTAAACTACAACCCTAGTTGGAAAAGCAGGTTGCTATAAGCCCAGGGGCCCCAACAGGGAAAATAGCCCAGTGAGAAAAGGAAATAATGAAAAGTAAAATATTTTAAGACCAGCAACATCAAAATAAATATTTCCCATATAAACTATAAAAAACTTTAACAAAACAAGAAAAGAAACTAGATAGAATAGTGTGTCCAAGTGTACCCTCAAGCAAGAGATCTCTAACCCAAGACAGTGGTAGACCATGGTACAGAGGCTATAGTACTACCCAAGACTAGAGAACAATGGTTTGATTTTGGAGTGTCCTTCTCCTAGAAGAGCTGCTAACCATAGATAAAGTCTCTCTTTTACCTTTACCAAGAGGAAAGTAGCCAATGAACAATTACAGTGCAGTAGTTAACCCATTGAGTTCAGAAGAATTTTTCGGTTATTTTAGTGTTGCCAAGTGTATGAGGAAAGAGGAGAATGTCTAAAAGTATTCGGTGTATGTGGAGGTAATGGGAAAATGAGCCGTAACCAGAGAGGAATCCAATGTAGTAATATCTGATACCTTTCTATATGGAAAACTTTTCTTGACAGTAGAAAGGCTTTATAAGTTTATATAAACATAATAAACTTGGAGAGAGTCAATATTATTTTCAGGTAAACATCATTTTTGGGAATATGCGTAGACGTAAATAATTTCTAAAAACTTATTAAGATTTGCACTATTACGTCACCCAATATTTATAAGCAAAATATTTATAATTTGAATTAGCTCTTACGAGTGCCTTTTTTTATCTTTTTAATTCAAGCTGATACTATTTCTATTTCGTACAAGATATTCTGCTACTAATGAGTAGTTGAAATCTCGTGATAATTCACTAATGAGTTAAATATATGATTTGCACCAATATATTCATTGATATGATTGTTCAATTTAATTTCATGTTTACAATTACAATATTCCAATAACATGTGATGATTTCTATTCCTATTTATATAAGGAATTTCATGACATTTCAGGGTATTCATCAAACACACTCATCTCTCCTGACTATAGTGAAAAGTCTACTTCGTGTGGAAATATGTAACTGAATATGTGGCTTGTTCATGTGGTGAGAATGGAAGGCGCAGGGATAGTTCGGGAAAGATTGGAATGTACTTGAGAGATGGGTTGAAATTTGTATCAGTGAGGAAGGGCTTGAAATAATGGAAACAAGAGGAAACGCGCTAATGCAATATATATATATATATATATATATATATATATATATATATATATATATATATATATATATGAAAAAATTTTCCGCTCATGGACCCCATCTTCGATTTAGAAATGAATGCGGCTGGGACTTTCATCTGCGTATTATTTAGAGCCAGTCCTCACTGATAAAAATAACTTTATTTATTATAAAAAAGATGATTTTACTCGAACTCACAGCCGAAGGAGACTCGGTGTCCTTTTGAAGATCTCCCGTGGAAGAACCCGAAGAAGGTTGTTGTTGAGCAAAAGCCAGGAAAGGCTGTTCAGGCCAGAAAATGCTGCTAATTCCACGCTTTCGATCTTGTTGGAGAAAAGGTATAGTTTGGCTAGATTCGGTGTTCCTGTAAAAAAAAATTCGATAAATGTTGTTTGAGATGAGTAGCCCACTAGACTTGATAATAATAATAATAATAATAATAATAATAATAATAATAATAATAATAATAATAATAATAATAATAATAATAAAGATAAATGTTTACATTATTATTATTATTATTATTATTATTATTACTGACTTGGTAAGCCATAACCCTCATTGGAAAAGGAGGAATGCTATAATCCCAAGGACTCCAACAGGGAAAATATCCCAGCGAGGAAATAAGGAAAGAAATAAACTACAAGAGAAGTAATGAACAATTGAAATAAAAGCATTCTAAGAACAGTACATATATACATACATATACCAAGGCACTTCCCCTAATTTTGAGGGGTAGCCGACATCAACAAATGAAACAAAAACAAAAAGGGGACCTCTACTCTCTACGTTCCTCCAGCCTAACAAGGGACTCAACCGAGTTCAGAACATTAAAAACATTAAAACAAATCCTCCATATATAAACTATAAAAAAGTGTTGATATTCCTGTTAACAAATAATGAAGTATATCAAAGACGCTGAATTCCAAACTCACCCACAAACGTTTTGTTCTTGATACTCGTGATGAAGTTCTGCCCGAGGAAGAGAGATCGCAGGTTCCTGAGGGCGATGAAGTCCTTGTAGTCGATCACCTGGATTTGGTTGCTCGTCAGGTCGAGGAAAGTCAGGTTCCCCAGGAAAGCAAAGACGCCCATCGGGAGGGTTTCAATCTGGGGGAAAAGTTAGGGAGTTTGGAGGTTTTACTGGTTTCCCAGGAAAGCAAACACGCCCATCGGGAGGGTTTCAATCTGGGGAAAAGTTAGGGAGTTTGGAGGTTTTACTGGTTTCCCAGGAAAGCAAACACACCCATCGGGAGGGTTTCAATCTGAGGGAAAAGTTAGGGAGTTTGGAGGTTTTACTGGTTTCCCAGGAAAGCAAACACGCCCATCGGGAGGGTTTCAATCTGGGGAAAAGTTAGGGAGTTTGGAGGTTTTACTGGTTTCCCAGGAAAGCAAACACGCCCATCGGGAGGGTTTCAATCTGGGGAAAAGTTAGGGAGTTTGGAGGTTTTATACTGGTTTCCCAGGAAAGCAAACACGCCCATCGGGAGGGTTTCAATCTGGGGAAAAGTTAAGGAGTTTGGAGGTTTTATACTGGTTTCCCAGGAAAGCAAACACGCCCATCGGGAGGGTTTCAATCTGGGGAAAAGTTAAGGAGTTTGGAGGTTTTATACTGGTTTCCCAGGAAAGCAAACACGCCCATCGGGAGGGTTTCAATCTGGGGAAAAGTTAAGGAGTTTGGAGGTTTTACTGGTTTCCCAGGAAAGCAAACACGCTCATCGGGAGGGTTTCAATCTGGGGAAAAGTTAGGGAGTTTGGAGGTTTTACTGGTTTCCCAGGAAAGCAAACACGCCCATCGGGAGGGTTTCAATCTGGGGAAAAGTTAGGGAGTTTGGAGGTTTTACTGGTTTCCCAGGAAAGCAAACACGCCCATCGGGAGGGTTTCAATCTGGGGAAAAATTAGGGAGTTTGGAGGTTTTACTGCAGTAGCAGTGGCTACTTTCCACTTGTTAAAGGTAGAAGAACTTCAGCTATGGCAAGAAGCTCTTCTGGGAGAACACTGAAATCAGACTATTTAAAAGTTCAAAGGCCACTCATGAATATCAGAGGCAATGGACAGTGACATTGCCCTATCAAGCAGGACAATGCCCAAGAAACTAACTATGTATTCATATGATCATCGCCCAAGTCCCCTCGGCATCCAAACTAGGACCAAGGAGGGCCAGGCAATGGTTGCCGATGACTCAGCAGATAGACCTATAGGCTTCCCCAAACCCCCCATCCTATAGCTCACAAGGATGGTGAGGTTACAGCGACCAAATAAGCTATCGAGTTTGAGCGGGACCCGAACCCCAGTCTGTCTTTCACCAGTTAGGGACGTTACCGCATTGGCCACAACAGCCCTATGGTAACAATAGGTTGGCCAGGGCACCAGCCACCCGTTGTGTTACTACCGCTAGAGTTTTTGGGTACGTTGACTGGCCAGATGGTATTACATATGATCCCTCTCAGGTTACGGCTCGTTTTTCCTCTGGCTACACATACACTGAATAGTCTGGCTTATTCTTTACATATTCTCCCCTTTTTCATACATCTGACAACACTAAGATAACTGAACAATTATTCTTCACTAAAGAGTTTAACTATTGCACATTATTATTATCATTATTATTACTATCCAAGCTACAACCCTAGTTGGAAAAGCAAGATGCTATAAGCCCAGGGGCTCTAACAGGGAAAAATAGCCCAGTGAGGAAAGGAAATAAGGAAATAAATAAATGAAGAGAACAAATTAACAATAAATCGTTCTAAAAAAAAGTAACAACGTCAAAACAGACATGTCACATATAAAATATAAACAACATAAAAAACAAATATGTCATAAATAAACTATAAAAAGACTCATGTCCGCCTGGTCAACAAAAAAGCATTTGCTCCAACTTTGAACTTTTGAAGTTCTACTGATTCAACTACCCGATTAGGAAGATCGTTCCACAACTTGGTAACAGCTGGAATAAATCTTCTAGAGTACTGCGTAGTATTGAGCCTCATGATGGAGAAGGCCTGGCTATTAGAATTAACTGCCTGCAATTGTTCAGTGTCTACTTTCCACTTAGTAAGGGTAAAAGAGGCTCTTTAGCTAAGGTAAGTAGCTCGGTAGCTACTAGGAGGACACTCACCTTGTTGTTCTGGAGATAGAGCTCTTGCAGTGACGTCACCTGATCGAATATTCCATAAGGAAGTCGAGTCAATTCGTTCTCCTCTAACTTCAAACGCTTCAGCACCTTCAGGTTTCCAAAGGCGTGTCTTGGAAGCTCCTACAGGTTAGTGATGGGGTGGTCATAAAAGAAATTTATTTACTAAAATAAAGATTTCCATAAATAGTGTCTTAATAGTAAGTATTATTTGCCATAAGATATTTTTATTCGTCAAATTTGACATATTGCCCTTTCTTAATTTTTTACTGGAATTATTATTATTATTATTATTATTATTATTATTATTATTATTATTACAAGTCAAGTTATAACCCTAGTTGGAAAAGCAAGATGCTATAAGCCTAAGGGATCCAACAGGGAAAAATAACCCAGTGAGGAAATGAAATAAGGAAATAAATAAACTCCAATGGAAGTTATGAACAATTAAAATCAAACAGGGAAAATAGCCCAGTGAGGAAATGGAATATGGAAATAAATAAACTGCAATGGAAGTAATGAACAATTAAAATAAAACATTTTAAGAACAGTAACAACATTCAAATAGATTTTTTATACATAAACAACAAGGATTGTAGCTTAGCTAGTAATAATAGTAATGTGTACGGGGACACTCCAAAGTCAAACCATTGTTCTCTAGTCTTGGGTAGTGCCAATAGCCTCTGTACCATGGTCTTCCACTATCTTGGGTTAGAGTTCTCTTGCTTGAGGGTACACTCGGGCACACCATTCTATCTAATTTCTCTTCCTATTGTTATGTTGAAGTTTTTATAGTTTATATAGGAGTTATTTATTTTAATGTTATTCTTAAAATATTTATTTTTTCCTTGTTTCCTTTCCTCACTGGGCTATTTTCCCCGTTGGAGCCCCTGGGCTTATAGCATTCTGCTTTTCCAACTAGGGTTGTAGCTTAATAATAATAATAATAATAATAATAATAATGTTATTTATTTTAATGTTATTCTTAAAATATTTATTTTTTCCTTGTTTCCTTTCCTCACTGGGCTATTTTCCCCGTTGGAGGCCCGGGCTTATAGCATTCTGCTTTTCCAACTAGGGTTGTAGCTTAGCCATTAATAATAATAATAATAATAATGTTATTTATTTTAATTTTATTCTTAAAATATTTATTTTTTCCTTGTTTCCTTTCCTCACTGGGCTATTTTCCCCGTTGGAGCCCCTGGGCTTATAGCATTCTGCTTTTCCAACTAGGGTTGTAGCTTAATAATAATAATAATAATAATAATAATAATGTTATTTATTTTAATGTTATTCTTAAAATATTTATTTTTTCCTTGTTTCCTTTCCTCACTGGGCTATTTTCCTCGTTGGAGCCCCGGGCTTATAGCATTCTGCTTTTCCAACTAGTGTTGTAGCTTAGCCATTAATAATAATAATAATAATAATAATAATAATAATAATAATAATAATAATAATGATTAGCATTAAAAAACACCAGAATTTACTTAAGAGCCAAATGACCACCAGAAGAAGAACAACTTACCTTGATCTTATTAACAGAGAGATCAAGGTCCTCCAAGCTCTCCAAATCGTGGAAAATGGAAGCTGGGATCTCAGTGATGGCGTTGTAGGCCAGGTTTAGGAAGTACAGACTGTGGAGTTTCTTGAACAGAGTCTCCGGTAAATTCTCTAAGATGTTGAAGGAGATGTCACTGGAATGAGAATACACTACAATTTTTTTTTTGGGGGGGGAGTTGACGTTCTTTGGTTTACAAAGGAATAGTTCTATAGTTTTTATATCTTTATTTCAAGTGGGTGTTATGTTGTCAATTTGTTTAAACTACTGAAACTTTAACAATTGTTTCTATAATATGTAAAAGAATGATATGACGTGTGGTACGCTCTCTCTCTCTCTCTCTCTCTCTCTCTCTCTCTCTCTCTCTCTCTCTCTCTCTCTCTCTCTCTCTCTCATATATATATATATATATATATATATATATATATATATATATATATATATATATATATATATATATATATATATATAACGTTTCTTAAGGTACTTACATCGTGCGAAGAGCCCCCGTGTCTTGAAAAAGATCACCGGAAAGGTAAAGCAGTTGATTCTTGTGTAACTTTCTGGAAAGAAAACCAAACTGGGAATATAGTCTAGATCAGGATATTGTTTACAAAAGTAAATATGTTTATCATTACAAAATAACGAAATGCTCTTAAAGTATGTAAGCCAAACACAAGGATAGGTCTACTTACAAGTGCCGCATGTTCTCCAGGTCGTAGAATATGCTGTTTGGCATCAATTCCAAGGAGTTTTCACTCAGATCGCTAGGAGAAAGGAGCGCAAAGTAAGTAATTTGTCGAATATTGTATGCTGGTATATATGTTAACAATATATGGTATTTGTTAGTCTAAAAACTGAAGATTTGCTAGTCTAAAAACTGAAGATTTGTTAGTCTAAAAACTGAAGATTTGTTAGTCTAAAAACTGAATATTTGTTAGTCTAAAAACTGAAGATTTCTTAGCTCCAAAGTTATCTGTTATTTTCCACAAGTTAGCAAGATGTTCTTTTAGCTCTTGTTGGAGAATTTAGCAATGTCTCCCCTTGCAGATCACCTGCAGTTCAGGGCACTGATATTGCCTTATGAAGATAACATAGACCTACATAGAGTTGTAATATATATTTACCAGGAAATGTGCTATGGTGATAATTCATGTACATAAATCACATTTCTATCTGATAATATGTGAACCAAAGTAATTAGAAAGTTTAGCTTTTGTTAATAGTTTTATGCCTTTTAGGGCACCAAAACCACTGACTGGTGTCAATGAAGAGAAATGGAATTGATCACTTACAGCTCTTGAAGTTCCGTCAGTTTAATGAACGAATCCTTATGGAGAAACTGCAGTCGATTCATACTCAAATCGCTGAAACAATAGAGGCATACTTATACATAGGCCTACATCTCCCCGAAATTAAATTTTTAGTGGATTCGGGTGAAATTCTAAAGGGGTTTCGTTTACTTGAATAGAATTTCTAGTGAATTCTGTGGTAATTGAAAATTTCAGGTTTCTTTTTGTTTCTGAATTAAAAGTCTAATATCCCGAGGGGAAATTTTAAGGGATTTAATTTTTTTTTCTACAAAAATTTTAAGGGCATTCTTCTAGACTGAAATGCTCAAGCATTTCTTAAAATGTGGATGAATTTCCAAAATGTTTCTGTAGCTAAAATGAAAACACTAAATGTTTCATCAATAAGATAAAAATCTTCAACATGCTTCTAATAATTGCAATGAAATGTCCAAAGAATCCTGATTTCATAAAAGAAACGTCCATAGATTTCCAGCTACGAAAATGGCAAAAAGATAGGCCTAAATATCCTTTATTTTTTAAGTAGGCTATATGGTTTATATCGAAGTTAGGTCTAGAGATAGAAACAAGGTCAGCCTAAATAATCTTTCAAATAAGTAGAAACTAAAGACATTACTTTTCACAAGATCATATTATGATTTGGAAGATGCTACAACCAAAGAATTGTATAAGTTATAATGAAAATGTTTCGTTAGATGATTAATATGGACCCGCCCGAGAAGTAGTTCACTCGACTTCAGTGGAGGGTTGGATTTAAACCCAAAACAAGTAAAACAAGTAAATTAAAACGCGAAACGCTGAAACATAGTTCCTCAATTGTATAAAGCACTCACAGTATTTTAGTATCCATCGGTATCTGCTGTTTCCTGGGAACGTGGTACTGAAGTTCTAGTCGCCAGCAGGACACTGTCTGGGTTTCCATCATACAAGAGCAAGGGCCTTCTGCGCACATGGACCACCTTGCTGGACTGCCATTTACAGGCCAGACTTGGTGAAGATGAAATTTATTTCAATTAAAGTCTGTAGTCAATTTCTTTTAGCGATGCATATTTGCACCGACTCGCGGCGGTGCCCCTTTAGCTCGGAAAAGTTTCCGGATCGCTGATTGGTTGGACAAGATAATTCTAACCAATCAGCGATCAGGAAACTTTTCCGAGCTCGAGGCGGTGCCCTTTAAGCTCGGAAAAGTTTCCGGATCGCTGATTGGTTGGACAAGATAATTCTAACCAATCAGCGATCAGGAAACTTTTGACCGACTCGCGGCGGTGCCCTTTTAGCTCGGAAAAGTTTCCGGATCGCTGATTGGTTGGACAAGATAATTCTAACCAATCAGCGATCAGGAAACTTTTGACCGACTCGCGGCGGTGCCCTTTTAGCTCGGAAAAGTTTCCGGATCGCTGATTGGTTGGACGAGATAATTGTAACCAATCAGCGATCAGGAAACTTTTCCGAGCTCGAGGCGGTGCCCTTTTAGCTCGGAAAAGTTTCCGGATCGCTGATTGGTTGGACAAGATAATTCTAACCAATCAGCGATCAGGAAACTTTTGACCGACTCGCGGCGGTGCCCTTTTAGCTCGGAAAAGTTTCCGGATCGCTGATTGGTTGGACGAGATAATTGTAACCAATCAGCGATCAGGAAACTTTTCCGAGCTCGAGGCGGTGCCCTTTTAGCTCGGAAAAGTTCCCGGATCGCTGATTGGTTGGACAAGATAATTCTAACCAATCAGCGATCAGGAAACTTTTGACCGACTCGCGGCGGTGCCCTTTTAGCTCGGAAAAGTTTCCGGATCGCTGATTGGTTGGACAAGATAATTCTAACCAATCAGCGATCAGGAAACTTTTGACCGACTCGCGGCGGTGCCCTTTTAGCTCGGAAAAGTTTCCGGATCGCTGATTGGTTGGACGAGATAATTGTAACCAATCAGCGATCAGGAAACTTTTCCGAGCTCGAGGCGGTGCCCTTTTAGCTCGGAAAAGTTTCCGGATCGCTGATTGGTTGGACAAGATAATTCTAACCAATCAGTGATCAGGAAACTTTTGACCGACTCGCGGCGGTGCCCTTTTAGCTCGGAAAAGTTTCCGGATCGCTGATTGGTTGGACAAGATAATTCTAACCAATCAGCGATCAGGAAACTTTTGACCGACTCGCGGCGGTGCCCTTTTAGCTCGGAAAAGTTTCCGGATCGCTGATTGGTTGGACAAGATAATTCTAACCAATCAGCGACCAGGAAACTTTTCCGAGCTAAAAGGGCACCGCCGCGAGTCGGTGCAAATATGCATCGCTAAAAGAAATGGACTATAGTGAAGAAGTTTATGGTATGTAGGGAAGAGGTTTGGAGGCTGATGATGCCTTTGGTGGAAGGCATTAGAGAGGGCGCATCAGGCAACCGACCCCTTAACGCAAGTAAACGATGGGGAAGAATAAGAAGCAGTTTATGACCAGTTAGGCATCAAGAAAAATATATGCAAGTTATTTTTAAACAGTAATAAATAGTTGAATTATGATCTAGTCCGTCAAAATTCAAAATATAGATTTAGGCCTATAGAGATATTTTAGTTTAAATCAGTTGAACGCGTAGGCTACTATATGAAAGTTGATTTAATTTGCATTCAAAATAAGATAAATGATCCTTCAATTGCTATTTGTGCGAACCAAGGAACCAGTTGAAGGAAAAACAAACTACAAATATAACCTTTTTTTAATCTTAATTCTTAGATAATAAGATTATGTACAAAGGGAATATGTTTTCACTTAATTATTTTAATACTAGTTTTCTTTAAGCTTAATAAACGATTAATGCTACGACAGCTTAATTAAAATCATTCTTACTCATTCATGTAACAATTAGTAAAATTAAAAGATATGAGATTCTTTTTCATTTATGAACTTATCATTTTAATTTTTTTTTCATAGGTTCCACTCATTTGTAGAAAAAAAAATTATTTATCCTTATTTACTTATAATAAAGGTTTGTTTGATTTTTCTAATCTAAATGATAACATGCACTTAACTTCTCTAGAGCCTCCTTGAAATATATATATATATATATATATATATATATATATATATATATATATATATATATATATATATATATATATATATATATATATATATATGCATATATATATATATACATATATGTATATATATACATATATGCATATAAATATATATATATATATATATATATATATATATATATATATATATATATATATATATATATATATATATATATATATATAATTACTTATTTCCAAAACTATGATAACATTCTTCAATTATTATTGTTACTTCATTGTAAGAAAAATAAATTAGCGAAAGATCCAAGAATTAAATTTCCAAAAAAATAAGGCAAAACTAAGAAAAAAATAAACTGAAATATTTCACGAGATTTCTAGGATAAATGAATAAATGAAGACATAGGCCTACCAGGCTGGAATAGACTCATCACATCACGTTCGAGATCCTGCACATCCCTGACGAGTGATTCCAGTTTCTTCATGTTCGCAAAAACCTCTTCCAGGGCATCCGGTTTGATGGTCCTCATCATCTTGGCCATTGTGTGCTCCGTGTAGCGCTTGGCCAGTTCAATGGCCTGGCATCCGTTGAGGCCACATAGAGATGGGTCCCCCGCTACAGGCGCTATCAAATTTAGGTCTAGGCATAGGAGCAACGTCAGGGCTAGGCCTAAGTATCCTTTCATCTGGAAGTATATGACTGCTATCAAAGTTAGGTCTGGATATAGGAGCAACGTCAGTGCTAGGTCTAAGTATCCTTTCATCTGGAAGTGTATGATTGTTATCAGTTAGGTCTAGATATACAGTAGAAACAACGTCAGTGCTAAGCCTAAACATAATTTCATCTGGAAGTATATGATTGTTACCAGTTAGGTCTAGATGTAGGAACAGCGTCAGTGCTATAGACCTAAGTATTCTTTCATCTGGAAGTATATAATTGCTATCAAAGTTAGGTCTAGACACAGAAGCAATATCAGTGCTAGGTCTAAGTATCCTTTCATCTGGAAGTATATGACTGTTATCAAAATTAGGTCTAGATATAGGAACAACGTCAGTGATAGGCCTAAATATTCTTTCATCTGGAAGTAGCCCTATATGATTGTTATGAGTTAGGTCTAGATATAGGAACAACGTCAGTGGTAGGCCTAAGTGTCCTTTAATCCGGAAGTATATAATTGCTATTAGAATTAGGTATAGATATTGGAGCAACGTCAGTGCTAGGCCTAAGTGTCATTTAATCTGGAAGTTGAAAGGCGTAGGTAATCAGGTGGACTACTGTTTTCTCTGTTTTAATTATGCGATTCGTTGCCCTAGATTTTAAATATACTCCACAGGATTCTTTGTTATACTCCAAGTTATATTAGAGTATTAGATTATTTGTAATAAAATCTAAACAGCCTATTATCTTAATGTTGTATCAAGACAAAAATTGGCATGTACAGTAGATAGAAGATATTCTAATTATATTTATGGACAGAGGGATCATACATATAAACTAAACATTGTTTAAAGGTAAAGAATTGATTATGCAAATAATACATATGTAAATATAACGATTTTAAACGGAAGCAGTAAAAAATTTTTTAAAAGAATACATAGCGCATAAGGACAAACGAATCAGAAAAAAAGCTATTTCAGGCCAACTCTGCTCTTTCATAGTAGCCTATAGCCAACTCCATCTCTTCCCCTTTCATTGTTCTTCCCCCTCAACTTCATCCCCAACCCTCTTTCCTCCTCCCCACCCTTCCTCCAGCAATCAGAGCGTCGGCACTCATCACTTCCCCCCAACAGACGTACAAAGAAGAGGCATTAATGAACCATTTCCTCGCCATTTTCGCTTAATCAGCAGGACGAGAAAGAATCGTTTGGCAACGTGATATCGTGAGTGACGGGAGGCACATATGCATCGTTTAAATTCTTTGCCGATAATGTCAATGACCTTTGAATGGAAAATGATTAGTGAATATAATTTCTTTGAATAATAATAATAATAACCTTCTATTAGCGTGTTGTTATATATATATATATATATATATATATATATATATATATATATATATACCGTATATATATATATATATATATATATATATATGTATATATATATATATATGTATATATATATATACCGTATATATATATATATATATATATATATATATATATATATATATATATATATATATATATCGTATATATATATATATATATATATATATATATATATATATATATATATATATATATATATATATATATTTCGGGTCACGCAAGGTCTCCCTATCCCTCGGGTAAGAGGAAGAGGGATTAGTCATACCCTGGTGAAAATGAGGCACGTGTGCGTATGTATGCATATATATCTAAATATTTAGCCGTCAATTTTGACGGGTCGTGTGCACTAATAATAATAATAATAATAAAGTTGATATCAAACTACAATAACTTAAAAGTAAAAATTTCTCCTAAAAGTATTTTAGACACATGCAGTAAAATCTAAGCTATTTGCTGATGATGCACAATTTTACTTTTCCCTATTGGAGTCTCTGGGTTTATAGCATACTGCTTTCCCAACTAGGGTTGTAGTTTAGCAAGTAATAATAATAATATTAATAATAATAATAATAATAAATGGCATTGATGGTACAGCTAAGAATTTAAATTCTATTTTTAGTGTTAGGGAATGTGTGATATTTAAACAATTAAATAATTAAAATTAATTAGAATTAAACTGAATTTATGGTTTTAGGAAAGAAAAAACAATTTAATAGACCTTGGTGATATTCAAATTAATGTGAACGAGAGAGGCACTCAGTAGAACGCAGACCTCCACCACGGCAGCTTATTTCTCAACCTTTCGTTCGACCTTAACCTTGACCTTTGTCCTTAACATGTATTAATTGGCGTGGATTTTCATGCACTCAAATATGAACCAAGTTTGAAGTCTCTGTGACAACGATGTCCAAACTTATGGCAGATGACTTGAATTGGACATTTTGCTTGACCGTGACATTGACCTTTGACCTTGAACTTACAAAATTTAATCATTTCCACCTTCATACATAACAGCTAATCCCTGCAAGTTTCATTACTCTACGATTAAAATTGCGGCCAGGAAGTTGTTCACAAACAAACATACACACAAACCAACACACAAACAGGGGCGAAAACATACCCTTCCAACTTCGTTGGCGGAGGTAATAATGAAATAGTATCACATGATATTATATAAACATCGCTTTATATATATATATATATATATATATATATATATATATATATATATATATATATATATATATATATATACTGTATATATATATATATATATATATATATATATATATATATATATATATATATATATATATATATATATATATATATATATATATATATATATATATAATCTAGATAAAAGGTATTTGACTATTGTTATATCAATACTAACTTATTATCATCAAATTGAAATTAAGAATATTTTTACAGTGGCTTAGCAAATTGAAAAAAAAAATTAACCCAGACTGAAGAAACTTTGCCAAATAATAATAATAATAATAATAATAATAATAATAATAATAATAATAATAATAATAATAATAATAATAAATATTTGCATCTACTAAATATTGGAAATACGGCAGTAATTATATATTCCTATTAATTTTTGTTTATTATAATTATTTTCATTATTATATGGTATACGTCTTTTTTATCTCACAATATATATATAATCAATGTTTCTATCTAATCATCTCTTAAAGCTTTTTTGTTCTTTCTTGTTATTTAAGAAAAAAAATCATAATTGAAAGGTGAAATTCACACAAAAAAGGCCTTTGTTTTTGTGTGATGCAAAAATTGTATTTTTATGGATGGCAGAATTCATGGCACAAATATAGATTTTTATATTTTGAAATGACAATGCAACTAGCAAGTATTTGATCGAATTACGTGTCTATTATGATAAATTACAGTATAACTATTTCAGTAAAATAGTACACCAAAAGGAACTCTCGAAATACAATTTCATAGATGCAGCCTGAATAAACTAGAACTAGAAACTTTAACACAAGACACATGAGTGACAAACATAGGCTATCTGAACCAAGAACAAATAGTAAATTTGGTGAAAGGGCTTTTAGCTACTGTGCGCCTAGACATTATAATAAACTGCCAACTGAAATGAAGGACCTAAGGGGAGCAATTGAATTTAAGAAGAAACTCAAGACATTACTTTTCACAAGATCATATGATTTGGAAGATGCTACAATCAAAGAATTGTATAAGTTATAATGAAAATGTTTCGTTAGATGATTAATATGGACCCGCCCGAGAAGTATTTCACTCGACTTCAGTGGAGGGTTGGATTTAAACCCAAAACAAGTAAACAAGTAAGAAAGCACTCCGTGAAGAAAGACTGTTTGAAATCTTGGTAATTAAGTTTCTCATCATTTGGGCAAAATAATGTCACGATTATTTGCTTGCTCGTAAGATATTTTGTATATTAGAAGTAGGCCTACCGATTCTTGATATTGTTTTTTCTCATTATTGGCAAGCATTCTTGCAATTTTTACTATCTTGTAAATAGCTGATTATTTAGATTGAAATATTTACGTCCGCAAAAAAAAAAAAAATGAAGATAATATAGTAAATAACTAACCATTTAGATTGAAATCTTTAGGCCTACGTCCGAGGGAAAAAAAGATGAAGAGAAAATATAAATCACATTCATCCGTGGCTGTATGCACTTATCTTTGTCTAGGCCAGTTTGAATATTGTTGTTTTAACTGGCATCACAACATGGAAAGGAATAGCCTCGAATTATACACCTTTAAACATTTTCACTTTCCCTAGCTGTCAGAAGAAAGTATTAGACTATAGCCTAATAACTTGATCTACAGTATTTTGCTACAGCCGAAAATATTTTTTAACTTGATGTTGACATGGATATCATAATCTATAAAAATATATCCATTGCAGTTGAGAAACTTAGTTTAACAACAATTGAAAAAATAATTCAACATAAATGTAGTCTACCTTAGTTGGAAAACTATTTGGGCCTGCATAAAAATTGCATGTAAATTAGTCTACCCAGTCCTTTATGATCTGTTGCTATCAAGGGCATTTGAAACAGTATAATTCACTTTGCAATCAATGATCTTAGATGCCAGGACGCCAGAAAACCTCAAATATATCAATTATACCTTTGCGTTAGAAAACTATCTAACAACGGCTGTGTCAGATGAAGTCACTCAACTAGTCGTCCATGGATGTGACGGTCCCTCAGCGAAGTGGACACTCGAAGAGGCAAAAATTGAATGGCGGTTGGGGAGTTCTCTGTTCTTCCAGCTCCAATTCTATACCTCTGGTCTGGTGAAGCTGGACGCTAATTGGTCCATCGAAGACCAATCACGACTCTCTAATCGAAAGGGTTAATTCACGTGCATTCTTTCCTTGACATAATCTGCGGTTGTTTAGGTTTGAAATATTTTTTAAAAGATTGTTATCCGAAATGATTGGTCGTGAATTATCCGGTGTTACAATTGTCAAGGTCACTAACATAAAAAAAAAAATTTGGCTTCTCGTGGCATCTTTTAAATAAATTGAATCTACAGATGGTTTCAAGCTATTAAAACGTAGATGTTTGTCTACTGTAGGCTCTAGAGCCTTTAAATATGCGGCCCCGAGTCTATACAATAAGCTTCCACTAGACATCCAAATAATTGAAGATATTAAGGCTTTCAAGAAGAAACTTTTATTTTTTTTTATATATATATATATAACTTTTATGAAGAAGAAACTGAAGACTTTCTTATGCTGCGAGTGTTTCGATAGTGATGATCTAACATTATTATTATTATTATTATTATTATTATTATCATTACTACTACTTGCAAAGCTACAACTTTAGTTAGCAGGATGCTATAAGCCCAAGGGCTCCAACAAGGAAAATAGCTCAGTGAGGAAAGGAAATAAAGAAAAACTACAAGAGAAGTTTAAGAAAAATAACAATTTGATTATTCTCATAATCAAACGTTAACTTAATCGTGTCCCCATTCTGACCAAACTTCGATTTCCTCTATATAGGGTAAAATTTCCCTTCAGTTTTATTGTTTCCGTTCAAATAGTTGCAAAAAAAAAAAAAAAAACTGCCTTTATTTCAAAGGCCTGTGAGACTGGGTGGGATCCCATGGGTTAAAGTAGTTCTTTACTCAAATATAATTTCTGTCATTTCAGGTTGAAATTTACAAAGTGGTTCTAAAGAAGTAAAAATTGGTGTGTGTGTGTGTGTGTGTTTGTGTGTGTGTACAAGCGAACGGGTAAGATTTTAAGAGAGAAATTCTCCTTTATCTTACTCAGGGGAACTAGAAATATTCCTAAGGTCGTCAAAGATACTGTTGGACACATGAATTTCTAACGCATGTGCTCTGAGGTAATGTACCCTATCACACCCTTCCTGCGCGGCGAGTTCCTGTGTGTAAGCCTCGCCCACCACATCTGTTATTTCACCCCAGTGACCCTACACTAGCTGTTTGGTTATCTGCCAGGCAATAAGGGTGTGGCAGGGTGGTGACCTTCCTCAGAGCGTGGTGTGCCACGTATTCCTGCATCCAACCGTACATAGTCTTCCAAGAAATTATTTTCAGTTTTTTTTTTTTTTGCAATATTGTTAAATATTTGCCCTTGATTTTTATATCATAATATGTATTGGATTTTTTTTATTATGTTATGTGTACCAGCTACGCTTATTTTTTTATGATTGTAATATTTGAATAGTTTTTTTTCCCTTGCCAAATATTTAGGTGGAGGGGCGTGGTGGCAACTTAACCCAATAACGTATCCTGGCTACGCCCGTGCGAGTATTCCATAAACATATCCGGCACAGTTAAGCTGTTGCTGTCAGTGAGGTGTTTCCACTGTGGTTAG
Organism: Palaemon carinicauda; assembly: GCF_036898095.1. NCBI lineage: Eukaryota > Metazoa > Arthropoda > Malacostraca > Decapoda > Palaemonidae > Palaemon > Palaemon carinicauda. The sequence goes on from NC_090759.1 coordinate 77,842,761, forward strand.
ATATAATATAGTTTCTAGATGGATTGAGAGAGAGAGAGAGAGAGAGAGAGAGAGAGAGAGAGAGAGAGAGAGAGAGAGAGAGAGAGAGAGAGAGAGAGAGAGAGAGAGAGAGAGAGAGAGAGAACAGTTGTTTGACCATTCAAATACCGTATCCCTTTTCAATAGTGTGTGTGTGTGAGAGAGAGAGAGAGAGAGAGAGAGAGAGAGAGAGAGAGAGAGAGAGAGAGAGAGAGAGAGAGAGAGAGAGAGAGAGAGAGAGAGAGAGAGAACAGTTGTTTGACCATTCAAATACCGTATCCCTTTTCAATAGTGCTCGCATCTTGGTAGGTAAGTGCAAAATTCAATTATTATTTGTATATATGAAGTTGATTTTATAATACACTACATAGATATTATCTTGATATAGAGAGATATCCATCCTACACTTCAAATAATCAATTGTCTACTTTTACTTAAATGATTGAAAATTATCTATATTGATATGTTCAAAATAGTTTTCTGGGCAGATGACTTCAAGTCTCCTTTCATATTTTGTCTGTTATTCAGGGTATTTTACATTATGAATCATCCATTTTCTTGTTGTTTTGTTTAGTTTATTCTTCATTTTCCTGAGTTTTTTATTTGTATTATTCACTCCATAATTGGAGCCCTACGAGTTCTAACTTTTTTTTTCTTTTTAAATTGTTGCAACTTGGCTGTACTGATAATGATAAGTTATTGTAGATGCAACTTCTGTTAATTTCTAGAGATAAATTCTTGGTTAGAACAAGATGAATCAATTACTAAACATTTAATTCACGTATTTTTAATTTCATTTTTTGACATGAAAAAACCTTGACAGTAAATTCGTCTTGGAGCGTTTTCTAAAAACCGGGTTATATTTAATCGCTAAATATTAAAATACACTTTTTGGGGGACATGAAAGTAAAAATAAAATCTATTTGATTATATCCATAACAACGCATATTTGTTTATCAATTATATGCCAGGTGAAAATTATAAATATAAACGTTCAGTAAATTCTTCTTGGAGCGTTTTCTATAAACCGGGTTATATTTAATCACTAGATATTAAAATAAACACTTTTGGGAATAAGAAAATAAAAATAAAACCAATTTGATTATATCCATGACAATGCATATTTATTTTATCAATTAAATGGCTGGAGAAAATTATAAATACAAACGTTCCTTTTTGTAAACAAATTTTATTATTTCATACCATCAACAAAAATGGAAGAAGAAGAAGAGGAAGAAGACCTATTTGTTTGTTTACCATTGTGTTTTGCGACTGTCCAATTCTTAGTGAGTATAAGGCTGTCTTGTTTTAGCACACATTACCTCATTTATCGAATATATCCTTTTTATTTTACCATATTTAGAGCTTTTATTAACGGATTTATACTATCAACGGTGTAGGAAATATATCACAGTGGTGTAGTATACCCCGAGGCTTTGCTAGGACATTAAGAATAAACTGTAGGTACTGCGCTATATTATCATCATTATTATTATTTATGTTATTATCTAAGCTATAACCCCAGATGGGAAAGCATGATGCTTTAACCCCGTAGGCTCTAACAAGGAAAAATAGCCCAGTAAGGAAAGGAAAAACTTTTGGTAATTTTGTATTACAGGGTGAGATTTCGAAGAGAAAATATGTTTTCCTATAGTAAATAACGTGATTTAACCGAATTTGATGTTCCAGATATACTGTTTTGTATTTTCCTCCGATTATTTTAATTCAAGAAGGTAATATATAGAGAAGAAAAGGCTTGTTTTACGTTTATATATTGATTCCCCAGTATGTTTTCCCCACCCAAAACCCCGAGTTCCCACTGGGGGTCCCCCATTATCGGAGGATATAGATGTATATATATTTCTGAAACTATTCATTTGCGACGGGAACGAGTGTCATTTTCGAAGGGAGCGTAATTTTTTCTATAAGAATAAGTAGCTGTTTTCCAAGGTTACATTGCCATGTAATTCACTACAATGAAACCAGATTTTTAGGGAGTAAGTTGACCAGGGCACCAGCCACCCGTTAAAATACTAGCACTTTGAGTGACCAGACAGTACTACATTGGATCGGACTCTCAGGTTACGATTCACTATCCCTTTGCCTACACACACACACACACACCGAATAATCTGACCCATTTACATATTCTCCTCTGACCTCATACACCTGACAACACTGAGATTACCAAATAATTTTTCTTCACGCAAGGGGGTTAACTACTGCACTGTAATTGTTCAATGGCTACTTTCCTCTTGGTAAGGGCAGAAGAGACTCTTTAACTATGGTAAGCAGCTCTTTTAGGAGAAGGACACTCCAAAATCAAACCATTGTTCTCTAGTCTTGGGTAGTGCCATAGCCTCTGTATCATGGTCTTCCACTATCTTGGGTTAGAGTTCTCTTGCTTGAGGGTACACTCGGGCACACTATTTTATCTTATTTCTCTTCCTCTTGTTTTGTTAAAGTTTTTATAGTTTATATTGAAAATATTTATTCAATGGTGTTACTGTTCTTAGAATATTTTATTTTTCCTTGTTTCCTTTCCTCACTGGGCTATTTTCCCAGTTGGGGCCCCTTAGCTTATAGCATTCTGCTTTTCCAACTAGGGTTGTAGCTTAGCAAGTAATGATAATAATAATAAACATTAATACAAACACCGTCCATTTAGACAAAATGTCGTCATATCCTCCCAGTGCTATTCTTGCAGAATTGTTTTCTTATCTGTTACTTTTGTTGCCAAAATTGTTGAAATGCAAGAAAAAACTAAACTGGGCTGCTATTTGCAATTATCGTCCAAATGGCCTATCGACACCTTCATCATTGTCAGCTACTTTTAGACCTTATCACATGACCTGGAGCCTTTGTATATTAGCGGTCAGTTCCGCCTGTGTGCATAGGAAATGGGAATTTTCTTCTCATTTGATTGAATTATGGTTAATTAGATTAGATTAACAAAATCTTAAGCATATACTCAATCATTTTCCTTTGTATAAAGTCTATAAAATTCTTCCTTATTTCCTTTCCTCACTGGACTTTTTTCCCTGTTGGAGGCTTTGGGCTTATAGCATCCTGCGTTTACAACCAGGGTTGTAGCTTAGTAAATAATAATTGGAAATATTTAAAGGGAAATTATAAGAAAGAAATATTTTTATGCCTTGTCCAGATTTTATTCTAAAAGAGTAACATTAGATGATATGCCAACCCATCCCCTAACTTTGGTATAAAAATATATATATATATCCAATTCAAAACAAACAATTCTGACTATTAACGACTGACGTTCAACAGATCATGAAGGAGACGGAGGAACTCGTCACTTAAATGCGGCATGTGTGACCAGCTTAAAAGTGAACACCGGGAATGTTTCCACGTTTTCTGTCTAGCATTGTTTCATGGCGGTCTGTGGCCATCTTGGCGTTCATTGCTTGTCTGCTGCAGGTGAGGGAAAGATATTTTGTTCTTTTATCTTAACTTTACCTCAGAAATAGGCCTGGATGTAAATGAAGACTTCTGTTTTGTAATCAAACCTAAGATCTCTTTACAGCTATTATAGCTGTATCCTAGTTTTAGCTTAACTTTTCTTCAGAAATATGTTTGGATTTAAAGACTTCTATTTTGTAATCAAAACTGAGATCTACAGCTACTATAGCTGTAGCCTATTTTAAGAGCAGCTTAATGATTAAGACTTAAATTTCATGTAAAGCAAGTTGGAGCCACATTTCTGTAGTACAACAAAGCTGTAAACAATTGAATGTTGATGACAGAGACGCAGACTGAGATCTGGGGTATGTACATAATTTAGTGTTAATACACTAAACTATGTACATACCCCAGATCTCAGTATAACTAGGATTTTACCTATGATTTTGAGATGCGTCAGTTGTTGTAGACCAAACAGGTAAACAGTATTCCAAGTATGGTATTAGAAAAAAAAAATTTACCTTATTTTCTTTGTAATGGAAGGCCTGTAGCCTACTATTTCATTATAATTTATAAGCAAAATGCAACGCTAAGCTGATAGGGATAAGATTTATTAAAAAAAAAGTAAGACTGGGTCTTTATTGTAAATTGATTTTTGAATAATTTGGTTGTAAAAGCATCACAGGCGAGAGTGAAACAGAAAATTACGGTAAAGTAAGTGATTGTCATTATATTAGCGTAGTTCATTATGTTATTGTGGTTCAGGGGGGCACTAGTATTGCAAGAATTATTATATTATCCTTCGGGAATTAAAGACTTAACCCTTTTACCCCCAGGCTTTTTGGAAATTTCCAACCCTTAACCCCCAAGGGGTTACTTTTTTCCCAGCACATTTTGGTGTATACTGTATTTCTTTTAAATTTCTCTAACAGCCTTAATTTTTGTCATAGAGAGGTCAGGTTGGTCTCATTCTCTTGGAAAATGTCTGAATTTTCTCAAAAAATTATCAAAAATATAAAAAAAAATAATTTTTATAGCATTTTTTTGCAAGGACGTACCGGTACGTCCATGGGGGTAAAGGGATGGCTTTTGTGAAACGTACCAGTACGTCCTTTGGGGGTAAAAGGGTTAAGTAGGAGGACCATTGCTGATCATGTAATGGATACATTGGGATTGGTGGTTTTGCTTTGCAATTTCATTTATGGCGTGATCTCAGAAATTATTCTTTTGCTTTGGTATACGATCTCAATATTTTTAATAGGTATAAAAAATAAGAACGATAGAAAATCTAATGGTTCTTGCTTCGCCGTGCGCTGGCTTCACTTGTGAAAAAATAAAAAGTCACGCTCCGTATGTACTGGCAAGCCCTAATGTTGAGCTATGCTGCTAACATCAATGATTGATTATTATCTCTTAGATAATTATTCCCGGTATTTATTTTTTTAGAAAATCCAATGGTTCTTCCTTTGCCATGAAGTGAAGTGAGATCGCTACTATCAGGTGAGATTGCATACCCCTTTTACCCCCAGGCTATTTGGAAATTTCCAATCCTTAACCTCTAGGGGGTTATTTTTTTCCCAGCACATTTTGCAGTATATTTTTTTTAAATTGCTCTAATAGCCTTAATTTTTGTCATAGAGAGGTCAGGTTGGTCTCATTCTCTTGGAAAATGCCTGAATTTTCTCAAAAAATTATCAAAAATATGAAAAAAAAAATTTTTATAGCATTTTTTTGCAAGGACGTACCGGTGCGTCCATGGGGGTAAAGGGATGGCTTTTGTGAAACGTACCAGTACGTCCTTTGGGGGTAAAAGGGATACCAAAGCAAAAGCACGACTTTGAGATCGGATCAAAACAGCACCGTGTGATTGATGGAGTTATAAGCATGTCAAATTTTATGCCTTACTCTACAGGTAACAAATTTAGTGTTATCATGGCAACTACGACAGAGAGAACTTCTCATCTCAGAAGCCGCTTCTGCTCCAGCCGCAGATGTTCCTGGCTCCATCTCTCGCGCTGGGATTCGGAGGCAGCATGCAGCTGTTCGCAGAAGAGACTATCATTTGGGGAAGAAGGTGAGTGCTCTTTATCTGTTTTTGCAGTAATAATATTTTTTTTTTCTGTGAATTGTCAATATTGCTTTGCAATAAGGATAGTACTGTTGTCATCTCATGGTTCACAAATAAAGATTAGTCCTTGCTGTGGTACAGTATGCTGTACATTATTACTTTTCATCTTTTGTAAACTCTGTATTATTGTTATTATTATTATTATTTTTTCAATATTAAACTTAGCCGGTGATCATATAAGCTGTCAGCTCTGCTGCCCGACAGAAAAACCTAAGGACAAAATACGCCAGCGATCGCTATACAGGTGGGGGTGTACATCAACAGCGCCATCTGTCGAGCAGGTACTCAAGTACTCCATGTAAACACAGAACCAATTTTCTCTCTGTCGTGCCACCGGCAAGACCTACTAAATACGCTGTTGCTTACTGGATTGATTTTCACAGATTTTGGTGAAGTACTCATTTCTAGTTATTAGCTTTCGCTTTGCAGAGGTTATCTTCAATACTTCCTTGCATTCTTTGATTGAATTTTGGATTATTTGTTGACGACTTGGATAGATTTTGAATTCCCCTTTGACTAATTCAAGATGGCTGACCCTTCTCAAGTCCCTAAATACAGGAAGTGTAGTGCTAGGGACTGTTCAAGGCGTCTTCCGAAGGCCTCTATCGATCCACACACCATTTGTTCCAATTGTCGGGGTAAAACCTGTCAATTGGAAGATCGATGTGAGGAATGCGTTGGGCTTTCGGAATTCGATTTTCTCGAATTCCTGAAATATTCACGTAGGCTAGAGAGAGATAGAGTCAGGAGGAGTTCATCTCGCTCAGTTGATTTTTCCTCTCCCCATGCCCCACAACCTATTCCTTCCCCTGTAGTGGTTGCTCCTGATCCCCCTTCTAGCACTCAACAACCTTCGATGGCAGATATGATGCGTGCCATCCAGGCTCTGGGTGAGAGAGTCGAGTCATTGGCGAGTGACCGTAACCAACTCATGGCTGACGTCAGGGAGTTGAAGGGTAAGAGTGCAGTGAGTAGTGATAAAGTGAGTGGTAGTGTTGTGGAAAGTGTTAGTGTTGCGCTTGAGGGTGCGTCTGTTCGTGCCTGTCGTCCTCCCAGTCCGGGACCTCTTGCAAGCTCCCAAGCCCAGGGGAGAAGCAATGTCGTACGACCAAAGGGTTCGACAGGCTTTAATCAGCGGACAGACGTTCCCTCCGTGGTTTCGGACGTATCTTGCCAAGATCGCCCCACCCACAAGAAGACGAGAGAGCCCGTTTATTCCTCGTCTGCGGAAGATGTTTCTCGGAAGAAACAATGGACCAAGGTCTCATGACCTCTCAAACGCAAGGTCCCTTCCGCGCAAGTCCAACGGCCCAGTTGTAGCCACTGGGTCAGTTCGGACTCGCTGCAGTCTTCAGATGACTGCACACCTCCTAAGAGAGGCAAAGCGGTACCGCAACAGGCAGTAACACCGTCTGTTGCCGCACCTGCTACTGTAGACCCTAAGTGGGCTTTGCTGCAGACCATGCAGACACAGTTGTCATCTTTAATGCAGGACTTTCGTGCGGAGAAGGTTGACGCTGCACCCGTTAGCCTACAACCAACCACGGTTGTGCGTCCAGTTGACGCTGAGGCTACCTTCTCCCGCACTCCAGCTGTGAGAGTCCCGCCACCCATGCGCACTGTACCCTGCCAGCCGCATGTTGACGTTCGCCGACGCACGGAACCCTCCGTTGACGTTCGCGAGTTACAACAACAACCTAAGTTGTTTTGTTTTGACGCGGTGCGTCAACCTCCGCAACCCACTGTGGTTACCCCTACTCGCCCACAGCAGACTAGACAGTCAGGAGCAGACGCTTTGCGCCCCCGCGCAGCTATGGTTGTTGCCAGCTCACAGACTGGCCAACAGTTCCATGACGTTGCGTCCAATGCAGTCACGCATGCACCCGTGCTGCCGGACTCAGCTGACCAGCCAATGCCTACTCCTTTGCCGCTTCCTCCTCAGCATTCAGACGATGGACTCTCTGATGATGACGACGCTGCACACCTTGACGACCCGCACACGGACATCGACGAACCCAAGACCACGCCTCCCTCCTTGGACTTTAGGAAAGTACTTGCACTGTTCAAGGATATGTATCCCGATCAGTTTGTTTCTGCGGCCCCACGCTCACCTCCATCTGAGTTCGCTTTAGGCACGCAGTCATCCGCGCCTGCCTTTACGAAGCTCGTCCTCGCCCGCTCGTCCAAGAGAGCTTTAAGGGTGTTGGGAGATTGGATGCAGTCCAAAAAGCACCTTGGGAAGACAGCATTCTTGTTTCCCCCTGCGAAACTCGCTTCCAGATCGAGCGTCTGGTATGCCACGGGAGAAGTTCTCGGCTTGGGAGTTCCTGCGTCTGCCCAGGGCGACTTCTCAAGTCTAGTAGACTCTCCCCGCAGGCTGGCCATGAGACGCTCCAAGATTTGTTGGACTCCTTCAGATTTAGATCATCTGATGAAAGGAGTGTTCAGAGCCTTCGAAGTGTTTAACCTTTTGGATTGGTGTTTGGGAGCGTTGAGCAGGAAGACCTCCCCTTCTGACAAGGAAACTTCCATGCTCATTATGTCCTGCATGGACAAGGCCATACGGGACGGTTCCAGTGAGCTTGCGGCTTCGTTCGTTTCCGGGGTTCTCAAGAAACGAGAAAACCTTTGCTCCTTCTTGTCAGCTGGAGTAACACAATGTCAGAAATCGGAGCTTATGTTTGCTCCTCTCTCGAAGTGCCTTTTCCCAGAGGAGTTGATCAAGGAGATTGCTGCCTCCTTGATTCAAAAAGACACGCATGACCTGGTTGCGTCATCCGCACGCAAAGCCACCCCTTTGCCTACCGTGTCTAGACCCAGGATGGATACTCCAGCGTCAAGATTTATTCCGCCCTTTCGTGGCAGAGCCACCAGCAGAGGAGGTGCTCGTGCCGAAGGGAAACGTGGGAGCAAGAAGAAAGGTACCAAGTCCTTTAGAGGCAGAGTCTGACTGCCACCTTCTTCAGACAGCAGTGGGAGCCAGACTCAAGAACTACTGGCAGTCCTGGGAGAACAGGGGCGCAGATGCACAATCTGTGAAGTTGCTCAGAGAAGGGTACAAGATCCCATTCTTGCGCAAGCCCCCTCTAGCAACGACTCCCATCGACCTCTCTCCCAGGTACAGAGAGGAGGACAAGAGACTAGCGTTGAAGCAAGAGGTGTCTCTCTTACTAGAAAAGGGAGCGGTAGTCAAAGTCCGGGACCATCAATCCCCGGGCTTCTACAACCGTCTCTTCTTAGTGGTAAAGAAGACAGGAGGGTGGAGACCGGTGCTAGACGTCAGTGCTCTGAATGTCTTTGTCACAAAGCAGACGTTCGCCATGGAGACGACAAAGTCTGTTCTAGCAGCGGTCAGGAAGGAAGACTGGATGGTCTCTTTAGACCTCAAGGACGCTTACTTTCACGTCCCCATCCACCCAGATTCCCAACCTTTTCTAAGGTTCGTTTACGGGAAGGTTGTCTACCAATTTCAAGCCCTGTGCTTTGGCCTCTTGTCTTTACGAAACTGATGAGGAATATTGCCAAATTCCTGCATTTAGCAGACATCAGAGCCTCCCTCTATTTGGACGACTGGCTTTTAAGAGCTTCGTCCAGTCGTCGCTGTCTGGAGAATCTAAAGTGGACTCTAGATCTGACCAAGGAATTGGGTCTCCTGGTCAATATGGAAAAGTCCCAACTGGTCCCATCCCAAACTATAGTGTACCTAGGGATGGAGATTCACAGTCAAGCTTTTCGGGCTTTTCCGTCGGCCCCCAGAATAAGTCAAGCCCAAGGATGCATCCAGAACATGCTAATGAAGGACCGATGTTCAGTCAGACAGTGGATGAGTCTGATAGGGACACTTTCATCACTGGACCAGTTCATTGCGTTAGGGAGACTGCACCTCCGTCCCCTTCAATTTCACCTGGCTGTTCACTGGAGAAAGGACAAGACGCTAGAAGCGGTCTCGATCCCTATTTCCGAGAAGATGAAGTCATCACTGACTTGGTGGAAGGACAACATCAACCTCAGAGAGGGTCTGCCACTGGCTGTTCAGACCCCCAACCACGTTCTCTTCTCGGACGCATCGGACACGGGCTGGGGTGCGACATTAGACGGTCGGGAATGCTCGGGCACCTGGAACTCGGAGCAAAGAGCGTTACATATCAACTGCAAGGAGCTACTGGCAGTTCATCTGGCCTTGAAAAGCTTCAAGTCCCTCCTTCTAGGCAAGGTGGTGGAGGTGAACTCCGACAACACCACGGCCTTGGCGTACATCTCCAAGCAAGGAGGGACCCATTCTATGAAGTTGTACGAGATCGCAAGGGACCTCCTCACCTGGTCAAGAGATCTAAACCTGTCTCTAGTAACGAGGTTCATTCAAGGCAACATGAATGTCATGGCGGACCGCCTCAGTCGGAAGGGTCAAATCATCCCAACAGAGTGGACCCTTCACAAGAATGTATGCAAGAGACTTTGGGCCACATGGGGCCAACCTACCATAGATCTCTTTGCAACCTCGATGACCAAGAGGCTCCCAAATTATTGCTCGCCAATCCCGGACCCAGCAGCAGTTCATATAGATGCCTTTCTACTGGATTGGTCCCATCTAGACCTTTATGCATTCCCCCCGTTCAAGATTGTCAACAAGGTACTGCAGAAGTTCGCCTCTCACGAAGGGACAAGGTTGACGTTGGTTGCTCCCCTCTGGCCCGCGAGAGAATGGTTCACCGAGGTACTGCAATGGCTAGTGGACGTTCCCAGAACTCTTCCACTAAGAGTGGACCTTCTACGTCAGCCACACGTAAAGAAGGTACACCCAAGCCTCCACGCTCTTCGTCTGACTGCCTTCAGACTATCGAAAGACTCTCGAGAGCTAGAGGCTTTTCGAAGGAGGCAGCCAGGGCGATTGCTAGAGCAAGGAGGACATCCACTCTTAGAGTCTACCAGTCGAAGTGGGAAGTATTCCGAAGCTGGTGCAAGTCAGTATCAGTATCCTCAACCAGTACCTCTGTAACTCAAATAGCTGACTTCCTTTTATACCTGAGGAAGGAAAGATCTCTTTCAGCTCCCACGGTCAAGGGTTACAGAAGCATGTTGGCAGCAGTTTTCCGTCACAGAGGCTTAGATCTTTCCAACAACAAAGATCTACAGGACCTCCTTAAGTCTTTTGAGACCTCGAAGGAGCGTCGTTTGGCCACACCAGGTTGGAATTTAGACGTGGTACTAAGATTCCTTATGTCAGAAAGGTTCGAGCCGCTACAATCAGCCTCCTTTAAAGATCTCACTTTAAAGACTCTTTTCCTTGTCTGCTTAGCAACAGCTAAAAAAGTCAGTGAGATACACGCCTTCAGCAGGAACATCGGATTTTCATCTGAAACGGCTACATGTTCTTTGCAGCTTGGTTTTCTAGCCAAAAACGAACTACCTTCTCGTCCTTGGCCGAAATCGTTCGATATTCCAAGCCTTTCTAATTTGGTTGGAAATGAACTAGAAAGAGTCTTATGCCCTGTTAGAGCTCTTAAGTTCTATTTAAGACGAACTAAACCTTTACGAGGACAGTCAGAAGCTTTATGGTGTGCTATTAAGAAACCTTCTTTACCTATGTCGAAGAATGCAGTTTCCTATTATATTAGACTGTTGATACGAGAAGCTCATTCCCATCTGAATGAGGAAGACCATGCTTTGCTGAAGGTAAGGACACATGAAGTTAGAGCTGTCGCAACTTCAGTGGCCTTCAAACAAAACAGATCTCTGCAGAGTATAATGGACGCAACCTATTGGAGAAGCAAGTCAGTGTTCGCGTCTTTTTATCTTAAAGATGTCCAGTCTCTTTACGAGAACTGCTACACCCTGGGACCATTCGTAGCAGCGAGTGCAGTAGTGGGTGAGGGCTCAACCACTACATTCCCCTAATTCCATAACCTTTTTTAATCTTTCTCTTGAAATGTTTTTTATTGTTGTTTTTGGGTTGTCCGGAAGGCTAAGAAGCCTTTCGCATCCTGGTTGATTTGGCGGGTGGTCAAATTCTTTTCTTGAGAAGCGCCTAGATTAGAGGTTTTGATGAGGTCCTGTGGTATGGGTTGCAACCCTTGATACTTCAGCTCCTAGGAGTCGCTCAGCATCCTATGAGGATCGCGAGGCTCCGTAAGGAAGACGTACTTAAAAAGGCAGAGTAATTGTTCAAGTCGACTTCCTTACCAGGTACTTATTTATTTTATGATTGTTATTTTGAATAACTGCTAAAATGAAATACAAAATACTTAGCTCTTAATAATGTAAACATGTAATGCTGGTCTCTACCCACCCCCCTGGGTGTGAATCAGCTTATATGATCACCGGCTAAGTTTAATATTGAAAAATGTTATTTTTATTAATAAAATAAATTTTTGAATATACTTACCCGGTGATCATATATTAAAGGACCCTCCCTTCCTCCCCAATAGAGACCCAGTGGACCGAGGAGAAAATTGGTTCTGTGTTTACATGGAGTACTTGAGTACCTGCTAGACAGATGGCGCTGTTGATGTACACCCCCACCTGTATAGCGATCGCTGGCGTATTTTGTCCTTAGGTTTTTCTGTCGGGCAGCAGAGCTGACAGCTTATATGATCACCGGGTAAGTATATTCAAAAATTTATTTTATTAATAAAAATAACATATTATTATTATTATTATTATTGCTATTGCTATTATCATGATAATTATTAATTTAATCAGGACACTTAGATAATATTCCTATATTTTTTAGTGCTAGTCCGAAGGGAGATTTTGATTGAAAGGGTAATGCAGTATCTGATATGGTGAGGAAGAATATGGGTGGGATGGGACTGTGAAAAGAAGATGCAAGGAATAAAAATACTGAACAGTAAATCGGGAAAGCTGACTCGAGCAACCGACCCTACTATACAGTGGAACTTACGAGGTTGAAAGAAGAAGAAGTAGTACTGTACCTGGTTATAATTGTGATGCAACAGCTTTCAGATGACCATGAAGCAATTCTGTCCCGGATTGCTCGATGGAGTGTGCTGGACAGTTCAGGAGAATTCCGTGTGTCGGTTGGTATCCTCCGAGGTACTGGTCTTGATTCCAGTAATGATGATGGGCCAGAAGGAAGAGAGGATTTGTTTGGTGCATCTTCTCAGGGATTAACGCTGGTGACACAGTGTTCCTTCGGCCAGCTTCACCATATTCCAAATTTGGCATCTCATTGGCAGGTAGATTTGCAAATTATCTCAAAAGTGTTTGTTAATGCACGGGTAATTCCCATCTATTATTTTACGGAAGGCTTGTTGTTGTTTTTATCTTAATGAGATGTGGTTGAAACATTTTCCAATTTTAAAGTAAAAATTTTTGTATTACATGTGTTTAGATGTACTTTATAGTCATCATCACCATCATCTCCTCCTACACCTATTGACGCAAAGGTCCTCGTTAGATTTCGCCAGTCATCTCTATCTTGAGCTTTTAATTCAATACTTCCCCATTCATCATCTAGCTCCCCTGTATAGTACTGCTGCTAAATTTGATATAAATTAATTATAGTTTCCACCAATGCATACTGGGTTAAGCAGCAAAGAACTTATAATTTGCCCTTGATATACTTTAACTTTTAATTCAAACTCTTCTGGTACCCCTGTTACACCTTTCATTTTTCAATATTAAACTTAGCCGGTGATTATATAAGCTGCAGCTCTGCTGCCCGACAGAAAAACTCTACGTTCAAAATACGCCAGCGATCGCTATGCAGGTAGGGGGTGTATATCAACAGCGCCATCTGTCGAGCAGGTACTCAGTAATCAATGTAAACACAGAACCAATTTTCTCTCTGTCGTGCCACCGGCAAGATCTACTAAATTCGCTGTTGCTTAGGATTGGTTTTCACATATTTTGGTGAAGTACACATTTCTAGTTTTGAGCTTTCGCTATGCAGGTGTTTTATCTTCATCTCAAAACTTGAACTCGTTTTGGATAGATTTAATTATGGTGACAAAGAGAGTATGGACTCTCTTTCACTTTTAAATGGCCGACCCTTCCCTTAGACGGAAGTGTGTTTAGGTTTTTAGTAATTTTGCTTAACACGTTATAGATCTATATAATTTATATCTCTCCGCCTTTATTAGGCCTCTTCGATTAACTTTCCATTTATTATAAACATATAATAATAAATTTTTATGTTTTGTTTATATGCGACCTTTCCTGATAGTAGGCGGTCCTAACTTGGAACCGAAGTTAATCAACGTTGAGCCCGTTATATCGTATTTAGCCTTTAAAGAATTTAAAACTTTTTAAATTTAATGTTTTATGAAAGAATTTCTTTGATAGTCTTCGTACTGTTTTCAAAGATGAACTAACGTTTAGTTTTTTAGACTACGCAGTTGTTTCAACATGCGCTCTATCGTTACGATAGAGAGAGAGTGTATCACGGTTTCACTTTGCAGTAAGAGTAAATCGATTCTGACGTTTTGTTCATTCTTTCTTAGCTTAAATGTTTTAAATTCTAAATTAAAGGAACTTTTTATTTGGAAAACCTTTCAGTTTTTTCCTTTAGTCAAATAACATGTTTTTTTTTGACGATATATAATTGGGCTCTTCTCTTAGGTGCGAAATCAAGAGAGAAAGAGAGAGAGAGATAGAGACGGAGGGAGAGAGAGGAGAGAAAACGTTCCGTTCAAGCGGGTAACGTTGTTCTCGTGTTACTCTCGTCCCTAGTCTCTGTACGGGGAGGAAGGTAAAACGTTTCTAGGGTTTTATTCTTGTCCCCAGGCTATGTGCGGTGAGAGATTGTAAACGTAGTTTATTTGAACTAGTGTTTAGTCTCTTTCCCAGTCACTGAATTTTTTATCTCTATATATGTTTTCTGTTTTTTGCTAGTATTAATGAGCTGCATTATACGACTGATTTCGCAATTACTACCTTTTAATGAAGGGTAGAATTGCGTGTTTCAGGTAGAAATCAGTAAAAGTTTCGATTTCAGTGAAATAAGTGCAAAACAGAAAATCGATAAAGTAATATGCGCAAAGTGTTACAGTGTTGCGTCCGAGGGTTCGTCTGTTCGTGCCTGTCGTTCACCTAGTCCGGGACCTCTTGCAAGCTCCCAAGCCCAGGGGAGAAGTAATGTCGAACGACTTATGGGTTCGAGAGGCCTTGATCAACGAACAGACGTTTTTCCCTCCGTGGTTTCGGGCGTATCTACCCAAGATCGCCCCACCCACACAAAGACGAGAGAGCCCATTTATTTCTCGTCTGCGGAAGAGGTTTCTCGTAAGAAACCATGGACCAAGGTCTCGCGGCTTATTAAGCGCAAGTCGGTCCTTTCCGCGCAAGTCCAACGGCCCAGTTGTAGCCACTGGGTCAGTTCGGACTCGCTGCAGTCTTCCGACGACTGCTCACCTCCTAAGAGAGGCAAAGCGGTACCGCATCAGGCAGTCACACCGTCTGTTGCCGCACCTGCTCTTGTAGACCCTAAGTGGTCTTTGCTGCAGACCATGCAGTCTCAGTTAACGTCATTGATGCAGGACTTTCGTGCGGAGAAGGTTGACACCAACCTCTAGCCTACAACCAACCACGGTTGTGCGTCCTGTGGACGCTGAGGCGACCTTCTGCCGCACTCCAGCTGAGAGAGTCCCGCCACCCATGCGTTCCAGTGTACCCTGCCAGCCGCATGTTGACGTTCAGCGACGCACGGAACCTTCCGTTGATGTTCGCGAGGTACAACAACAGTCTAAGTTGTTTTGTTTTGACGCGGTGCGTCAACCTCCGCATTCTAGAGTTCTTTTGACTGCTCAGTCTAGACAGTCAAAGCAGTCTCGAGTGGACACTGTACGTCCTCACGCACCTGTTGTGGTTGACAGTTCAGTTGTTGACAGTTCACAGACTGTCAAGCAGTTACATGACGTTGCCTTCTGGTCTGCTACTAATGCTCCAGTGAGAGACTCACTGAGGTAACCTAGCTTTTATCGGACAAGGTTCCTGTAGATGAGGAAGTTGCTGTTCTCCCTCCTACTGATATTCCCTTGAGGACTCTGTCAGATGGAGAGGAGCCTTAAGCTGCTTAGCCTCCTATGGACTTTAATTAAATCATGATGATTTTTTTTAAGGATCTTCGTCCGGATCTTGTAACTGCTGCTCCTCGTTCGCCTAAACGTCAGAACTTACACTAGGCCTAGCTACTTCGAAGCCGTTGTTTTTAAGCTAGTGCTCTCTCGCTCTCCTAGAGAGCGTTACGTTGGCTAGGCGACTGGTTTTTGCACCAGGAGGAGTTTTTAGGGATACAGCCTTTGATTTCCCTTCTTTTAAACTGGCTTATAGAGCGAGAGTCTGATATGACACGAGAGAAGTTCTCGGCTTGGGAGTTCATGCCTCTGCCCAGATAGACTTCTCAATTCTGGTAGACTCGCCCTGGCGCCTAGCCAGGAGACGCTCCAAGTTGTTTTCAGGTCAACTTCTCAGCTTTTGTCAAGCCTTTGAAGTTTTGCTGTACTATTATGTCACACATAACAAGGCTTTCAGGGATGGTAAACGGTTCCGCCTCAGTCGCTAACCCCGTCTGTTGCCACACCTGCTCCCGTAGACCCTAAATGGGCTTTGCTGCAAGCCATGCAGTCCAAGCTTGCGTCCTTGATAGAGGACTTAAATGCGGAGAAGAACCTTCTGGCCAACAACCTTCCAACCGGTCGGTTGTGCGCCCTGGTGACGCTGAGATAACCTACTCGCGTCTGCCAGTTGAGGTGGTTCCTCCTTCTGGCCAACAACCTTCCAACCGGTCGGTTGTGCGCCCTGTTGACGCTGAGGTAACCTACTCGCGTCTGCCAGTTGAGGTGGTTCCTCCTTCTGGCCAACAACCTTCCAACCGGTCGGTTGTGCGCCCTGTTGACGCTGAGGTAACCTACTCACGTCTGCCAGTTAAGGTGGTTCCTCCACCGATGCGACCCAGTGTGGGTTGCCAGTCGCACGTTGACGTTAAGCGACGCTCGGAGGTGGTTGTTGACGTTCAGGACGTTCAACAACCAGCAGAGGTGACTTGTTGTGACGCAGTGCGTCAACCTCAGCAACCCGGTAGGGTGTTGACTGCACAACCCAGACGGTCTAGACATTTTCGGGTTGACGCTGTACTTCCTCGCGCACCCATGGTTGTTGACAGTTCACAGACTGTGCAGCAGTTCCATGATATTGCGTCCGGCTCCGTCACGCATCCACCAGTGCGACCGGATTCAGCGAGTCAGACGTTACCCACTCCGTTGCCGTTTCCTCATCAAGTTTCGGATGAGGAACCCTCTGATGAGGACGTTGCTGAACAAGACGATCAGCCCCCAGCCCTGCTATCCATCCAGAAGATGCTGAAGAAGGAACGCTGCTCAGTCAGGCTGTGGATGAGTCTGGTAGGGACACTGTCATCCGTGGATCAATTTGTGTCACTAGGAAGACTACACCTCCGTCCTCTTCTATACCATCTAGCTTTTCACTGGAAAAAGGACAAGACGCTAGAAGCGGTCTCGATCCCGGTTTCCGGAAAGATAAAGTCTTATCTGACTTGGTGAAAGGACTATATCAACCTTAGAGAGGGTCTTCCCCTGACTGTTCAGACTCCCAACCACGTTCTCTTCTCGGACGCATCGGACGTAGGCTGGGGTGCGACATTAGACGGTCGGGAATGCTCGGGATTATGGAACTCGAGTCAAAGGACAATGCATTTCAACTGCAAGGAGCTACTGGCAGTACGTCTGACCTGGAAAAGCTTCAGGTCTCTCCTTCAAGGCAAAGTGGTGGAGGTGAACTCGGACAACACCACGGCTTTGGCGTACATCTCCAAGCAAGGAGGGACCTACTCTCTGACGTTGTACGAGATCGCAAGGGACCTCCTCACCTGGTCAAAAGGTCTAGACATTTCACTAGTAACGAGGTTCATCCAAGGCAACTTGAATGTCATGGCAGAGTGTCTCAGTCGGAAGGGACAAATAATTCCAACAGAATGGACCCTCCACAAGGATGTATGTAAGAGACTTTGGACCACCTGGGGCCAGCCAACCATAGATCTCTTCGCAACCTCGATGACCAAGAGGCTCCCAATATTTTGCTCACCAATCCCAGACCCAGCAGCAGTTCATATAGATGCCTTTCTACTAGATTGGTCACATCTAGATCTATATGCATTCCCTCCGTTCAAGATTGTCAACAAGGTACTGCAGAAGTTCGCCTCTCACGAAGGGACAAGGTTGACGCTAGTTGCTTCCCTCTGGCCCGCGAGAGAATGGTTCACCGAGGTACTTCGATGGCTAGTAGACGTTCCCAGAACACTTCCCCTAAGGGTGGACCTTCTACATCAGCCACGCGTAAAGAAGGTACACCAAGGCCTCCACGCTCTTCGTCTGACTGCCTTCAGACTATCGAAAGACTCTCGAGAGCTAGAGGCTTTTCGAAGGAGGCAGCCAGAGCGATTGCTAGAGCAAGGAGAACATCCACCCTTAGAGTCTACCAATCGAAGTGGGAAATCTTCCGAAACTGGTGCAAGTCAGTATCCGTATCCTCGACCAGTACCTCTGTAACTCAAATAGCTGACTTCCTCTTATATCTGAGGAAAGAACGATCTCTTTCAGCTCCCACTATCAAGGGTTACAGAAGCATGTTGGCATCAGTCTTCCGTCACAGAGGCTTAGATCTTTCCAACAATAAAGATCTACAGGACCTCCTTAAGTCTTTTGAGACCACGAAGGAGCGTCGTTTGGTTACACCTGGTTGGAATTTAGACGTGGTACTAAGATTCCTTATGTCAGACAGGTTCGAACTGCTACAATCAGCCTCCCTGAAAGATCTCACCTTAAAGACTCTTTTCCTGGTATGCTTAACCACAGCTAAAAGAGTCAGTGAGATTCATGCCTTCAGCAAGAACATCGGATTCTCATCCGAAACGGCTACATGTTCTACAACTTGGTTTTCTAGCCAAAAACGAGCTGCCTTCTCGGCCTTGGCCAATATCGTTCGATATTCCAAACTTATCGTATGGTTGGAAATGAACTAGAAAGAGTTTTATGTCCTGTAAGAGCTCTTAAGTTCTATTTAAAACGAACTTAACCTTTACGAGGCCCGTCTGAAGCTTTATGGTGTTCAGTTAAGAAACCATCTTTGCCTATGTCAAAGAATGCTTTATCCTATTTTATCAGACTGTTAATACGAGAAGCTCATTCCCATCTGAATGAGGAAGACCAAGCTTTGCTGAAGGTAAGGACACACGAAGTTAGAGCTGTCGCAACTTCCGTGGCCTTTAAACAAAATAGATCTCTGCAAAGTATAATCGACGCAACCTATTGGAAAAGCAAGTCAGTGTTCGCGTCTTTTTTATCTTAAGAATGTCCAGTCTCTTTACGAGAACTGCTACACTCTGGGACCATTCGTAGCAACGAGTGCAGTAGTGGGTGAGGGCTCAACCACTACAATTCCCTAATTCCATAACCTTTTTAATCTTTCTCTTGAAATGTTTTATTATTGTTTTTGGGTTGTCCGGAAGGCTAAGAAGCCTTTCGCATCCTACTTGATTTGGCGGGTGGTCAAATTCTTTTCTTGAGAAGCGCCTAGATTAGAGGTTTTGATGAGGTCCTTTAGTATGGGTGGCAACCCTTGATACTTCAGCTCCTAGGGGTCGCTCAGCATCCTAAGAGGATCGCGAGGCTCAGTAAGGAAGACGTACTTAAAAAGGCAGAGTAATTGTTCAAGTCGACTTCCTTACCAGGTACTTATTTATTTTATGTTTGTTATTTTGAATAACTGCTAAAATGAAATACAAAATACTTAGCTCATTATAATGTAAACAAGTAATGCTGGTCTCTACCCACCCCCCTGGGTGTGAATCAGCTTATATAATCACCGGCTAAGTTTAATATTGAAAAATGTTATTTTTATTAATAAGATAAATTTTTGAATATACTTACCCGGTGATTATATATTAAAGGACCCTCCCTTCCTCCCCAATAGAGACCCAGTGGACCGAGGAGAAAATTGGTTCTGTGTTTACATTGAATACTGAGTACCTGCTCGACAGATGGCGCTGTTGATATACACCCCCTACCTGCATAGCGATCGCTGGCGTATTTTGAACGTAGAGTTTTTCTGTCGGGCAGCAGAGCTGCAGCTTATATAATCACCGGGTAAGTATATTCAAAAATTTATTTTATTAATAAAAATAACATTTTACATATAAGGTTATGACAGAGTAACATCACATAGTTGATAGGTCTTTCTCGTACCTCCTCCCTTTGTATTGCCCTTTTAATAGTCTTCTTGGTAGTTTTTCAAAAGCCTTTTTAAGATCTAGAAAAGGTAGTACAATTTCTTAGCTCTCTGCATTGTATTTTTACCATTATTGCCTCATTATAAAGATTGCTTTTGTGTTGATTTCTCTGGCATAGAGTCATACAGACTATAATATTTACTTTATTTTCTCAGTGTTTTCTCTAGTGTGATTTCTAATATTTTCATAGTACTGTATCTTCAAGAAGTCTTCCTTCTCTATAACTTCCACACTGCAATGCATCTGCTTTACTTTTTTTATACCATTACTTCAAGTCTTTATCCAGTTCTCATAGTTTTATACCTTCTGTTTTTAGGTTTTTAGTTTTATAGATTCATGACTGACAGATATCTTGCTGGTTTCATCAAGTCACTTAATATTTCACATGGCCTTGGAGCTTTGCCTCTTTTTATATTCTCCATGGCCTTTTTACCTCTCCGCTATCTTTTTATGTGTTGGTTCCTCTGTAATACCAACCTCCTCCAATTTATTGTCCTTCTCTTCACTCAGAAATTTTTCAAAATACATTACCCTCTCCATCACTCCAGTATAGTACTGTATATCTTCAATCTCAACTCAAGTTTCATCTTTTATATACTTTGCCCCTTTTCCTTTCCATCTTTTCAAGCCACTGCACCTTTCCCTTTCCATCTTTTCAAGCCACTGCACCTTTCCCTTTCCATCTTTTCAAGCCACTGCACCTTTCCCTTTCCATCTTTTCAAGCCACTGCACCTTTCCCTTTCCATCTTTTCAAGCCACTGCACCTTTCCCTTTCCATCTTTTCAAGCCACTGCACCTTTCCCTTTCCATCTTTTCAAGCCACTGCACCTTTCCCTTTCCATCTTTTCAAGCCACTGCACCTTTCGCTTTCCATCTTTTCAAGCCACTGCACCTTTCCCTTTCCATCTTTTCAAGCCACTGCACCTTTCCCTTTCCATCTTTTCAAGCCACTACAGTATATCATCCAAAATATTTGATTTATAACTTCTGCTGTGTTTGAGTTTCTGATTCCATCCATCATTAAACCTACCACAATAGGTTTAAAAGTCAAATATGCCTTCTAAAATTGTGTGTGTTGGTTTATAAAATTATATTTTTATGAAAAGTTTTACTTATTTCATATTGAGTGTACAGTACACTATACTTTACTCTGTATGTTTTTAAAGTGGTATAAAGGTGTTATGACAATAATAAGAGCGAGAAATTTGAGAGAGATTTAAGGAAGCAGTTGTTAGGGGCATCAGATTGGCAGAAGATGTGACCATTAACCCTTTTACCCCCAAAGGACGTACTGGTACGTTTCACAAAAGCCATCCCTTTACCCCCATGGACGTACCGGTACGTCCTTGCAAAAAAAATGCTATAAAAATTTTTTTTTTTCATATTTTTGATAATTTTTTTGAGAAAATTCATGCATTTTCCAAGAGAATGAGACCAACCTGACCTCTCTATGACAAACATTAAGGCTGTTAGAGCAATTTAAAAAAAATATACTGCAAAATGTGCTGGGAAAAAAATAACCCCTGGGGATTAAGGGTTGGAAATTTCCAAATAGCCTGGGGGTAAAAGGGTTAAAACCCATTTGCAGGGTTGTCAAAATGGAAAAGAAATAGTGCCAAACTTATGTTTTTGTTTTTTCTTTCATCTTCAGGGTCCAGTATCTGTAGCAGTATTCGCCCTGAGTGGAGAAGTGCAAGCCGTCGTTCAAACATTTCATCTATTGAGGAAGTGTTTCCCCAACATAAAAGAGAATGTTACCTTTAGCCTCATATTCCCTCTGAATTCCCCAACTTCTCCCCATCTTACCCCTACTTCAGATACAACTCCCTGTGATAAGATATTTTCGGACACCCACCAAGCCAATTACGATTTTAAGGGCATCCAGTATCCAAACAATCTACTGAGGAACACTGCGAAAAAGGCCACAACAACAAGACTTATGCTGGTGATTGATATTGATATGGTCCCAAGTGCAGGTCTCCACGAGGCTTTTACTCATTACGCGAAAAATAATAATATATTGGATGAAAATTCAAGCGAAGAGAAAACCGTGTGGATAGTGCCTGCGTACGAGATTAAAGAAGGCACTGCTATTCCCAAAAGTAAACAGGATCTGTTGAGGATGAGGGAAAAAGGCACCGCAAGGCCATTCTACCAAGACTTGTGTTTGAAATGTCAAGTAAGTTATATGAAGGTTCATATGTCAAATTTCTTTAAGGGGTATTTGCTATATCTTGTGCTTTAGCTGATTAACCCTTTTACCCCCAAAGGACATACTGGTACGTCCTTGCAAAAAAAATTTATGAATTTTTTTTTTTCATATTTTTGATAATTTTTTGAGAAAATTTAGGCATTTTCCAAGAGAATGAGACCAACCTGACCCCTCTATGACAAAAATTAAGGCTGTTAGAGCAATTTAAAAAATATATACTGCAAAATTTTCTGGGGGAAAAATAACCCCTTGGGGGTTAAGGGTTGGAAATTTCCAAAGAGTCTCGGTGTAAAAGGGTTAACAATGAAAATGTGTTTTGCTAGTATATGTAGGTGTTTTGATTTATATATATATACAGTAGAATAAACCAACAAAATAAAATGAGAAAACCTTTGAATTTTTTAAAAGGAGTATTTTTTAAATAAGATGACAGAAAAGATACCACCTGTTAGACACTCATCTCTTAATTTTTTATTCTTCAGAAATATACGGATTACACTGCTTGGGAAAAAAGTGCAAAGGGGAAACAAGGAAGTGTGGAAACATTATATGAAGTCCTCTGGCAGGATCCATACGAGCCCTTTTATATCTCTCGTGTCAATGTGCCCTCTTATGATGAAAGATTTCGGCAGTATGGCTTCAATCGTATAAGTCAGGTAAGGTTATGATCCCTTAAATTACAGTAATTTTATCTTGCAAAAAATAAACATTTGAATGAGTCTAACCCTTTGTTCATAATGCTGTTAGTTTCGTCATCATCTCCTATTACGCCTATTGATGCAAGGGTTCTCGGTTAAGTTTCACCAGTCGTTTCTATCTTGAGCTTTTAATTTGATACTGCTCCCTTCATCAGCTCCTACTTCACGTTTCTTGGTCCTCAGCCATGTAGGCCTGGATCATCCAATTCTTCTAGTGCCTTGTGGAGCCCAGCTAAATGTTTGGTGAACTTATCTCTCTTGGGGAGTGTAAAGAGCATGCCCAAGCCATCTCCATCTACCCCTCATCATGATTTCATCCATATATGGCACTTGAGTAATCTCTCGCAGTTTCATTTCTAATCATATCCCCCCCACTAAAACGGTAGCCTGCATCTCCAACATCTGTCCGGCCCACATAATTGGCTTCTCGCGTTATATTGTCTTTATTCCCCTTACTCTTTAGACACATAAACAGTTGTTCTTGGAATTTGTTGGAAATTATATTGTACGATTTATCTTAAATATTTCATGTTCCGGAACAATATTTTTATGTTGATAAGGTATGTTTGTTGCACATCTGTTTGTATTGTGGTCTGTATTCTTACATATGTCAGTAGCATTCAATTTCTTCATTTGTTTTTGTTTATAAGAAACTTACATTTTATTGATTTATAGAGGGTATATTATTGATTCAAGGTAATGTTAATGCATTTATAGTCAACATTTTACTTGTGAAAATTATTACTTGAAATACAAAGTTTTTCATCCAATCCCTTACTATTAGAAGTTGGCATTTGAAGATGTTTACATTTCATTCTATAGTTTGCAAGATTGATAGCTTTGCTATTTGGCCGAAACATGTTATTTCATTGTAAAACTAACTTACTTAGAGATTAAGTATAATAACTCATGTTATTATTATTATTATTATTATTATCATCATCATCCTCATTATTATTATTATTATTACTACTACTAGCTAGCTACAGCACTTATTGGATGAGCATAATGCTACAAGCCAAAGGGTTCCAATAGGGAAAACAGCTCAGTACAGAAAGGAAGCAGAGAAGTAACCAAAAAAATAAAATTATAAATACCTGTATGTAAAAATATGGAATGTATTAAGATTTGTAGTAACGTTAAGTATTTAACTTATGTATAAACTATGAAATGAGACTTATCTCAACCTGTTCAACAGAAAATCCTTTGCAATAAGTTTGAACATTTGAAGGTTCTACCTTGTCAACTACTGAATTAGAAAGATCATTCCACAGTTTGGTCACAGATGGAATAAGACTTTTAGAATACTGTGTATTATTGAGCTTTATGTTAGAGAAGGTAAGCCCCTTAAAATGAACTAAATACCTATTACTACATATAGGATGGTACAGTCTGGGAAGATTTGATTGCAAAGGATGGTCAGAATTATGAAAAATCTTATGAAACGTGAGCAAAGAACTGATTGAATGACTGTGCCAGAGACTAACATCGAGATCAGATATAAAGAATTTAATAGCAAGTTTTTGTCCAATAAATTACGATGAATGTCAGCAGTTGAAAATCAGCTCGAAAACAATATTCTAAACATGACCGGATGAAAGAATTAAAAGATTTAGTCTGGATAGATTGATCACCAAAAATCTTAAGACTCATTATGCCAATTTTATGTGCAATTGAAGAAGATAAACGGGGTGACTTTCTCAAAAGTAGATGTGCAATCAAGAAAAACGCCTATAATTTTAAATGAGTCTAATACGCCAAGAAACATTATCAATTAAAAGATCTAGAAGTATAGGTTCTTGTGCAACTTACAAGAATACTTTGAGTTTTGTTAGGGTTTAATTTCATTCCCCCGAATTTGCATCATGCACTAATTTTAGCCATACTGTATCTCTATTAAGTGATTCACCAACAAGAAGTCTATGTTGTGGTGATGAAATTGATGTAGTGTAGAATCATCTGCATATGCAACAAACTTATTTTCTAGACCAAATCATATATCGTGTATTTATAGTCGAAAAGTAATTGGTCGAGAACACTAAAGGTGTAAAAGTTTATCATGAGGAGCAGTCAAGGGAGAGGACAAAGTCCTATAGACCAAACATATATACATACAATAAGCAGCAAAGCTAGGAGCAGGGATGGCTGAGTAGTGGCTGCTATGGATGCTGATAACTCGGCAAATAGACCCATAGACTCCCCTTTCCCTTCCACAGGGATGGTTAACCCTTTTACCCCCAGGCTATTTGGAACTTTCCAACCCTTAACCCCCAGGGGTTATTTTTTTTCAAGCATATTTTAGCAGTATATTTTTTTTAAATTGTTCTAACAGCCTTAATTTTCATCATAGAGAGGTCAGGTTGGTCTCATTCTCTTGGAAAATGCCTGAAGTTTCTAAAAAAAAAATATCAAAAATATACAAAAAAAAATGTGAATAGGAGTTTTTTGCAAGGACATACCAGTATGTCCATGGGGGTAAAGGGATGAGTTTTGTGAAACGTACCAGTACGTCCTTTGAGGGTAAAAGGGTTAAGTTGTGAATACTAGTGAAAACTTTTTACGAGCCGTGAGCGGGACACAAACTTCCGACCCATGAATTGGGACTCAGAGATGTTATCCATCAGACAGTCTCTACCTTGTGGAACACGGGATATTACATTATTATAGTCACTAAGGTGCCCATCAACAACTATTATGCAAAAATGTGGGATTATCTCATCACAAATGAGTGAAGCCTTATTTTTGTAGAAGTAAAAGTAGACTTCAATACATCCAAACTAAGATGCATTTTATCTGAAATAATCTGAAACCACCATCTGTAGTCCTTTCATAAGATTTTCTTTATCTCTTCAGTCAGTAGTGAGTAAGAAATTCCTCTTGTCAAAAGGGTCCTGTTTTCAGCTGTTTTATGTTCTCTTATTTGTTTAACCCTTTTACCCCCAAAGGACGTACTGGTACGTTTCACAAAACACATCCCTTTACCCCCATGGACGTACCGGTACGTCCCTGCAAAAAAATGCTATTTACAATTTTTTTTTTATTTTTATGATAATTTTTTGAGAAAATTCAGGCATTTTCCAAGAGAATGAGACCAACCTGACCTCTCTATGACAAGAATTAAGGCTGTTAGAGCAATTTGAAAAATATATACTGCTCTATGTGCTTGAATAAAAAATAACCCTTTGGGATTAGAGGTTGGAAATTTCCAAATAGCCTGGGGGTAAAAGGGTTAATAAGCAACATTTTGTATTTGGAATATTACTGAAACAGAAACATGTGTGTATGAATTAGTTTTGTAAAAGCTACATGTGAATATCAGAACACTATAGTTTCATCTTTTATTAAAGTCATTGCTTTACTATGATGACCTTTCCTTTCTACCATGGCACTGTATGGGTTCCAAATCCTGGGTGCTGAGTCTCCTATGCTAAATTTCTTAAATCCAAATCCCTCCTTACTTGCTAGCTGACTACCATTGAGGAGAGGAAATGCTTGTTAACAACCAATAATAAAGCAATTTGGAATTGGTTATTTTGTCAGATTTACTGAGACTGGTGAAGAAGAGTAATTTGTAAAAGATATTTAAAAAGTATTTTCTATCATATATTGAGTTCTGAGTAAACTTTTATTGGTTAATATTTTGGAAAAAATTTATATTTGTCTTTGAAGTTTTATATTTTTTCTAAAGATATTTGGAAAGAAGTTTTTTCTATCATATATTGAGTTCTGAGTAAACTTTTATTGGTTCATATATTGGAAATATTTTATATTTGTCTTTGAAGTTTTATATTTTTTCTTATGATATGTATGTATTTTATATATATATTTTTTTTTATTCATAAGGTATGTGAGCTACATGTCGCTGGGTATCGATTTTTGGTTCTTGACTCGGCCTTTGTTGTACATCAAGGCTTCAAGATCTCTGGAACCTTCCACAGTTCCAAGGATATGGAGCAGGAGAAAAACAGAGTACTTTTCCGCCAGTTCAAGGGAGAACTGAAGGAGAAATATCCAGAATCTTCTAGGCGGTGTTATTAGTGTAATGTATTTTGTATCAGCAATATTGATTCAAGTTGAGTCTTACATGGTACTTATTACAATTACTAAATTCTACATTATACTTGAATTGATACTTCATTCATATTGTTTTGTGTAGTAGATTTTACTTAATATTCTTCTACTGAAAATTAAGTAATGGATTCTATTTTACGGTCACTTGAGGGGCATTATTTATCCATTTTATGTAAGCCTTTTGATGTGACGCAGAGTTGCAATAATGCTTAGATTTCTTTTATACTTTCTTTTCTCCTGAACAGGACAGGATTTGGGAAGTTTCCGTGTTTTGGGGTGATGGCAAAAACAGGTTTGGTTAATCATAGACTTGTTTATTATTATAATTATTATTATTATTATTGATATTGTTATTATTGTTGTTGTTGCTGTTATTATTATTTTTATTATTATTATTTTTATTATTATTATCTTTATTTCATTATTAGGTATAGTAGTCTTAAATCAAACACAGAGTTAAGATACTGAGGCCTCTCAGAGGGTTTATGATTGATAATAAAATTCAAGTTTTATCCAATGATATTCAGTTTTAAAAGTTTGATAGTTATATTGGATGAATGAAAAGTGATGGTGCTGATAAAATATATTTAATCCCTTTATTTCCAAAACTTGGTATCTGTAGTTGTCTCTTGGCCTTTACATGTATAAGAATTCACTGAAGGCTATGAATTTCAAACATAGTGTAAATAATATTAGTTGTAATTGCCCGCAGGCACAAGTTGTGGACACATTCAAGAAATTTTCTCATAAGCAATTGAATTGATGTAAAACTGTTTATGTTTGTACCACTGTATAAGAAAACAAACCAATTTTTACATACGTTAATTTTTGCTAACGTGACTTACCCTTGTACAGTATGTAAAAGCTTTAAAGAAAGATACTGATTATGGTTGGGAATCAAAAGTTTTGACTGGTATAGTATAGTATTGTCGTCATTTTATGAATTATAAGATGTAGGTATGCACTCTATTCAAGTGAAAATAATATAAAAGGAACATGGAAGTATATTAACCCTTTTACCCCCAAAGGACATACTGGTACATTTCACAAAAACCATCCCTTTACCCCCATGGACGTACCGGTACGTCCTTGCAAAAAAAATGCTTTAAAATTTTTTTTTTTCATATTTTTGATAATTTTTTGAAAAAATTCAGGCATTTTCCAAGAGAATGAGACCAACCTGACCTCTCTATGACAAAAATTAAGGCTGTTAGAGCAATTTAAAAAATATATACTGCAAAATGTGCTGGGAAAAAAATAACCCCCTGGGGGTTAAGGGTTGGAAATTTCCAAAGAGCCTGGGGGTAAAAGGGTTAAGAATTGTGGCAAGAAGCTGTGTGAAAATCCAATTAAGGAGCTTCGAAATGTTCATGCAGTTATCATTGGCATTATTATTATGAATATGCAAACATTCAAATGGATTAAGCATGCAAGACTGTAAACTTGCAAAGCAAGCCACTTCTGTATAAATTTCAGAGTATAAAGAAAGGGAAAAGCAAAATGTAGATGGTAACAAACCAGTAAAGTTTGACAGGAATCTTATACCTGTATATTTTTATATGTAGGTACTAATAAACGTCGGGAAACTCCAGGCAATGATAGTTTTGCAGTAAAGGGAATGCAGAGACACTTGTACTGGGCAGTGAAACATTGCAAAATCTTAACAGAATGTAGAATTGATTCTTTACAAAGCTAGTAGCATTTACTAATTTTTTTTTTTTTTTTTTTTTTTTTTTTTTTTTTTTTTTTTTTTTTTTTTTTTTTTTTTTTTTTTTTTTGCAAAAGTTCCCTGTTAAAAGAAACTTTATGCATGTTTGTCAAATTGAATTTATCAACTATTATCTAAATCATAAGTAACATTGTTGGGAAAAAGCAAACTTCATTATGCCATTTTGTCTCAGAGGGAAAGAATACTGGGGACTGCTGATGTCTAGAAAGAGATTGAAGCATTTGGCAATATTACATAATTTTGGAAGATGTAGGAAGCCTTACATTAAATATGCTTATGGAAACTCAAAAGTATTAAGTACAGTATACATCAGAAGGTTTGATTCATTAATATTTTTTAAACAGAATACTCATACTAAAATACACATGTAATTGTATATAATGGTTGAGCTTTAGCGAGTTTTCCTTAAGAGCTAGGTGGATGACATATCTATGCACGCCAACTTAAGAGCCATAATAGCTCTCATTATGTTATGTGAGTAAAAAGAAGGTGTGTATCGGAATGATGCTTCTGACTCCATACATACTCGAGTGAATAGGAAATGTGTGTCTAGGGTCAGCAGAGGAGATAATGTGAGGATTAGGGGCATATCATAGATCACAATTTGAAGAAACTATCAGCAGTAATGCTCGTTGAAGTCATATTAGTTGAGGAAATTTAACCTATACAAAGTAAATCATGGAGGAGAATTGCAGAAGATTGACTACAGAATTCAAGAAAGTCATAGTTTTGCTGGAATTTAATCATAAATTACACTGGTTTTGTCTGGTTTACCCGTTATCAGTTCATTTCAGATTTTCATTGAGCTTACCAGCAATTATGTATGTACAGAGTAAATACCTGTAATGAGTTATTTGAACTGCATAAATAACTTTATTGTTTTATAGGTCAGCAATCATGTCACGAGAGGAGAATATGGTAATGCAATGAAGGACAGCTAAAATATACCAAATCTTGTAAAAGTATGTCATGCAGTGAGGTTCCCCCTTTAGTTTATGTGAAATTCTGTTCCAGAGCTTTTCCAAGTAGAACATTTGAATATTTAGCTGTGTTTTACCAATACTGTAGTCTTCTATTCTATAAACTGCTCTCTGATTGGCACTTTTGGATAAGATTAATCTTGAAAGGTGAATATTGCTTGTGTGATATCAAAAGGTAATTCCCCCTCTGTATATTTTCTCTCTAAAGGTTATTATGTGCTGGAGTTGATGATTTTCAGTGTTCATTATTTAACAAGCAGCTACAACAGTACTTCAAAGAAAATTCTTAGTATATATATCAGAAGTTACCATTGAATCCTGTGCCAGTCTCTTCATGTGATCAGTGACCTACCTCTTTTTTTTTTCATTCTAACCTTCACGTATGATCATTCATGGCATTAATAGTCAGAGTTTTCCTTGGCTGAACAGTTAAGTGGTATTTTTGGCTATCTGTACAATGGTTAGGAGTATTCTAGGATCATTTATGAGACAAAGATGACTTCTGAAAGAAATGGGCTGTCGTTGGTGGAGGTACTTTTACAGCTTTATGATGGAACTAGGATTTTTTCTATGCTATACATAGTAGGTTATACTCTTAATTTTTCTTCAAGGGTTGTCGTTTAGTCTTTGTTTTTTAGTAAATTGTCTCGTTATGGGCATATTTAATTGTTGTAATTTTGACTTCATCAGTAGAAATAACCCTGATGTATACACGACACCCACAAGGTGATCGCACGAGGGTAGTAACCTCTGCATTCCATGCTTTTATCTTTCTCTGGTATATTTGGAAGATTTATATCAGAAAAAGTGTAAAGAAGGACTTTTTCACCGGCCGTCACAGGTCTCTCCCCAGAAATAGATTTTTCCTTCGTCAAAATCCCTTTTATATGCTGTACAATTATAACCTGCTTAAGATTTTTCAAACATCATGTCATGACTGGCAATTTGTTCTCAAGCTTTCAAATATCAAGAAACATCATAAGCCTGCTGTTTTCTTAATGCAAGGATTGTCATGAAAATTTGCAGAACAGTGGTTTAGTTTTTATGTACAAACATATGATGGTTTAGATGAAATTTGAAAAATTTTTAACGTTTTCAAATATTGAAAAATATACTGTGCATGATGTTGTTTGTGAAGTGATTTAACGAGACCAAGCCTGAGTCTTAAAACTCCTAGGGCTTTCCAGAAGGGTATGTTTGTAAAACAAAATAGGAATAAAGTGCGGCAAAAGAAGTAATATAGCTAGGTAGAAGTGACCAAAGGAAATGATTCATACGTTCTAGGAAGATAACTGAAACTAGTAAAGTTGATGCAAATAACCTTTTTTTTTTACCCTCTACAGTGCACCTTACAAGGCACTCTTCTAGTAGTACCCTCTATGAGGACAAAATTTACACCTGCAACCATGAGATTTGCAGTCTTGAAGTGTGTTGTTAGCATATTACTGACAGCATGTCCAATACTCACACCACTAGCTAACAATTTCACTATTAAAATTGTCCTTTTTGTGTGCTTTTGTCAAAATTCATGGAATTTTTAAATCTTTGTACTTTAATAGATGATTATTGGCCAACATAAGTGATCAGTTCACAAAGAGTACTTTTTATTTGCAGTGTTTAGTGTTTTGTGATCAGTAACATTTCTATTTGTTTAGGATAATATACCTGTATTCAGCACAAATTACATTTGTTGTAGTCTTTATTTTTCCTTTTATGAATATAGGTCTGATAATGCAACTGTGCTTATGATACTCTCTATACAGTATTAGAAGTTTCTCAAATACTTCATACAGTACAGTACACCAAATGGTTTAATTACTCTGTGTTTTTCTTAAGGTGTAGAATGTATTTTCTCATTTGTTTATGGATAATTTAATACAATAGTTTTCAATTTTAATTATCATAATCAGTCTACTTCTCATTTAAGTTTGGGGTGTATTTTCCATAATGTTTATGCAGTTAATTGCTGTTATTGAAAGTTATTAAGGTCATGGAAGTGTTATGAAAAGGCGGTATTGTATTTTAAATGAGTATATGATTATTCTAGACTTACAATGCGGTAGTTATTCATTCTTAATTTTTGCAAAGATGTTCTTATAAGTCTTTTTTTTTTCCTCTATTTTTTTTTATAGTTAATTAAGATTTCAGGAAATACAGTACAGTACCCCCTTTTGTAATAGAGAGGTTTTGGTTATGCTTTATTCTCACTTTTGTACTTCCTAATTGCTGTACTTTTATGGATTTTCTATTAAGTTGAAAAGCAAAAAAAAAAAAAAAAAAAAGATAAGTATATTAAGAAATATTTGAGAATTACTTGAATACTGTAAGAGATTCCTTTTGCTGTTGATTAAGTTAACAAATTGCAGTGTCAATAGCTACAGGTATAGTGCTTTCTTTAATGAGACTCAAATATTGTACGTGGCAGAGAACATGACAATAGCAATTCAGTATTTAGCAGTTGAACATGAAATTGGTATTTTTATGCTTCTAAAAAGTATAATTAAACTTCTAAGAATAACTTTTTTGGTAAGTGGATCCATTTCCACCATTTTTTACGTATAGTAATAAGAATGCAATGTTTAGCATTCAGTATGTAAAAAGAATCAATCATATCATCTGTTGTTACTGTGTCTTTATATATTTGATCTTGGTGTACATGATGATGTGTAATCTCTTCGTAGACTTACCCACAGGTCTGAGGCGTGCTTTTGAGTTAATGAAAGATGTTGTCTGGAATTAAAACGCACGAAAGCTTTAATCGCCTTTGTATAAAAAAGTTGAAAGTTGCGGGTTTTCGGTCTCCACAGAGAAGATTTACATCGTCCTCCTCGGGCGACCATTAGCCAGTAGGGACTATCACTAGTCCCCTCTAACCTCCCCCCCAGGAGCCACCCTGGGAGTACCCCCCGGTAGAAGGTCTCACGGTATTCGCGTCCCTGGCGGGGACCGAACTCGGGACCTCTATAATAGAGATCCGTGACGCTACCAACCTTGCTATCCGGAGTATAAAAGCTCAAATTTTTATTACATAGTGACAAAGCAATTATGTGTAAATTTAACACTGTGTAGCATTGTTTAATGTGAATTGTGTAAATCAAAATTTAATGTTGCTGAAGATTGAGATAACTGATGAATGTGTTGAGAGGTCAATTTTTTTTTTTTTTTATGTAGTATTTACATATTTTTCTTCAACCTTTCTATCTTCTTTTTATTGTTTGGAGTTAAATGACATATCTTTAGATTACTTTTAAGGTTCAAATAATAATACAGTTTATGACGATAATCAAATATGTCACGTTATTGACATTACTAATTTCAACTGCATGCAATCTCATTCGTGATAGATACCAAATTAGGGTATACTTGAGTACTTTGCATGTAATCTTATTATAGATGCCAAAAGAATATATATTGGTATTACTGAACTATAGTGCTGTGGACTTTGAGGGTTGTTCAATTTTATAACCTTGAAGTTGTTTCTGTATTTATATTTTGCTCACTATTTTGGCATTGTTTAGTATTATGTTTCCAAACTTTGTACCAAACAACTAATATTTGTTTCTATTGGTGTCAAAATCGCTTTCATGCATGTAATTTGAGGCTGAGTCACAAGCACAAAGAGATGAAAGATTTGTAGCCAATCAGAAAAATATTTGATATTTAATGGAAAATTTGCTCGCAAGCTAATAGAGGCCAGATGACTTGTTTTTCGTAATGATGCCTATAATTTTGTTTTCAGGGTAATCAAGAAGTTAGGCCTACCACTAATTAATTTAGATTAGGGACCACTCAACAACCTAACCCTAAAAAAAGGGATTTTGGTAAAGGAAAAGCATATTTTTGGGATGGTGGTGTGTGGTTTCCAAGACCCTCTCAACTTCCTAACTCGTTAAGGGAAGCAGAACACAACTGAAAGTTACTTGGGAGTGGAAAGATGGCTGTAAGGCAAGAAACAAACTCCGGGATAAGCATTGTCTTCAGTGTTAGTATCAGTTCCCAGTGGATTACGTTTAGTCAGTTGGCAGACAAATTCAGCATTGGGGGTTCTATAATATTATTATTATTACTAGCTAAGCTATAACCCTAGTTGGAAAAGCAGAATGCTACAAGCCCTAGGACTCCAACAGGGAAAATATCATAATGAGGAAAGGAGTTAGGGAAATAAATAAACTATATATATGAGCAGTAATGAATAAAAACTGTTAAATATTTTGAGATCAGTAGTAACATGAAGTAGATCTGTCGTATATAAACTATGTAAAGAAACTTATGTTAACCTTTTCAATATAAAAAAATTTGCTGTAAGTTTGAACCTCTGAAGTTCCAATGATTCATCTGCAAGATTAGTAAGATCATATAATCTGGTCACAGCTGAAATAGAGCCTGGTTCTCCCTTATACATAACAAGTGTGTACTTTGGCATTGATACACTGCTCATAGGGCAGGGATGACATCTTTTTGTCGTATTGGATTCCTCGTTTTGGGCCTTGAGAGGACAGTCCTAGGGGTCGTGCACCTCAAAAAAATATGTTTTCCTTCATCAAAACCATTTTTTTCTGTGCCTCTATTTATTTGTGCATTTATATTTTCATCTATTAGTTTGTCAAGTTAGATAGTTTTAGTTATTCATCTGATTAATGTAACATAGAAAAAGCATTGAAAAAAATGTAAAACTATTTGCTGCTAGAAAATATGTTTTATGATACAATTTTAAGATTTTTTGGTTTTTGGATTTATGTATGATCTAACCTATACTAAATTTATTCTTATATTATTTAATACTAAGTCATATAAATTTTTTTCCAAATTTATTTTACTTAGAAATCTATTTTATAAAGTGAATGGGCCGTGCAATTACTGATTATTTGGTTCTATTTCTGGTGACCACATTACAATCAATAAGGTGGAATTTCTAAAGAGCTGAGGACGATTCATATTTTCCCCTAGTGCATGCAAAAAAAACCAGTAATATTTTCACGTTTCGTCATTTTGATGAAAGCACCAGAGATCACTGCTTCATTTCATTTTATCTTTGTCGTAAATATGGGTCTTTCACTCAATGCACCAATTATTTTGTAAGCCCTTCAATGTAGTTCACGTCACTCCTTTAATTATTAGGCGTACTATTCTGTGATGTACTATTGTTACTTACCTCGTAGATGTCGCTGGTATTTATATTAATGTCAGGTAATCTTATACGTTGTCTTTGCAATAGAGTATGCTGGAAAATGCTTTATTAAACAGACTACAGAAGGTCCTTAACTTACAAACATAATTGGTTCCAAGAAGCTGTTAATAAGTCGAATTTTGTTAAATTTTGGCCTAGGGTCGGGCTGACCCGAATCCCATGCCTATGATTTCCAGCTACAAAACGGTTTTTGAGCTATTAGGGGTGTA
Organism: Palaemon carinicauda; assembly: GCF_036898095.1. Lineage (NCBI taxonomy): Eukaryota > Metazoa > Arthropoda > Malacostraca > Decapoda > Palaemonidae > Palaemon > Palaemon carinicauda. Next base: position 77,877,678 of record NC_090759.1, read on the forward strand.
GATAGCTATGTGGCATGTCAAGAATACGTTCTCTGATATTATGCGATATCCCAAAAGGCAAAAGCCAGGGATATTCGTGCCAGGAGTTAGAATTATGGATACCTTAAGTAAAATTCTCTGGGATGTATCACTGTGGTTAAATATAACCTAGGAAGCTACTATGAAGGAACTACCATCAGGACGACATGGCCTAAGCCCAAAAAAATCAATAAATGGTCAGGTTTCATATCAAATAGATATCTGGTTATTACAAATTTCATTAAGCTTACTGTATTAAATGATATAATATTGTTTTTTTACAGTATTTCTTTATCATATCCTTGCTATTTTCCGTTGGATATGACGTCAAGAATAGCAAAAATGTGGCAGCTTTCAAGAAAAACCTGAAGACTTATCTTTTTAGAAAGTGTAATAATAGTGACCTGAAAACTATTAAGCCTGAATACAAATGCTTGCGAAATAACTGATAAGATACAGAGCAAAATATTAACTGGAAAGAAATAATTTTTCTTACAACAAGGCCCGCCTAAACAGACTTTTAGTGTCTGATGGAGGGCGAGAAATAAACCCATAAAAGTAAAAAGTAAGTTTGTATCTCTGAGTGTTTGTACGTCGATGACCTTCTGTACAAGTTAATTGATTTATTTCGTTGTTGACGGACATCGGTGAAAATTTATTTAGATTCTAAATTTTTACGTTTTATAAAATATTCTGATTATGTTTTCCATTAATTTATTGTTGAGGATTTTATATTACCAGGTAGCTGAAATACTGTATTCTTTGCAATAAATTGTACAAGTTAATCGGTTTATTGGTTTATTTCGTTGTTGACGGACATCAGTGAAAATTTATTTAGATTCTAAATTTTTACGTTTTATAAAATATTCTGATTATGTTTTCCATTAATTCATTGCTGAAGATTTTATATTACAGTACCAGGAAGCAGAAATATTCTTTGCAATAAATTGTGACCTAGTGTCTTGTGTTTAAACAATAACAAATAGATGTTCATAAATGAGTCTTTCAGTCGAGAAACATGCCAAGCGCCATTTTTAAAAAGTGTCAGAAATCGCGATTGAAAATTGCCAATTTTCAACCCAAAAAACTGTGCATCGTATTGAAAATATTTTAGGTTAACTGTGTTCTGCTTAAAATTTGCTACTAGTTATAACAAATATGAAACTCCTAGCTATTATATTTACCGAGTAATTCGCGATTGAAAATTGGCAATTTTCAATCGTGATTTCTGACACTTTTTAACAATGGCACTTGGCATGTTTCTCGACTGAAAGACTCAAATAAGGTTTGATATTTTTTGGAAAAGATATAACTAACTCATTAGTCCTAGTCTGATATCTCATTTCATTACCTACTTGTAAATAGCGTAAGTCTTGTAAATAATTTGAATAAAGATTTTTATAGTCATGACAATTTTATTTAAATTCCTAATATTTTTTTTATCTTTTATTAGGAAATACACATTTACAATTACAATTTATAATATATATATATATATATATATATATATATATATATATATATATATACAGTATATATATATATATGTATATATATATATATATATATTTATATATATATATATATATATATATATATATATATATATATATATACTGTATATATATATATATATATATATATATATATATATATATATATATATATATATATATATATATATATATATATATATATATATATATATATATATATATATATATATATATATATATATATATATATATACGTGTATATATATATATATATATATATATATATATATATATATATATATATATGTATATATATATATATATATATATATATATATATATATATATTTATTTATATATACACATACATACATACATCATAGTGTATTTACATGAATATTTTTTCATTTAACATAGGTATACTGTATTTACAATTGCAATCTTTACTATTTATCTAAATATGTTTGTAGATAAAAAGGGAAAAAGGAATTAGTTTTATTAGCTCTTCATAAACTTGGTAACAGAATTTCTACCATATATAGTTTATTATATATGTGCCAAATGTATTGACACTGATTATTACGTACGTTTTTCTTTGGTCAAAGGCCAAAATGTTTAAGAGGTTTTATTTGCTATTTTTTTCTGTCTGCTAACTTAGAAAGTAGAGCCCCATTTTATTGAAGAATTAGTATTTTGGAAAGTTTTTTTTTTCTTTATTCAGGGAAGTAAACCTTTATCTAACTAATTATGTAACTTTGTTTTATCTTAAGTAGTGGTTTTGTTTATCAATGTATGCTGAAGGTTTGAAATTTTCATTATATTATAGGATTTACTGATATATAATAAAGAAAAATCTTACCTAACAATTCTTCTTTTGTCACAGAAGAGTTATGTCCAATACATTTATCAGTTAATGATATAAAGAATAAACAACCCCAAAAAAATTTTCATTTCTTGTAACTTGGAGAAGTTTTCAGAAGGCCCTCGAACCCCACAATTTTTTTTTATGAGCTGATTTTTACCTTTGTGTGTGTGTGTGTGTGTGTGTGTGTGTGTATGTGTGTGTGCTTATGGTTAGATCTAGTAGAATCATTCCTTATAATCATGATTCAATGTCGTTTAGGCCCAGTGTCCATAACAGATAGCAAACATTATGGAGTCTCATAATAAAGGGTAAATCTAGTGGATTTGGGACTGACAGTAACATATTAAAACAAGCTGATTAGGCCTACTGGATTGGTGTTCTCTTTTTAAATGATTTCCACAATGAAACTAGACACATTTGATTCATTGGTATGATATTTGAAGGGTAACTTCACTAGCAGGCAGACTAGTTCTGTTATCAGAAACATAACGCCATGTAGCCTATAGAATTTATTGAAATATTTACATTCACGAGATACTCATGAATGTTTTTTTTTTCTTTTTATAAAATATTAGGCTACTATTTTTAAAGGTACATTATAATGTAATTCAAAACTTAGGATAATATTATAAAATCTTTCTAAACTTTAAGAACTAGGAACCTACTGCTGTAATGCCTTTGCTTATCCTAATCATAATGGACTTTAGGTTGTTATTTTAAATACAATTAGACTGATTAAAGGGTGATTATATATGAAAGTAGTTCCATTGTTGGTTACTCCCGTTAGTGTACCTCACTTAGTACACTAGTAAGTTTCAAGCTTCAATTATTTTTTTTTTTACCTCAATTCCCATCTACTTTCTTTGATCTTGCCGTCCACACTAAAATTATACTTAATAATGCAACTTAATTGTTTTCATATAGTTAAAAACCCATTTGTCAAAAGGAAAAATCTTTTGTTTATAATTATCTATAGGGATTGCAGAACAAAGGCTCTTGTGAGAGATCAGGAAACAGGGCTTGAAGAATGACATATCTCAGTCTACTAATATAACTAGAACAGGATAAGGATTAGTAAAAAAAAATGTAAGTTCTATTTTCCATTGAAATAAGCATAAAAAGGTTTCATCATTGCTTGTGTTCTACCGGATTTTTTTTTCTGTCCCCATTTTTACTTCATGGCAATTCTAAAGTACCATCAATTAAATATGCGTACAAGGCACATACATACGTACATGTACATACATACATGGAAACTGTGTATTTTTCTTAGTATTATATGATGTATTTCATCATTGTTTATTGTGTATCTTAGTGTTTACTATTATGCTGATTAGGTAATTTAGGTTGTTAATACGAAATGTCATACAGCTGTTATATTTCGTTATGGGTAATTTCCTATATACACCGATTAGATGTACTGCAAAATTATACTTTGTAGTTACGATGTATACTAAAAGGAATACAAAGTGTTACTCGCTATATCAAAGGATTTGTCTTACACTACCCATTGTCATTAAAAGTTAAAACGCAAATTCTATTTTCATTTTCCCTCCCAAATACCACCTGCCGATACAGGTGCCCAGACATATATTACGTATAGTTTACTCCTAAGTAAGTGCTTTAATGTATGCAAAACAAGAAGTTGATTTAACTTGATTTTTTAAGAGGGATCGTTTTGCAAAAACATTTTTGAAATTCTGCGTAGCAAGAAGTAATATAATCGCTATTGAAAAAGCTATCCGGCACATGCGCATTCCTTATTATAAACGGTTGGGAAAAACAGATTCATGTTTGCCAGAAAACAGGAGAGCATCGATATTTTAGTTAATTGTACGTCAGTGGTGATAATAATAATTTATTAAGTATTATAATAATTTATTTCATGATAAATAAAATGGTGATTTTAATAATTTATTGTAATATTTATACTGACTCTTGTATATTTGTGTATTTTTTCTTTCTGATATTTATCAAGAAAATTAAGATCATCGTATTTTCTTTATGAATTCATTTCCATTGACTTTTCGTTACAAAAAGTATTTTTTTTAAATATCTCCCATTTATTAATATCACATTAATATATAAACATGTTTTTCAAATGGCTGATGTTACAAATTCTACATGTAATTCTATTTGTGTAACGAAAAAAAAATTGAGTATTGAACGTTTTATTCGGTTTTTATATATCATTAAAATAATTTTGTGGAATTATATACTATTTTGCTCTATTATCTAAGAAATAAAAGCAATACTTCTCTAGAAAACAAATAGAAAGAATAGGGCGGGCCTACCGAACAGGGTTGCCAGTTTGGCCTTTTTTCCGGCCAAAAAAACCTCAAATTTGACCTTTTGTATTTAGATAGGTTGGCCTTTAGTAATATGAAAAAAGCCGGCCCTTAAATACTATATTTTTGACCTTTTTCTATTAATGGGTTGACCTTTTAAAGCCTCTGTTGATTAGAAATTGACCTTTCCTCATTTAGAAAACCTGGCAACCCTGCTACCGAAACAAAAGAGCATCGCGACAGAAGCAGCTGATCTCTATTGTTGATGTGCTCCCAAGACCTTATTGTTGACAGACGACACAATTTTGACAGGAAGGAAATGGTTGAATAGTGTATCAAAAACCTCCCGTCGGAACCTCCAAAATGCTGGAAATGATAAGGATATATCGGACCTAAATTACAGGTGAGATTTATGACCTTTGCTTGTATTTGGAGTATCTCTGTAGGTGTGAGATTATGCATTTGTTCAGCGAGGAAACTGTAATGTTTATTATTGGAAGGTTCAAAGTGGGGTATTTTGACAAAACATACGAATTTTAAAGTTTGTAACAAAGAGGTGTTTTCAGTGGGTGTTAGGTTTTTGCTGAAAGTGTTATAATTCGGAAAAGAAATAGGTTTTATTCGTGTAATGTAGTTCCTTCGTTATTACGCCCATCATCACCTACGTAGGAGTTTCGGGAGCATTGTGTTCATTTCCTGTTTTTAAGAGAACCTTTGGCTGATTTTAACCTATTCATCCTTAAATAAAAAAAAGCAAGTATAATACACATTCTCTCATAAGTTCGTAAATAGTTAAATGCAATCACATTTAGGCTATAACTCATTATGTATAAGTAGGGCTATGGAGGGCGATTCAATATATTGAGACGTACGTTAGTGATATAAGACAAATCTAATGAACCATGTTATTGATATACGGTCTTTGTTTATTTTCAAAAGATTGAATGAAAATAGTAAACAATTAGGCTATTTACAACAGCAATACAATGGGCAATAGAGTAACTATTTCAAAAGTTTGCTCCGTAAACGTTTAATCGCTGGTTAAACCTCTTTTGGTATCAGTGGCTTTGGCCCCCATCTAAGATCATAGTAACCTGAGATGGGGTTAGTTAGGTTCGTATTGATTTACTGTAAAACCAAAATTATATATGACAATTAAACTATGGGGTGTATGTATGATAGTGGTCAACTGAATGTATGATGACGGCTACTAAGTATACGGCAATGTAAGGGGGGGTCGCAGGGTGGTGATAAACCCCCCCCCCCCTGTTAGGTAAGTAGGTAAGGACACGGCTTGTAAGTTAGGTTAGAGGGGAAGTTTAGGTTACTTGGCGTCCATTTTTTATGCACACTGGAGGAACTTGCCGTTGGTATACAAAGCATCCTAAACTGTTATGTTCTTCCTATCTTAAAACCACGGTATCATCATTTTCCCTAATCGCGAGTGTATAGTTACCCAGATATTGGTGTGATACAGAAATTATACATTTTATCTGATATGTCATAATGTTTATTAAGGATCATTTGTCATATTGTATTTATCGAACTTGTTTTTAGATACAGTATTTTGCAATAGCTATATTTACTTTGTACTGTATGTGTTAGTTTGTTATTATTATTATTATTATTATTATTATTATTAGCTGTTACAACCCTAGTTGGAAGAGCAAGATGCTATAAGCCCAAGGGCTCCAACAGGGAAAAATAACACAGTTAGGAAAGGAAATAAGGCAATAGATAAACGATCTGAGAAATAATGAACAATTAAAAATAGACATTTTAAAAACAGTAACATCAAAACAGATATTTCATAAATAAGCTATAAAAATACTTTCTGTTCAACATAACATTTTCTGCAAGTTTTACCTTTTGAAGTCCGTCATATTACTGTATTCTTTATTTTCTGCTAGGTGATGTTACTCTCTGGATATTCTTAGATTCTACAGTAAATTTTACCTCATTTTTGGGTATGTCATCAGTTTCACTATGGCCACGGAAGAAATAATAATTAGTGTGATAGGTCACCGTGCCCTAGGGTAGGTTAGGTCTCTTTAGCCATGGTAAGCAACTCTTCTTGGAGGAGGACACTCCAAAATCAAACCATTGTTCTCTAGTCTTGGGTAATGCCATAGCCTCTGTACCATGGTCTTCCACTGTCTTGGGTTAGAGTTCTCTTGCTTGAGGGTACACTCGGGAACACCATTCTATCTAATTTCACTTCCTTTTGTTTTGTTTAAGTTTTTATAGTTTATATAGGAATTATTTATTTTAATGTTACTGTTTTTAAAATTTTTTGTTCTTGTTTCCTTTCCTCACTGGGCCATTTTCCCTGTTGGAGCCCTTGGGCAAGCATCCTGCTTTTCCAACTAGGGTTGTAGCTTAGCAAGTAATGATAATAATAATAATATCCTTTATTATGTATTGGTCATAGCTTTCTTTCAGTATTCTCAATTTTTAAAGTGCTAAAGAAGGTTTTACTGGTACATTGCCTTTAAGTTTTAACTAAAGTAAAACAGTTTTCTTGGGCAGGATAATTGTACAAAAAAAAAATATAAAAAAGATTATCTAAAATAAATTTGAATTGGATTCAAAACATAACAATATGCAAGAAAAACCATAATCTGGAAATTTAATCCTGCTGGTGAATTAAATAGTTACGAATAGAATGTAGCACCCATGAATGGCTAATGTTACGATTGATAGGTTAGGGTGAAATCCAAGTTAAAGATGTCTAAAGTAGATTGTGCGACTCAAATCTTTCAAAATTTAAAGGCTCTAATTACTTTCTATTACAAATTAGATAATAATTCCAATTCATATTTGTGATAGTTCACATCTATTTCTCCTCTTATTACCAAATTGTGCTAAGTATAATTTCACCACTTTCATGGAGGTTTTCTCCTCTGGAGCAGCGTTGTCAATTTTTTGTAATAAACACTGGCTAGCCAAATAATCAATTGAATGGAGTTGGCCATTGGAAAATGAACAGGTTACCCAATAATCATCTAATAATGATTAGTCTGATAGGTCACTGTGCCCTAGGGTAGGTTAGGTCTCTTTAGCCATGGTAAGCAACTCTTCTAGGAGGAGGACACTCCAAAATCAAACCATTGTTCTCAAGTCTTGAGTAGTGCCATAGCCTCTGTACCATGGCCTTCCACTGTCTTGGGTTAGAGTTCTCTTGCTTGAGGGTACACGTAGGCACACTATTCTATCTAATTTCGCTTCCTTTTGTTTTGTTTAAGTTTTTATAGTTTATATAGGAATTATTTATTTTAATGTTACTGTTCTTAAAATTTTTTGTTCTTGTTTCCTTTCCTCACTGGGCCATTTTCCCTGTTGGAGCCCTTGGGCAAGCATCCTGCTTTTCCAACTAGGGTTGTAGCTTAGCAAGTAATGATAATAATAATAATAATATCCTGATGATAAATTTAAGCCAGTCTCAAGTCGTCCAGAATTTATATTACTTTACCTTAAAGTTTCATTTATTATAGTGTGAAGGCATCAGTGTTTTGTTTGATTCTAGTAAACAGCATTGCCTCCTTATTTGAACTCTTTTATAAGGTTTAGAGAATCGTTAGAAAATTGAAGCAATGTAGGCTAGAAGGACAATTTGACTGTATTGTTAGAAAAAGCAGTTACTGTTCAAATGCAGGTTAAGAATATGAAAAAGCATAAGAAAATAAGACTACATATAATATTCTCTGCCAAGTCTGAAAAAAAGCTTGCCAACAGTAATACCATGTCTTACAGTCACAGTAGAATGATTAACTTAATCACATGCAATGGTATATTCAGTTTATTTATAAGAAAAACTGTATTATAAATGGATGTGTAAAGTTAGCTATACCCCATTGTAGGTTATTTATAGGCATCAGTGTTGTAAACTGTAAGAGGTTTACTAAACCCCATGATTTTAATCAATGGCAGGCTTTATACAGTTGGATTGTATTGTCCCCCTTTGAGAAAAATTAGAACATTGAAGTGATTTTGGTCATGTCCTGAAATAAATCATGCTTCCTGGACCCATGGGTAATTGATGATAATCCAATCTTTGAATGGAAAAGAGTAATCCCACACTTGAAGTTGAAAATCTGGGTGGTAACTATCCAGATTTCAACCTGCTGTGAATATTGAGGCTAGTTACAAGTGCTGTAAGGCAGTTTGTTCTTACTCATATACAGTCTGTACAAACCTTTAATCCTTTAAAATAGGAAAAGGGGATTGTTTTCAGTGGAGCTGGTACGGCTGCTGAATTTGTTAATCAGGTAATTAATGACAGGTGTTTCACGCTGGAGTGTAGCCCTCTCCCTCCCGCCTATCGAAAACTCTTTACTTATGTCTTTGGCTCTAACGAATAGGGACATACTGTTGCAACCTATCCAAAGTCTTTGGTCCTTTCCTTTTATTTCCTGAAAATGAATGCTAGCTGTTGTTGCTCTGCATGATGCCTTTGAATAAGCAAGTAATTCATACTTGTCTGGGAAAGTGGGGATGCTGAAACTGGTTTATGGCTAAACTGGTTGTAGATCCACAATCTCTCTGTGCTTCTTGTAAGGGTATGATTGTTTGATATGCCTGCAATCATCCCCCATGTGGTGAATGTAGATCGTGGCCTCCAGTACAGGGACAAGCATATTCCTTGAAAGGGAAGAAGAGAGCCAAGCCTATTACAGTGTCGGTTTTGGCAGCACCCAAGAAGACACGGAGGAAATCTTTCAACTCCTCCTTTACCTCATTGAGTGTGCATGCTACTGTGACTGCTGTGCATACACTCATGAATCAGTCCCTACGGAGAATGCAGCAGGAGCAATAAGGTTTCAAATCTGCGTCGATGGATTTTTCTGGCTCGTGCTTAGTCTTGTGCTGTCTGGTGGAAAGGCAGTGACCCCCCCAGGCACATCAGTCAGTAAACCAGTGGGCCCTCGTGGCACATCAGTCAGTGAACCAGTGGGCCAACTGGGTTTTGAAGAGGAGGGATGCCTTAGTATCCTAATTCTCAAAACAAGTTAGTTCAGAGGTAGCGTGACGCTCGGTAATGTGTTCCCAGGGAGAGGTTGTAGTGTCGAGTGCTCCTTGTAGGCTTCATGTTATATGGTAATCTCTGTGGATCGACTTGTTTGTTACGCTGCTGAGTAGGAAATTCTATTTGTTTTGCTCCCCCGGTTCCAGACCCTTGAGCTGTGTTCGAAGATGCCTTTCAACACCCGTGGAATCACCTGGATGCCTACGCCTTTCCTCCGTTCAGCCTGATCTGCCCACTGAGTGTTGATTATGTTAAACCTGGTGGCACACAGATGGCCGCATGCCAATTGGTATCCCATCTGTTAGCAGTTCTCGTCTAGGTCCCAAAAGAACTACTCCAGTGGTCCACACTTCTCTGTCAGCCACATTTTCAGAGGTACCACCAATTCATGAAGTTGCTGGATAACTGCGATGGTCTTTTGCAGCTCTCCACCAAGTAAAGTGAGCTATCTTCTGCAATTGATATCATAGAAGGAATACGTCTCTGGTCGTAGTATCTCTATCCCCCTTTTCAGAGGTACCATCAATTCATGAAGTTGCTGGATAACTGCGATGGTCTTTTGCAGCTCTCCACCAAGTAAAGTGAGCCATCTTCTGCAATTGATATCATAGAAGGGATACTTCTTCGGTCGTAGTATCTCTATCTGAGATAGCGAATTTCCTCGTCTTCGTTTTTCTAGAAAAGCGTTTCTCAGTTGTGGCTGTCAATGGCTACCGCTGAGCCTTGAGTATTATGTATTGACTGAAGGGTATAGATCTCTCCTCTTTGTGGGAGCTGTCTATGCATATAAGGAGCTTCGAGAATTCTTGCCCGCTCTGAGACCTCAGGCCCCTTTAGTGGGATATGATCCCGGTTCTCAAGGCTCTTATGCATACCCCGTTTGAGGCTTTGAATAGCTCGTCAAGTTGCTGGATATCTGCTTTTGTCTTTTGCTGCTGTCTACCAAGGGAAGTAAGCCATCTTCTGCAATTGATGTCATAGAAGAAATACTTCGCCAGTCTGAGTATTTATCACAGATAGTGAATTTCCTCGTTTTCGTTTTTCTAGGGAAGCATTTCTCAGCTGTGGCTGAGCCTTGAGTATGGTGTTTTGACTGAAGGGTAGAGATCTCTCCTCTTTGTTGGAATATACTCTATTTGAGGCTATGGGTAGGTCGTCAGCGATATGATACTCAAGACTGTCTTTTTGCTAGCCTTGGCATCGTCGAAGAGAGTATGCGAGTTGCACAATTTCTCTTATTTAGAAACACACTCTGAGCATTGTAAGGATGCCTCTTTTTAAGTTTGTGGCAGAGTTCATGACCAAAACCCAGAAGCCTTAGGTGCAAAATTGCAGGTTCAAGGCTTTTTTCATTCCCTCTGTGCAAAGCGTTGGATGGTAATCGAGAGATATTTTTGTGTTGTGTTAGGGCTCTGCGGTGCTACTGTATATATAGAGGTCCCGACACATCAGGCCTGAGTATCGGCACCTCTTCTTTAGCACTGGCAGAACTAAGTGAAAGATGTCTAGGAACATGATCTCTTTCTGGCTTCATTGAGACAATCTGTAAGGCATACGCCTCAAAAACTGAGAGGGTGGGGTTCCCAGCCAGGACCAGGGCTCACATATTGGTACTTTATAGCCCTCACCCTAGCCTTCAAGAGGAATCTCGCAGTCAGCCAGGTGATGAAGGCTCCGGTGTGGAAATGCTAAATAACCTTCATGGCCTTTTACCTACGAGAGCATACCCCCACAAGTCTCTTGACACTTTTGTTCTTAGTCCTGTGGTAGCTGCTCCAGTATTTTTGTAGCCAGTCCATCTCCCACAATGGACAGAAAGCATCGTGTCCACAGTAACATTTAGTTGTAAATCTGGAATGAAAGGTAGAGTGAATGGTTCTTCTTGATCCTTGCTTTCCCCTCTTTTGGAGATGAAGCGTTCTAAACGTTACTCACTGGATCCGACGTGATGTTGCCAAGCTACGCTTATGAGCTCCATTCTTCATGACCTAGAGAAGTACAGTATGTCCCCCATTGATCTTCATGCATCAGGTATATAATTCCAGACTGCTCTCACCTTCGGGATCCCCCCCCCCCCTTTTCCTACGTACCAATATTCTTAGCACAGGCCATGCCTTATCAGCCTATTCATCCATATGCTGGACAGAAAGTGGGTTTCTGGAGTCATCTCCTTTGCTCCTATAAAGGAGTAGATGAATTTGTATTCCCAGGGAAGGAAAAGAACCAACCATTTCAGTTCTGGAGAAATTTCTAAATCATCAATTAGTGAGTCTTACTATTTTGGAGTACTAAAGGTTTGTACATGCATAAGAACAAATAACAAATTTTATAGGTAATTTGTATTTTCCCCTGGCTATGAAAAACCGGAGTCCTTTAAAGTTAAACTTCCCAGCTCAACTGCCCCCTCTCAGTCCTGAGCTGAAGGTTAAAAGTGAAGAGTCTTCGACACGGGGGTGGGTGAGGCTACTCGCCTGAAGACACCACCTGTCAATAACTACTATGATAAGGAATTCAACTTCCATTCCAGCTTTGCTGAAGACATTACCCTGTCCCTATTTAAAAAAAAAAAACAGGTTTGTAGAGTAAGGGAAAATATTAAATAGTGTATTTTTAAGATTTTTTATAATTCAATACTGTATGCGTTCTCCAACTTCCCTATATTTAATTTTTTTCTAATTAAAATTTATTGAATAGGATATAAATTAGATCCTTCAGGCTATCTTGTCGAAAGTGAAGTGGTGCGGCTAAGCAACATTATTTATTAATACAGTGGTACTGTAGTACAGTAATTTCAATATACAGTAAAGACACATCCTTAATACGATTCATTATAGCCCAATTCTAGTTTGCTTTTGTTCTGAAAATAAAAGTAAATAAATAAACATAAATATTTTGCCTACCCAAATGTACCTTGATAGATGAAAAATATAAATAATGAAGGTTATACTGTAGATGTTGATGGGATTAGAGTGATAGAACAGGTGAAAGAAGCTAGTGTAAGTCTTCTAATGGATTAGATTGGAACAATAGGGATTTTTAGGCTAATTGAAGTAGAGTATGGATGTTGACTACTGTATTAAAGCTATTAATATTAACCCTTTTACCCCCAGGCTATTTGGAAATTTCCAACCCTTAACCCCCAGGGAGTTATTTTATTCCCAGCACATTTTGCAGTATATTTTTTTTTTAAATTGCTCTAACAGCATTAATTTTTTTCATAGAGAGGTCAGGTTGGTCTCATTCTCTTGGAAAATGCCTGAATTTTCTCCAAAAATTGACAAAAATATGCAAAAAAAATTCTAAATAGCATTTTGTTGCAAGGATGTACCGGTACGTCCATGGGTGTAAAGGGATGAGTTTTGTGAAACGTACCAGTACGTCCTTTGGGTGTAAAAGGGTTAATTGTTGTGTTTTCGAGTAAGGATGGTAAACGTGGTAAGAAATGTAAAGATAATATAGTATGGTTATAAAAGGGTATCATAGGTGACAAGATGGAAGTGTGTGCTTTAATTGGTTTGGTCATATAGATAATAGAGGAGGAAAGTGGGTGAAATTGGTACACACACTGATGTATGGTTGTAAGTTTTCATTCACATGTGCACATGTGCACACACACACAAACTATCGCAACAAATAAATGTCTGTTTCATTTCAATAGAGTTCTTTAAGATTTTATGCAGAAGGAATATGAAAGAATCGTGCATTATTTTATAGACTACAATATATATTTTTATAGTAGTAACAGAAAAAAATCTTGAAATAATTTTGGTATCTTTTACAATGTGGTAGAAATCTTTAGGCTTTATATAGTAATCATATTTACTAAGTAAGTATTTTGCGAAGGATGAGGAAATCTTTGCTGTGTTACTTAGTTACTTACCATATGAAGAAAACAAGTAAAAGTAATTATTGGTCATTTTATGAATTAAGATTAAGAATTTAATATGGTTTATGTGTTGTCAGTAGACTATCTATAGTCCATTTCTTTTAGCGATGCATATTTGCACCGACTCGCAGCGGTGCCCTTTTAGCTCGGAAAAGTTTCCGGATCGCTGATTGGTTGGACGAGATAATTCCAACCAATCAGCGATCACGAAACTTTTCCGAGCTAAAAGGGCACCGCTGCGAGTCGGTGCAAATATGCATCGCTAAAAGAAATGGACTATAGTATGAGGGACTGTCTTCTATTCATTTTAGACCATAAGATAAGCTGGCTATCATTTAGACACTGATTATTTACGAAAGATGAGATGCTGCATTAGGGTAAATTGTAAATGCCCCTCTGTTTACAATATTAAGTGGACAGTTCTACTAGAGTTTGCATGTATTGTTTTTAAAGGGTAAGGCTGAAAATTGCATAATCAGTGGTTTATGTATTTGCAGATGTAGTAAAAACATTTTATCAATCTCTGCCTTTTTTTTTTTTACAATGTCAGTGCTCTTACTTTGTATGGATTGTGTTGCTATCTCATTTTCCTTATTGATGTTATGTCCATGGCCAATGTAAAGCCTATTTTAAATGTGGTAGTTTTAGTCTTGACATTAGATTAACGGAAAATTAGCTGATTGTTTTGCAATTAGATATTCAAATATGAAAACAGTGCTGAATGGGAAAGAAAAAAGGGGCCCATACACGTCTAAAAAAATTGTCAAAATTTTGCATCAAAATTTTGATGCAAAATTTGATCGTGTATAGGACATTTTGACATCAAAACGTCCTACACACGATCAAATTTTGATGCAAAATTTTGACGATTTTTTTGAACGTGTATTTAAACCTAAAGTCTTTACATTGATTTTGTCTGTGGTACAGTAGATTGTGAGCATTTTTTTCCAAGAATTAAATGGTAGTCTTTCAATACACAAATGACTTTTGACAATTTTTTTTATGTATATGAATCGGTTCCCTTGATCCCCACAGCGGAGGAAAATATGGGAAGCATGTCAGAATTACGTCCTCTCCTACGGGAGATGAAAGCACACAGGTAATTTTGCATTTTGAGTATGTGACTGCGGCCTGCCAGCTTGTTAGGTCGTTTAGCAGGTAGTAGTATTGCAGCCCAGTCAGCACTATTTTTTTGACATACATATATATATCTTTAGAGCTACCTCGCTCGGCCAGAAGCAGATCTGTAAATACTGTATTCAGGTTTGTCCCATGTAAATGACCCTGATTTGAAAGAAAGGAAATGATTGGAGGTTCCCTCAGGCAGTATCTATACGCAAAGCACCATTTTCAAATATCTTCCGTCAAGTACTGTAGCGTTAAATTTAGGTCATTATGATGAAGCTGTTCTGTACCTGTAGCAAAGTGCCTCTCTCAGCTCTGTAAATAGACAAGTTCAGCATCTCCCCCCTTTTTTTTTTTTTTTAGTTCAAGTAGCTTTATGTGGTTTTGTGAAAGTCTTTTAATTTTAGTGTTGTTCTAAGATTTGATTACTGTATTAGTAAGTAGTCATTATTTCCCTTTTTTTGCTAGAATTCCTTTTTTGGTTGACAATTGCGTATTCAATTTCAAATTATTTTATTTACGTACGTGAAGCCTCATTTAAGACTCGTCTTTTGTTTTTTCTTAAGCACACCTTTTGTGTTAGTCTAATACAGTACGACTTACCCATAGGTTTGCAGAAGACATTTTGTTGTTAAAATGTTCGTTAAGGTTAATTTTATAGGCATAGTTGCATTTTGGTCATTATTTTGAGTGAATTGCACTTTTTAATTTGTATCACTCTTTGCAAATTGAATAACCTGTTGACTACAGAGCATTATAAGTAGAGTCGTGTCTTAATTTGTATCACTCTTTGCAAATTGAATAACCTGTAGACTACAGAGCATTATACGTAGAGTCGTGTCTCAATTTGTATCACTCTTTGCAAATTGAATGAACTGTAGACTACAGAGCATTATACGTAGAGTCGTGTCTCAATTTGTATCACTCTTTGCAAATTGAATGAACTGTAGACTACAGAGCATTATACGTAGAGTCGTGTCTCAATTTGTATCACACTTTGCAAATTGAATAACCTGTAGACTACAGAGCATTATACGTAGAGTCGTGTCTCAATTTGTATCACTCCTTGCAAATTGAATAACCTGTAGACTACAGAGCATTATACGTAGAGTCGTGTCTCAATTTGTATCACTCTTTGCAAATTGAATAACCTGTAGACTACAGGGCATTATACGTAGAGTCGTGTCTCAATTTGTATCACACTTTGCAAATTGAATAACCTGTAGACTACAGGGCATTATACGTAGAGTCGTGTCTCAATTTGTATCACTCTTTGCAAATTGAATAACCTGTAGACTACAGGGCATTATACGTAGAGTCGTGTCTCAATTTGTATCACTCTTTGCAAATTGAATAACCTGTAGACTACAGAGCATTATACGTAGAGTCGTGTCTCAGGTTTATTGTTGATTTGGTTGCCCTAGGCTCTCTAGAGAGACATAACGCAAGGCAAGGTCACGCAAGCATGTTACTTCGGTATTTTTCAATATTAAACTTACCCGATAGTCATGTAGCTGTCAACTCCGTTGCCCGACAGAATTCTATGGAGGGATACGCCAGCTATCACAATACTAGAAGGGGGTGTACTTACCAGCGCCACCTGTGGCCAGGTACTCAAGTACTTCTTGTTGACACCTCCTCAATTATTCCTCTGTCGTGCTATCCGGCAAGACGTTCTGGGATACGCTTATGTTCTTGGAGTATTTTCACGACTTTGGTGAAGTATTTCTCTTTGATTTCGGCTGTCGCTTTACTGGAAACTTCTATATTAGCTTAGTTAGCTTTTGGAATTAATTTGATTAATTATGGTGACGAAGAGAGTATTAACTCTCGTTCACCTTTCAATGGCCGACCCTTCCCTTAGACGGAAGTGTTGGTGTCTAAGAGAGTATAGACTCTCTTTCTTAATTTTGCTTAACAAAAGTTATAGATTTATTTTATATCTCTCCGCCTCTTATAGGCCTCTTCGATTAACTTCCTTTTATTATAAACTTATTAAAATTAATTTTTATATTTGTTTATATTCGACCTTCCTAATAGTAGGCGGTCTTTTCTTGGTACCGAAGTTAATTAACATTGAGCCCGTCATTTCGGTTTTACCTGTTAACATATTATGCTATTTCCGCCGCAGAGTTGAAAGAATTTCTTTGATAGTCTCGTACTTTTTCAAAGTTGAACTAACGTTTTGTTTTGTCTCTGCAGTTGTTGACGTTCAGAACGTTCAACTTGCACTCTATCGTTACGATAGAGAAAGAATGTTCACGGTTTCACAGTGCAGTAAGAGTAACCGTGTCTAGCGTTTTGTTCATTCTTTCTTAACTTAATGGTTTTGATCCTAATAAAGGAACTTTTCATTTTGGGAAATATTTCAGTTTTTTCCTTTAACAATAATATGTTTTAACGATATATATGATTGGGCTCTTCTCTCAGGTTCTAAGTCAAGAGAGAGAGAGAGAGAGAGAGATAGAGACGGAGGGAGAAAGAGGATAAACGTTTCACTCAAGCCTGCCAGGCGTACGAGTAACGTCGTTATCGTTTTTTGCTCTTCTCCCTAGTCTCTTTAGGGGAAGAAACTAAACGTTTCTAGAGTGATCTAGTGTTTAGTCTCTTTCCAGCCACTGAATTATCTTTCATTAGATTTTTCTGTTACATTGTAATTCTGTTTTCGCAATTACTAACTTTTGAGAAAGGATAGAATTGCGTGTTTCAGGTACAAACCACTTAAAGTTTCGAGTTCAGTGAAATAAGTGCAAACAGAAATCAAAGTGATAAGTGATTAGCGCAAAGTATGTCAGTGTTGTGCGTGAGGGTACTTCTGTGCGTGCCAGTCGTCCTCCCAGTCCGGGACCTCTTGCAAGCTCCCAAGCCCAGGGGAGAAGCAATGTCGAAGGGCAAAAGGGTTCGGCAGGCCTTGATCGGCGCACAGAAGTATCCTCGGTGGTTGTGGGCGTGTCTTACCGAGACCGTCACTCCCACCCGCAGACGATTGAGCCCTTATTTTGCTCGTCTGCAGAAGAGATTTAGGGGAGAAAATAAAGGCAGAGTAACGCTGGTCTCAGGTCTCAAGACCTCTTAAACGTAAAGTCCAGACCTATGCCAGACGTACGAAGTTAAAGTTCAACAACCCGGATGCAGTCATTGGGTTAGCTCTGACTCTCCTCAGTCATCAGTTGAATACACTCCGCCTAAGAGGAGTAAGGTTCTGCCGCAGCAGATCTCTGCTGTTAAGGCTTTACCTCAGCAGACCTTAGTGTCTGCCGACCCCAAGTTGACTCTACTGCAGTCCATGCAGTCACAACTTTCGGTCTTGAGGCGTGAGTGTCGGGCTGAGAGTGTTGCGCCTCCGCCTCCACCTCCACCTACACTCCCCCCGCCTATGCTCGCTCCGCCTGATCGCAGTACCACCTGCCAGGCGTACGATGTTGTGGACTCTACTACAGTCCATGCAAGCACAGCTTTCGGACTTGATGCGTGAGTGTCGGGCTGAGAGTGTTGCTCCTCCGCCTCCGCCTACACTCCCTCCGCCTACACTCGCTCCGCCTGATCGCAGTACCACCTGCCAGGCGTACGATGTTGTGGACTCTACTACAGTCCATGCAAGCACAGCTTTCGGACTTGATGCGTGAGTGTCCGGCTGAGAGTGTTGCTCCTCCGCCTCCGCCTACACTCCTTCCGCCTACGCTCGCTCCGCCTGATCGCACTACCACCTGCCAGGCGTACGATGTTGAGCCACGTGCTGAGATTGCTGTTCCCTGTGGTGTTCAGCCTCCGCCTTCCTTAAGGCAACCTTTACAATGGGATCAGGAGGATTATACCTCTCTTCCTCCGCCTCCACTTGCTGCTCCACCAGTGATGCAACACTCGGTTGAGGTACAACAACCTCTCCCGTCCATGAGTCAGTCTCCTCTGCTCTCGCTGCAGCGAGCTCAACCCTCCACAAGGCAAGCACCACAACACCTTAGCCTTGCGCCTCAGGAGCCTCAGCTTGCGAGACATTTACCTTGTTCTGCGCAACCTCTTCCTCATCGCGCTCCGCTCACACCACAGGAACTGGAACTTGCTACTCCGCTTCCGCCAACCGCTCAGCAAGCGCAACCCTTGGGTTCAACCACTCATGCTAGGAGTCAGCCTCCTCCACCCATGCGCCTTCCTTCTGCTTGTCTTTTATTCAGCCTTTGCAGACTGAGCCTCAGGTGTTCCCTCAACAGAGTCTTGAAGAGGAAACCACAACTATTGTTGTTCCAGCTCGTTCTGACTCTGCTGTTCAGCATACCTTACCTCCATTTTCAAACCATGGCAAAAAATATGAATCATGAGTTATGAATGTAAGGTAAACATTATGTTGATTTTTAAACCCCATGCAAGCATGCATAAAGCACTCTAGCACTGGTCATGGAATTTCTGAGAAATGTTAAACGCCATGCACACGCTCTGCTTTCCTTACAGCAGGCTCTGCTTACTACATGCTCTGCATACAGCATGCTCTGCATACAGCATGCTCTGCATACAGCATGCTCTGCATTCAGCATGCTCTGCATACAACATGCTCTGCATACAGCATGCTCTGCATTCAGCATGCTCTGCATACAACATGCTCTACATACAGCATGCTCTGCATACAGCATACTCTGCATACATCATGCTCTGCATACCTTACCGCATGCTTCTCAGTCACACATCTTGGGTTGTTGCCAACTCACTAGACTGTCAAGCAGTTTCATTACGTTGCCTTCTAGTCTGCTGCTTTTGCACCAGTGAACCCTCACTCAGAGAACTTAGCTTTTCTAGGATAAGGTCCCTGTAGATGAGAAAGTTCTTTTCTCCCTCCTTCTGATATTCCCTTGAGGACTCTGTCATTTGGAGGGAGCCTTTAGCTGCATAACCTCTTATGGACTTTTATTTAAGCATAACATGCTTCCAGGGAGGTAATGGTTCCACTTCAGTCGCTAATCCCGTCTGTTACCACACCTGCTCCCATAGACCTTGAGCTGTGTTGCATGACATGCAGTCCAAGCTTAGTCCTTGTTAGAGGATTTTTTGTTTACGGAGTCAATGTGTCACGGGGAAGACGTTCAACAACCAACAGAAGTGACTTGTTGTGACGCAGTGCGGCAACCTCAGCAACCCGTTAAGGAGTTGTCTGTACGACCCAGACAGTCTAGACAGATTCGGGTTGTCACTGTACTTCCTCGCTTGCCCATGATTGACAGTTCACAGACTGTGCAGCAGTATCATGATCTTGTGTCCGGCTCCGTCAGACGACTGGCTTTTAAGAGCTCCCACAAGTCGTCGCTGTCTGGAGATTTTCAAATGGACTATGGATCTGACCAAGGAACTGGGCCTCCTGGTCAATTTTGAGGAGTCTCAGCTCGTTCCATCCCAGACCATTGTCTCCTTGGGTATGGATCTTCAGAGTCGAGCTTTTCGGACTTTTCCGTCGGCCCCAAGGATCTTCCAAGCCCTAGAATGCATCCAGAGCATGCTGAGAAGGAACCGATGCTCAGTCAGGTAGTGGATGAGTCTAACAGGGACACTTTCATCTCTGGCCCTGTTCATCGTGTTAGGGAGACTCCACCTTCCCCCCCTTCAGTTTCATCTAGCTGCTCACTGGATAAAGGACATGACGCTAGAGACGGTCTCAGTTCCTGTTTCCGAAGAGAGGAGGTCTTCTCTCGCGTGGTGTAAGAACAGCTTTCTTCTCAAGGAAGTCTACCTTTGGCTGTTCAGAAACACGACCGCCGTCTCCTCTCGGACGCATCAGACATGGGCTGGGGTGCGACTTTGGACGGACAAGAATGCTCGGGAACATGGAATCAGGAGCAAAGGACACTTCACATCATTTGCAAGAAGTTGTTGGCGGTTTTTCTGGCCTTGATAAACTTCAAGTCCCTCCAGCTTAACAAAGTGGTGGAGGTAGACTCTGACAACACCACAGCCCTGGCTTACATCTTCAAGCAGGGAGGGACTCTTTCGTGGAAGTTGTTCTAGATCGCAAGGGACCTACTCATCTGGTCTTAAGATCGAAAGCTAACTGGTAACGAGGTTCATTCAGGGCGGTATGAATGTCATGGCAGATCACCTCAGACGGAAGGGTCAGGTCATCCCCACAGAGTGGACCCTTCTCAAGAATGTTTGCAACAGACTTTGGGCCCTGTGGGGTCAGCCAACCATAGATCTGTTCACTACCTCGATAACCTAGAGACTCCTGTTGTATTGTTCTCCGATTCCAGACCCAGCAGCAGTTCACGTGGATGCTTTTCTGCTGGATTGGTTCCACCTCGACCTGTATGCATTCCCGCCGTTCAAAATTGTCAACAGGGTACTTCAGAAGTTCTCCTCTCACAAAGGGACACGGCTGACGTTGGTTGGCTCCGCTCTGGTCCGCGAGAGAATGGTTCTTAGAGGTACTGCATGGCTGGTCGACATTCCCAAGACTCTTCCTCTAGGAGTGAACCTTCTAAGTCTACCTCACGTAAAGAAGGTACACCCAATCCTCCACGCTCTTCGTCTGACTGCCTTCAGACTTTCGAAACACTCTCAAGAGCTAGGGGCTTTTCGAAGGAGGCAGCCAGAGCGATTGCCAAAGCAAGGAGAACATCCACTCTCAGAATCTATCAGTCTCAAGGGGAAGTCTTCCGTAGCTGGTACAAGACCAATGCAGTTTCCTCAACCAGTACCACTGTAACCCAGATTGCTGACTTCCTGTTATATCTAAGGAAAGTAAGATCCCTTTCAGCTCCTACGATCAAGGGTTACAGAAGTATGTTGGCAGCGGTTTTCCGCCACAGAGGCTTGGATCTTTCCACCAACAAAGATCTACAGGACCTCCCTAGGTCTTTTGAGACCTCAAAGGAACGTCGGTTGTCCACTCCAGGCTGGAATCTAGACGTGGTCCTAAGGTTCCTTATGTCATCAAGATTTGAACCTCTCCAATCAGCCTCTTTTTAGGACCTCACATTAAAAACTCTTTTCCTCGTGTGCTTGACAACAGCTAAAAGAGTAAGTGAGATCCACGCCTTCAGCAGGATCATTGTTTTCACATCTGTAACGGCTACATGTTCCTTGCAGCTCGGTTTTTGCTAAACGAGCTTCCTTCACGTCCTTGGCCTAAGTCGTTCGAGATCCCAAGCCTGTCCAACTTGGTGGGGAATGATCTGAAGAGAGTACTTTGCCCAGTTAGAGCTCTTAGGTACTATCTAAAAAGGTCTTAACCTTTACAAGGACAATCAGAAGCCTTATAGTGTGCTATCAAGAAACCTTCTTTTCCAAGTTCTAAGAACTCAGTTTCTTACTATTCAGGCTTCTGATTAGAGAAACACTTTCTCATCTGAAGGAAGAAGACCTTGCTTTGCTGAAGGTAAGGACACATGAAGTGGGAGCTGTGGCTACTTCAGTGGCCTTCAAACAGAACCATTCTCTGCAGAGTGTTATGGATGCAACCTATTGGAGAAGCAAGTCAGTGTTCGCATCATTCTATCTCAAAGATGTCCAGTCTCTTTACGAGTACTGCTACACCCTGGGATCATTCGTAGCAACGAATGCAGTAGTAGGCGAGGGCTCAGCCACTACATTCCCATAATCCCATAACCTTTTAACCTTTCTCTTGAATACTTTTTATGGGTTGTACGGTCGGCTAAGAAGCCTTCCACATCCTTGTTGATTTGGCAGGTGGTCAATTCTTTCTTGAGAAGCGCCGAGGTTAAAGGTTGTGATGAGGTCCTTTAGTATGGGTTGCAGCCCTGTATACTTTAGCACCTTTGGGTTGATTCAGCCTCCAAGAGGAACGCTGCGCTCAGTAAGGAAGACGAACTTAAAAAAGAGGCAGAGTAACGGTTCAATTCGACTTCCTTACCAGGTACTTATTATTTCATTGTTATTTGAGATAACTGTTATATGAAATATGGGATACTTAGCTATCCTTTAATCTTGTACACTGGTTTTCACCCACCCCCCTGGGTGTGAATCAGCTACATGATTATCGGGTAAGTTTAATATTGAAAAATGTTATTTTCATTAGTAAAATAAATTTTTGAATATACTTACCCGATAATCATGATTTAATTGACCCTCCCTTCCTCCCCATAGAGAACCAGTGGGACCGAGG